>NW_012133859.1:4255738-4257586 GCF_000956105.1 Propithecus coquereli | reverse complement strand
AGGTTTGAGGCAAACTTTCTTCCTCCTCCGGAAGCCTTAGTTTTTGCTCTTAAAGTTGAAGGTCATTACCATGGTTAATCTCTTTTACTTGAAGTCAATTGATTGTAGGTATTAATCACATCTACAAAATACTTTCACAGCAACCCTTAGATAAGTGTTTGATTAAATAACTGGGTACCACAGCCTAGCAGAGTTCACACAAAGTTGACTGTCACAGTGTGGCAGTTCTTATAGGTCCAAAATATAGTTTCAGTGTCACCAAAGACTATATCAGATGGGGGAGGATGTTACCAAGACACTGAGGCATAGCTCCTGCTATGCAAGAGAATATTATCTAAAGACAGAAACTGACAGTTGTGGAAAAGTGCATAGATGTACATACGCTGCCACCACACACGCTGCAGAGAGACATGCCCGCAGGGCCAAAGCCAGCACAGGCTCACTCATTGATTTTAGTCCTTCGTACACTTTTGTTGTCAAAGCCAATCATCATTTCTTTTGAGCAAACCATACCACATTAATGTAAGAGGTTATCTTAAGGTGAAAAAGTCTCCAATTATGCAGATATTAATTCTACCCAGGATACATAATAGTTCTCTGTTGTCAAGGCATATGATTATGTTTTAACTTGATGGTACTATACAAAACAGTCATGAAGCAAATTGTGATCTAATTCATCAACTTACTGAAGTAAATGTTCTTTCCAGCTTCCCTAATGGCTTTATCACATAAAAGTGCTCTAATAAAGGAAATGAAAAAAATGAGAGACAAGGAAATTGCTAGAACGATTAGATTCGCTTTTATTCTAGTTCTTTTACATCCTGGTTTTACTTTGTTTTTATCATCTTATGATTTAGTTTTTGTTTTTCCTTTTTTTTTTTTTGGAGACGTCTTGCTTTACTGCTAGGGCTACAGTGCAGTGGCGTCATCATAGCTCATTGCAACCGCAAACTCCTAGGCTCAAGCAATCCTCCTGCCTCAGCCTCCTAGTAGCTGGGACTACAGATGCACACCACCATGCCCAGCTAATTTTTCTATTTTTTGTAAAGATGAGGTCTCACTATGTTGCTCAGGCTGGTCTTGAACCCGTGGCCTCAAGTGATCCTCCCGTCTCAGGCTCCCAAAGTGTTAGGATTACAAGCATTAGCCTCTGCACCTGGCCTGTCACCTTATGTGATCATTCAATCATTTGGAGGCTGTAAGAGCAATGATCGAGGTTTTCCAGTCTTCCCAAGAATTCTCTTCAAGACAACACTGCAGAAACCCTGTCTGAGTTTCCAGCCTGCCGCCCTACAAAACTCAGATTCCAGACTGCTACATCAACTCTTAGCTAAATGTCAAACCTACCAGTCTGCTCTACCAGTTAGACTTGCCAGCCTCCAGAATCATGTGAGCCAATTCCAATCAATCAATCAATAGATAGATGTATGTACGTACATGTGTGGGGGGTGTGTGTATGTGTGCGTGTATATGTGTATGTGTGTGTGTGTGTGTATATTGTTTCTCTGGGAATCTTTGACTAATACTAGTTCCTTCCTAAATATTTTTCTTTCTTCATAAACATTTTCTTCATAGTTTCTTCATAAATATTTTAGACAAGAAATACATCTTACTATTTAAAAAATTTTTCATTTATATACCTGTTTTACCATTAATCATATAATTTATTTCAGTGGTGTGAGGTCCCGTGAGTTTTAACCTGAGAGATTTGGTATGTATTTAATATTTATTTTACATTGTTTGCCCCTTTGGGGAGTCACATCCCTGTTCATTCATAGACTGCAGCTGGTGAGATTGGATCCACTCTGTTCTCTTTCCAAATACTGCTTCCTTAGTGCCCGAGGCTTG
>NW_012133859.1:4254154-4255688 GCF_000956105.1 Propithecus coquereli | reverse complement strand
TGCAACCAAATATTCAAATGTTTTCCAACAAAAAGCAGATATAACAAAGACATCGAAAGGTTAGTTAACTTTAAAATTAACAAACGGTTCTCATTTTTTGAAATTATTATATACATAGTAGTTAGATTTTAACAAAATAACGTACATTTTTAAGTATATCTAATTGAAGTTTCTTGAATGCGGCCTTGTGTTTACAGCTAAATTAATGCAGCCTTCCAACATGAAAAGATTGTAGGTTATATCTCCAGAAGGCAGTTAGAAATATGAGTATGACACTTTGGTGACATGATAGAAGAGAGATTACAGCAACCATTACATCTCAAGGGCATCCCACAGACCAGACCCTGGGCTACATGGTCACAGGTGAGATCTCTGCCAGCCTTACAAGGGCAAAAAGAATAGGCAGGTACGATCCTCTCCCAGGAGAAAACCTGGCAAACATGCAAACTTCACAAACATGCAAAATGAGAAGAATCTGTGGAAGCATGTCTATACTTTTCCCAAGGGCACCTTGAGTTCCTGTACATGGAGCTCACCTGAGCTGCAGGAAGTGTTCCCTGGGTTGTAGTTTCCTCATTCAGAAGAGAATGGAAGACTTCTGCCTCCTCCTGAGAGAGACAGATGGGAACCCCAACTCTGAGGGGTTGCCTCAGGCATGGAGCCAGGAACATGGGTCCCAGAGGCCATATCTGGCAGCAAGTGTAGGGAGAAACAGGGCAGGAGAGGCTGGTCAAGGGTAGAACAGAAGAGCAGAAAGAGAGGGAATGAGATGGGCCCAGGGAAGCTGTTTTCCCAGTAATGAGGAAATTATTCCCTAAAGTGATTTTATTCTTAGGGCCTCTTAAATTTCATTCTGTAAAGAAGAAAGTGTTTGAGGAAGCTAGCATAGGAGAAAGAGGAGAAATGGACAGACCAGAGGAAGAACAACTGGCAGAGACATACTATCAGGAAGCCGAGTGCTAGAGGGGTAACTTCAGCAGAAACCCTGGAGAACAAGGGCAGACTCAGAGTCAGTGGACTTGACAATGAGGAGAAAGATCATGACCTTCAAAAGAGCAGTGTCAGCAGGAAAGAGTCAATGCTTTGCTTGATGCAATTCACCCAAAAATCATCCCCTCTAACCCTGTACTTCCTGATATGGCTTCCCCAACTGCTTATAAATAATCATATGTCAGACTCCCAAATTCTATTGCTTAACTCAAGAAAGCAGAAAAAAATTTTATGTGAGTAATAAAACTGTGGGTTTGGTGGTACTCGTGTTCATTTGTAAAACCACATTTTTAACATGCATGCAGACAATTCGCCTTCAAGAAACACTTGTTGCCAGTTTTCTATTCTGTGTCACAAAGTGGCTCCAGGTTGAGGTCCAAAGGCTGCATATTTGTGGCTGTGTTTCTGGAATGGTGCTAAGAATAAACTCTATACTCAGCCTCTCCTCAAGCAGATTTCTATTGGCCACAATTAGGAGAAGGTGTGTTAATCAATTCATACCCTAACTAAACATCCATGCAATTCTCCATTTTAGTATCCTTAT
>NW_012133859.1:4252607-4254104 GCF_000956105.1 Propithecus coquereli | reverse complement strand
TATTTTATTTTTAAAATGAATGTGTTTAAAATACCAAAGAATAAAATAAGTTTCAGCAAAATAATCCTCCCAGACTAAGTGGCACAATTAGAACATTAGAAAGCCATAAGGCTAAATTGACGGCTGCTACAGTCATGACTTAGTTCTAACTTCTCCTGCCTGACTGGTGCCAAGGATGGTTGGTGAGTTTATGGGGGTCAAGTATGCCAGTGTGTTATCAGCTTTTGACAACAGTGCGCTGTATTTCTGTTTAAAGTGGAATTTGTGAATAGCTGGACAGCTCGAGAGTATTTCTTAATTTTTTTCTGCTTAACAGTCCATCGTGTCAAAGAAGACCAAGAGGACGCTGAAGGAAGAAAACAGATTTTTTCATAAGGATTGGGAATTGCAATATTATCTTGTTTCTGCTAAACATAAGATGATTTGCTTGCTTTATAATACTGCAATATCAACATTAAAGAAATTCAATGCTCATCAGCATTATAACACTCATAAGGACCACAAATATTTTAAATTGGAGGAAGAGGCACAAAAGGTTGTATTGCAGAAATTAAAAGATGCAAAGCAAAAGCAAAGACAATTCTTTCAAGCAGCAATAAGACCTGGAAATAATGCCACTGAAGCAACTTCTAAAGTAGCTTATATACTCGGGGAAAAAAGGGAAGCCATTCAGTGATGTAGAAATTGTGAAAAAATGTGTGGTCGAAGTTTTAGGGTGCTTAGATTCCAATAACGTTTTGAAGTACAAACAACTGTCTCTTTCAAGGAGAACCATAACTGATGGGCAGCATGAATTAGCTTTCAACTTAAAAGAACAACTTCATGCAATACTTCAAAAGGAAAATATGTATTATTCAATTGCTTTGGATCAATCAACTAATACTACTGACTCAGCACAGATTTTGTACTTCATTCGGGTCATAACAGAAGATTTTCTTTGCCTCGGAGAGTTACTCACTTTGAGCACTCTTGCACCCAACACAAGGAATAGATATCTTCAACAACTGTCAAGATAAATGTCATGAAGTTGGACTAAATTTGGTAAATTTAGTGAGTGTACGTACAGACAGTGCATCTTCCATGGCAGGAAAACAAAGAGTTTATTGGACAGATTAAAAAAAGTATTAATAGATCCAGATGCTCTCATTTCTTTTCATTGTATCTTGCATCAGCAAAATTTCTGTGCTAAAGCTAGTATATGAAGTGACACTGCAACAAGTTATAAGTATTGTTAACTGTATTTGTGCAAATGCAAGTCAGCAGCATCAGTTTCATATCATGCTAAAGTTGAACAATGAGGTATTCAGTGTGGATTTTCTGTACCATTCTAAAGTGCATTGGCTATAGCAGGGACAAGTGTTAGCCAAAATTTTATCTCTGCAAGAAAAGACAGTTAAATTTTATGAAGAATAGAATCAGCAAGGTGAATTATTCAAAGAGAATTTCTATAGGAATGTAGCATTTCTGTGTGATATCATGTCAAATCAAACTGACTTG
>NW_012133859.1:4248800-4252557 GCF_000956105.1 Propithecus coquereli | reverse complement strand
AAAACAAATGAGAATTTATCTCTCACTTATATTTCCCACATCATCACTTACTAACTTATGATTCAGCTCACCAATTGTTTTGAATCCTTTTAGAATGATTTTGTCTTACATTTCTTTGTGAACCCAACAATGTCTTACAATTGGGAGGAGGACAGTGTAGACTAGTTGCTTGATTACTGTTAATTTTTGGAAGAAGGAACAGGAAAAGGAGACACAAAAATAATAGTTAACATTTACTAAGTGTTTACCTATCTGCCAGATACTGCCCAAGCCATTATTTGCTTATTACATCACTTAATCTTCTCAACAATCTGTGAAATAAGATATTCTTATAATCCTCACTTTATGAATGAAAAATATAAGGCACAGAGGGGTTGAGTATGTTGTCCGTGGTCTGGCCCCGCAGCTAGTAAGTGGTGGAGCATTTGAACTTAGTCTAAACGATCAGCTCCAGTATGATGTGCCTAACAGTCAAGGCAGAAGGTGAGAATCTCCCAGGTGGGAACAGGTAAGTGTTTTGAGGAGTTTTTAACTCCCACGCAACAAATATCTCAGGCATGCTGTGGTTTGAGAAACCCACCAGTTTTCGAAAAGAAGCATATCCTCTGAGAAAAATGTGCTTCTCTGCACCACTGAGCCTGCCCCATCACCCCAGCCGCCCCCAGGGTGCAGTTCAGGCTTTTGATGAATCCTGGCAGTTCTGCCCTACCTGAAAATCTGGTTCAACTGAAAATGGTCTTATCAGCCTTGCTTCTAAACCTTGGGGCAGACACAAATAGCTGGGTCCTACCTGTTCCCAATTAAGTCTGTGGTAAGGAACAATAAAAATGTCAATGTTAACAAAAAGTAGGCAGAAAACCTCAACTTCTGAGATTAAAAAAAAACAGTAAATTATATATAATATTTTGCACACGGCAAAATACTTGATTTCCTAAACCGGTTGCCAGGAAAACCCCCAACTCTTTTTAAAAGGCAACCATTTATGGACTTGACAAATACCTGTAGATTTCCCGCAATAACTGATTTAAATATCAGAAACTTCCAAGCCATCATTTTTGCTCATCTTGCTTTGACCTATTGCCTAAAATGCACCCAAGGAACTTAAAAGATTCCAAAAAGCATAGTAATAATCATTAACCATTTCCATCTTACACACAGCTATTCCAGGCTCCAGAAAACCACATTTTTAAAAAGCGAAGCAAAATGGTAGCCGTAATATACAGCTGCCAGAAAAACCTCTAAAATTTAAACTGCATTAAATGAATTGATCCCTCCAGCCCTCCTTTAGGGGATATCTAGGCCATTCTTAACTTATAAAAAAATTAATTATGAAATAATGCATCCAGGAGTTTCCCTGTATTCACATAAAAAATTAACATTAATAGCGATAGTGTTCCCTTCCACAACGCCTGCCCCCGACTGTCCCAGTTAATTAAAGCTTTCACAGAGGCTTTTGCCTTGGGCAATCTTTTGAATCATATATTGTACCATCGTCTTCTGTACTCAGAGATGTTGTGCTGACAGTTTTATTTCCCTGATGAACTAAAGTGATTGAACCAAAGATTGCAAAACAAGCAGTCTTCGCTCTGTTGTTTTTCCTTACAGTCCGTCCTTGGTTGAAAATGTAACTACTTTCTCTGGCCGGCTTGAAAGTAATTAAGAACTTTAACAGGAAAGTGTTTAACAGAAATACTGGTTCAAGTGATGATTTGGAGGGAGTCTTAAGGCATAATTTCAGAGCAAAAGTTTAAGTTTATGATTAAATCACACATCATGTTGTCCCAGTTTCCTAGATGGTTAAACTGATGGCGAAGCTGCATTAGGAAGGGAGGAAGAGGGGTGGAGAGAACCACAAAGTCAGAGTCGCTGATGCCCACAATTCTGAGACTTCTCATCATGCTTGTAGTTAGTACATTAGGGCAGCAAGCCTCCAAAGTCAAGTCCATCACCAAAATTTAAGCGACAGACAAGGGCCACGTGGTACTCACGGTTGAACGGTGCTTCCTGGTATTCACTGTGCAGGGCGAGTCAACCAACCTCAGCCAATGAGTTGTGAGGAATCCTTTAATCGCCAGCGCCATGCCGAGCGGCGCTCTTGCACATGCGCACTGCAAGCAGGCCGGCTCCAGATTGCAGTTCCTCCATGGGCATGCGTTGCAAAGTGAGATCAGCTGTGATGCACAGCAGAGCCTGCAGCTGATCCATGGCAGCCATTTAATGTGAATAATAAATAAACCTTTGTTGCTTTAAGCCACAGCAAACCCTAAGCCAGTGTTTCTCAAAGAGTGGGCGTCAACTAGCAGCATTGGCACCACCTGTGAGCAATGCAAATTCTCAACCTCCCACCCCAGGCCTACTGACTCGGAAACTCAGGGATTGGGGCTCAGCCACCTGTGTTTTAACCAGCAACCCCAGGTGATACTGATGCTCACTAAAGCTGGAGACACAAGGATCTACTAGTCCTGGCAGGTCTGGACATAGGATTACATCCCCCTTCTCCAATACCAGGTGGTAGATTACAAAGAAAGCAAGCCTTAGTCCAATTTCTGAAAACTGCGGAAATATTTACTAGCAAGCAGGCACCAAACAGTCATGAGACCAATTCTTATAGTTCAGGAAAGTCTCCTCTCTGACGCTCTAACCAGCACCTTGCACAAAAGTTGCACTCTCAGACAGAGCAAAGGATATCTTGCAGACATGACCCTCCAGGTCCTGGTGAAGTGTCAGTGTCCTCCATGAAGCAGAGCAGTGCTAGACCTTGAGCACTACGGTGACTGCATCAGCCCCCTGGGCCTCCTGGGTCCTATATTAAACTACATAACACTGGGACCTAACCAGTGCTTCTAACTTGCCACTGACTTAGTCCATTTTGCATTGCTATAAAGAAATATGTGAGGCTGGGTAATTTTTTTAAAAAAAAAGGTTTATTTGGCTAACGGTACTGCAGGCTGTAGAAGAAGCAGAGCATTGGCATCTGCTTCTGATGAGGGCCTCAGGAAGCCTCCACTTGTGACAGAAAGCTAAGGGGGAGCAGGAGTGTGACATGGCGAGAGAGGGAACAAGCAAGAGGTGGGGGTACCCACACTCTTTTGAACAGCCAACTCACACATGTACTAAGCAAGAATTCACTCATTACTGCAGGGAGGGCACCAAGCCATTCATGAGGGATCCACCCCCATGACCCAAGCACTTCCCACCAGGCCCCACCTCTAGCATTGGGGATGAAATTTTATGATGAGATTTGGAGGGGACAAATGTCCAAACTGTATCACTGCCCTTGAAAACTACTCACTTCACCACTGAAAAATCATTGCCTGCATCCCAGTTGCTAACTAATAGATCTTTTAGTGTAAATTTCAAGAGATGTGAAGTAGTAAATAAAGGAAGAGTTGGTTTCTCATTGTGATGCTTCCAATGCTAACTCTTGACTCTACAATGTGAATGCTGACTAAGACATTTCAACTGCCTCTAGGATGTAGATTAAAGTTCATTTTAATACAGATATATCACATTACCGGTACCCAAGAAAACATTACTATAACAGCCATCCATAGTTTCCATGAGATACAGTGAAAGGCAAACCAAAGAGTCTGTATCTGTTAGGGTATCAAACTCAAGAGCTACTCAGAACAACAATTCTAGCACCCAGGGCTGACTATCTGGGTAGAAATATTTGTAGAGTACAAAGGACAATCTGTCCAGCTACTACAGTTTCTTGACCACATTTATTGGTATAATTCTATGCTCACTAAGCAAG
>NW_012133859.1:4235469-4248655 GCF_000956105.1 Propithecus coquereli | reverse complement strand
AAATTAAAATGAAAAAAGGGGTCTTTAAATCAGTATATTGTAAGTTTAGTTAGTGTGATAGGCTGAACAATGCCCCACCACACACACACACACGGAGGCCCACATACTACTCCCAGAACCTGTGAATATGTTACCTTATGAGGCAAAACAGATTTCCCAGATGTGATTAAATTAAGGATCCTGAGATGGGGAGATTATCCTGGATCATTGGTGTAGGCTCGACACAATCACTATGGCCCTTAGAAGAGGAAGATGGGTGAGTCAGTGTCAAGGAAGGGGAGGTGATGATGGAGGCTGAGGCCAGACAGTCAGAGGTTTGAAGATGCTACAGTTCTGGCTTTGAAGGTGGATAAAGGGATCAGCACCAACGATTGCAGGTGGCCTCAAGAAGTTGAAAAAGACAAGGAAATGGATTCTCCCCCAGCGCCTCCAGGAGGAGCCAGCCCTTGTCTTCAGCCCAGTGAGACTAATTTTTGACTTTTAACCTCTAGGCTGTAAAATAATAATAAATGGGTGTTTTTTAAGCCAGTACATTTGTGGTAATTTGTTAGAGCAGCAATGGGAAACTAATACAGTTAGTGTGATTTAATTTTCCAGAATCTGATAACCTCTGAATGAACTAAAAATTAAATTTCTGAAAGATGAAACTAAGCCTGGGCCTATGATAAACCACTATGGTGTTCTCAGTTTCTCTCTCTCTCTCTCTCTCTCATCATGATTATCCTCACAGCCTGAAAAAAAAAGAAAGTAGAGATTCATTCTAGAATTGTATTCCTTACTTTGAGCATTCAGATATGATAGAAGAACACATCATTTCTGTAGAGTTTATATATCTAATGTCTTCAATTACCTGTAACAAAAAAAAATGTCCAGAATTTTAGAAACTGGCCAAATCAGATGTAACACATTCCATTCACTAAGTTTCTTCTATTTAACCCCTAGGAGAGTATCTCTGTGCCTACAGATGCTTACGTAAGCTCTAACAAGCTTAGCAATCTATTTGTCTCATCCATTGTAAAATCTGAAGTCACAGACAAGAAAGAGGGATGAGGAATAAAATTGCTAAAAGGGACAAAAATAACTGCAAAATCTGGGGTTCCTTATCATGAGCCTAAGTTATTGATATAGCATTAGATTGTGGTTTTTATAAAATCTTAATAAGGTAGAGAAGTATGTTCCATAGCTTATAAAGATAAATATATGTTTTAGTGCTTAAAGGGGCAAGATCTCTTAATAATTCACTTAGTAGGAAGCCTCTCACTCCCTAACTATGCCAAATAAATGAAGCATTAAAGTATTATTAAATTAATTCCATGTTAATTAGTAATACTGAGAAATTAGAATGCCTTTTACTCTCTTTTTTGAATCTCAAGAGTTATAGAGACTGAGGAATTCCTGACACCAAAATCAAGAACCTGCTCAATTCATCATCTCCTTTGTGATGTTGCCAACAGCCACACAGGACATGATCTGAAAGAGCAGCATCATTGGCAAGGTTTTACTCATCCTAAAAGTTGTGGAATTGGCCTGGCAAACTCTATAAAAGAAGTTTGATCCTGCCCCTGGAAGAAGGAAGAAAGGTGTAACCAAAAGCAATTCACTCCTGAGTTCTCATTTCCCGAGGCACTCAAAACGGTATGGGAGGCCCAACATTAGGTCATCAAGATAGGATGCATATGTCAGATGTCATCTAAAGTCAAATTTTAAAAAGTAACCTTAAAACTTTAGCCCTGAGCATAGGAACCTTTTCCAAATGAAAGTGAGGCCAAGTTACATGACCCTACAGGTTTGCTAATGACCTAAGCTCTTTAAAACAAGAAAATGAAGTCATATTTTTGGTGCATACCTGATCTCCACCACCCCCAGCTCTAAGTTTCCTCAGGCAAGCATTAAGTTCCGCGAACTGACTTGGTAATCATCACTTTGCATGTCATAGAAACTAGTATGTTAGGTAAGTATTTCATATTCCCTGGGGACTCTGTTGGCGGAAGGAAGTGGGTAAGCAGGCACAGCGCTCAACCAGAGTGAAAAGACCTGTCAGACAACATGCTGGATGACTCTGCAGCTTGGAGTTTCATCATCTAGTTTCTCATTTCCGGGCTCCAGATAGTATCTTACTGAACATCTCCAGTGAACCCCATTCTAGAAAAAATGATAAATGTTTCCCAAGCTTCAAACTCAGAGGAGAATACGAGCAAAAATAATATATCAACCTGATATGCAGATACATGGGGGTTTTATTACATCCTTTCTAGCCAGGCTTAGTGACTCTTTACCATAATGTCATTCCCCAGGATGGCATCATAAAGCCCCTTATAGGTCTATGCAAATCTCTGATTACTGAGAATATACCAGTGGGTAGTATCTGCATAGTCCTTGCCCTCAAATAGCAGATAAACTGCACAAGAAAAGATGAAACTACAATAAAATGTAACATGTGCTCTGACAAGAATAATGCAGGATCCCATGGGAGTGTTAAGGAGGTGTTGCATCACATGTGAGCACAGAAAAGTAAGTGGGAGTTATCAGCGGAAGGTGCCAGCTGGGGGTGGAGATGCTGCAGGAAGACGAAATCGCAGGAGCAAAGAGCTAGTGATGACGATGTGGATTGAGCACTGGTCCAGCTGAAAGGCTCAGATCAGTTCCCCTTACAGCCCGTGTTAGAGCATTTAGAGTTGCTCCAAAGAACAACAAGGATTTTAAAGGATTTGAAGTGTGGCAGATATCAGCAGGGTTGCATTTAGAAGGACACCTCCAGCTGTAGTATAGTGAACTGTGGAAAACCTGAGAGGAGAAGACCTATTAGAAGATGGAAGAATCTCTCCTAGAAGACCCTCATAGCACCAGAGTGATAGGGAAACACACTCTAGTTAGTGTCCTGACTTCTCCTAAATGAGGTTCAAGGGTACCAGGAGTATCAATCTGACATCCCCACAGGTCAAATCCAGTGATAAGTGCATTTTTTTGACTGCATAGTGATAATTTTTAAATGAACTTAGACATTTTTTTAAAGTAGGACTTGAACTCTCCCTCACTCTCTTCTTTCCTAAAGTTGACCCAAGTTGTGCATTTGTCTTACCAGCATGGCATCTGTGGGCATTTGAGTTTGTGAACCTATGAGATAGAACATCAGACTTGTTTTTTACATTCAGTCTGTGAAATCATCATCATCCTTTTGGGCATTTGGGCCACTGTTATGGGAACAACTGTATCATGTTCCAGGCAGGCACATGGAGTTCAGAGAAGTATAAAACATTATTCCTATCCTTATAGAGGGTTCGCCTGTTTTCGAAAATGTATAAAAAGAGAATCAGCAAAGGATTTGAATAGATATTTCACCAATGAAGGTATACTTTGAAAAGAGGTTCAGTATTTGCCATTAGAGAAAAGCAAATAAAAACTACAATGATTCAGGAGGATCACTCAAGGCCAGGAGTTCGAGACCAGCCTAGATAACATAATCTCTACAAAAAAATAAAAAAATTAGCCAGGTGTGGTGGTGTAGTCCTTCCTGTAATCCCAGCTACTTGGGAGGCTGAAGCAGGCAGCTCACTTGAGGCCAGGAGTTTGAGGTTGCAGTGAGCTGTGATGACACCACTGTACTCTAGCCCAAGCAACAGAGTGAGACCCTGTCTCAAAAAATAAAAAAAAGAAAGAAAGAAAAAGAAAACCCACAAAACCGCAATAAAATACCACTTCACACCCACCAGAACAGCTATAATAAAAAAAATACAAGCATAAATGTTGATGAGAAGGATGTCAAGAAACTGAAACTCTCACGTATTGCTAATGGGATGTAAAATGGTGAAGCCACCTTGAAAACGGTTTTGCCACTTCTTAAAAGTTAAACATGAAATTGCCATATGACCCAGCAACTTAGAAACTTTTCCAAGAGAAATAAAAACATGTCCACATGAATGTGCATAGTAGCCCTATTCATAATAGTCATTTGTAAATAATCCAAATGACTATCAACTGATGAATGGATAAACAGAATGGGATATGTCCATACAGTGGAATATTGCTCAGAAACATAAATGAAATATTAGTACGTACCACAACATGGAGGAGCCTCAAAACCATATGCTAAGTGAACGAAATCAGTCACAAAAGACCACATAAGGTATGATTCCATTTACATGCAAAGTCCAGAAAAGGCGAATCTATAGAGATACAAAGTAGGTCATTGGTTGTCTGAGGCTGGGAGGAGGAACAGAGAGTGACTACAAATGGGCACAGAGGATCTTTGGGAGAAAATAAAAATGTTTTAAAATTGCATTGTGCTAATGGATCCATAACTCTGCAAATTTACTAGAAAAATACTTTAATTGTATACTTAAAATGAATTAATTTTGTGGAATATAAATTATACTTCAAATAAAGCTATTTTTAAAAAGATAATCGCATATTATGAGACATTATAAATGTCAAACCAATGGTAATAAAATATATAAATCTCCAAACTTTTAATATCATATTATCATGTACCTTGCATTAAATCTGTGCGTGTTCATCCTCATTATATCTGCATGTATTTCTTTACAGATGATAACATGAATTAATATACTGGTATCTTATATACAGTATTAAATAGGCCCCAAAAGTAAAATTAAAAGATTTTGAACACATAAATAGATAATATTTAAATACAAAATTACTGATTCGATTATAAGGTTTTTAAGAATAAAGGAATAAAGGAGTTAGAATTAGTGAAAAAAGTGAGCTCCGGAGTAATAAACATGTGAATACGAGAAGCTGCCAGAATGGACTGGGGATTATGTTATGGACAGGACCACCCCTGGCATAATAAACCCTCACAACATTCATCAAATTGAAAGTCATGTTCAAAGAGATGCTGTGTTTGCATGATGAGCCATGGACATCAATCAAAATAAACCCAGCTGTTGCAAGGATGGCAAATATTCAGGAACATGGGACTGCAGACCCTGTTAATAATAAATGTCAAAAAGGAGAGCTCGAAAGGAGGACAAAGAAAGAACAATGGGAGGAAGGATTCCTATGAAGATGGAGCTTCCTACACAAATGTGATCTGTTTCCAAGAGATATGAATTTAGTCACATCGCAATGTCTAATCACCTATTGTGACCAAAGAGTTAATTGTAAGAAGGATCATACCAGATTTATGTAGAATTATAACAGCTATTAAAACTTTAAATGTTTGCTACATCCATTGGTGTTTATCCTTAACCTCTTTCTCTGAGATTTCACATGACAAAAACGATGATTTCTGTTGGCTTTGATATTTACAATGCAATATATGCAGGAGTTACAAATAATAAATGCATATAATCAATACTGAGGGATTCTTATTAGTGAGTTGTGAAACACAGAGAAAGTTAGATGGAACAGATCCCCAAGGGCCTTAGAAAAAAATTAGGGAGTTCAGACTTTTTCTCTGTAGCCATCATAGGGGCCATTCAAGGTTTTTTGAGCACAGACAGGGCAATCTGAGCTAAGTGGCTTTTGGAGGGATTAACAGAGTGCCACACACAGCGTGGACAGGTGCAGGGAGAGATGAGAGGCTGTGTTCTAACTGGTTAGAATTCAGACAGAACACTAAGCCAGTGTAGTCTGGAGTTAAGAGTCCTGACCAAGGCAGTGGCAGTGCGAACAGAAGGAAGAGTACAGCAGAAAGTGAAGACTTCACAGATGGTTGACGGTGATAGAGGAGTTTGTAAATCTTGATGCCAAAAACTCTCCAACACTGGGCCAGAGGGCAAGTTCAACTGAAGTGCACAAAGATAAGCTAATGCTCCACAGGGTTTAGTGGGGCCAGATGTGTGGCCTGGGGGCTTTGGAGCAGCTTGGTGGTCCTTTTTCCCCAATGCAGTCCCATCTGTCCTGTAGTGTTTTGCCTCTCAATAGCACTTCTAAAGAGGCAGAGGAAAGTGTTGAAGGACATATCACTAATTTTTTTTTAACTGGTAAACAAAACCATGTAATTTTAGAAAAAAGGACTTCCTCTCCATCCATGTCTGAGGAATTTTGTAAGAAAGACTTAAGTAAGAATTGAAAGAGCCATAAAATCCACATCTAGTGATTTGAATTTGAGTGTGTTGCGCTTTGCAATTGTCTTTAGCCACTCTGGAAGAAACAAGGCTATGTTCTTTTCAGGATCCTGGTAGCTACATTTTCTGCTCTTGAATGAAAACTATATCTAAGTGACTCAAATAGATATGATAATCCCTATATCTTTTTAAAAAGCAAATTATTCATCCATGTATTCTCATTGTCACTATGGAATCACTCTGAATAAAATATAGTTGGAAATGTGACTTACTATTCCATTTTCTTACTTGAATACATAAAAACTCAAAGGTTTGGATTTTATTAGTGAACAAAACTGAGAAAACAAACATAAAGAAGGATAATATTTCCTGTATTACCTGGTAATAAAATTCAAAAATTTAAGATAAAATGTCTACCAGCTTTATTCTTCTACCTTCTAACACCTAGGAATTTTCAGGTTGTCACTCAATCAGATTGTAGACCTTGGCTTGCTTCATCTGAGTCACAGTTGCCAGACATTTAGCTTCCTGTGGAGTCCGTGCTAAAGATCACAACCGTAAAAGTCACCTTCGTCTTTCACTTCCCTTGTGGAACCCCCTCTTTGTGGGTTTTTTTAAAAAAAAACATCGTCCTGCACTAAAGATCAAGAGCAGAAGCCACTTCTTCTGGTTATTAATCAGGCATCATTGGTCTCCCTAGTTTGGAGTAGACAAAGCATCCTTTTTTGGGCAATGTATGTCCTTCGTTGTCACAAGAGAATCGAACATTTGGTACATGACCAGATAATGTCAAAATTTGTTTAATGTTTTGTGATAACTATAAAATAGAAAATCGTTATGTTATCATTATTCTAGGCTATTTCAAGACTGGAAATTAAACTCAAGCCTTGAAACTATCTTTCACTATAGGAAAGTCAGCCATCTCTCTTCTTTTTTGAATATTCTCCCCTCTGATCTTGGTGAAAAATTTGTAGGGTACCTCTTTCTGGCAGGACAGTCACCATATTACAGAGTGTCCCAAAAAATGGGAACGTGGAAACTCTAAAAAGCCAGCCAATCCAAAACTGGATGAGTTCTGATGTTTTGCACTGAACTTTTAGAGTTGCAATAAAGGCCAGCGTCCTTCCAAGCTGGGAATATAACAGGAGACCTTTTACCTAAAATTGAGATTCCACAGGTAAACAAGAACTATGTCATGCACAAAAGGAGATCAAAACCAAATCAAAGCAAAAACTATATACCTGCTTCAAAATTAGAATTGAATGAATAATTAAAAAAAAACTTCCTCTACAGTTTTGTGATCAGTCTGGCCCTTATATGAGTTTCCAGTCAAATTTATACTACCTGTGTTATCTGAAACATCTCAACAAGAACTGGATTAAAGTAAGGCCAGCTTGTTGTGAGCAGAAGCAAGATTGTGTCCTCTCCGGAGGATCTCAAATTCAAAAAAAACCTCAAAGAATTCCCACTGATAAATTTCCAGGGAAATGGGCAGCTCTCATTTAAAATTCAGGAAACACAAAGAACAGACTTCTTGATGAGAATCAGCAAAAATAACAGCTGAAAGAAATATACCAAAGTCTAGATATCGGAATAATCAGGCACAAAATAGATAATGACTATATTTGATAGTTTGTAAAGGACTTTTTTCAAAGAAGCTTTAATATATGAGTAGGAAAGAAGCAAACTTTAAAAACAGAACTTCTCAAAGTGAATAGTATAATAATTGAAATTAAAACTTGATAAACGTGAATATTTGATAATACTCAGGAATTATTGCTAATTAGTGTAATAGTGATATGAAAGGAAGTATCCTTATTTAGGAGAGATGCATGCTAAAGTGTTTATTAATTAAGGCTTATGACATCTGCAACTTATTTTCAAAAGGCTTTAAAAAAAGAAAGAAATGGGAAGATAGGTTGTTGGATGGGTGTAACGGGAAGGATAAAGGGATGGAGAGTTATACAGACAGATGGACAAGGAGTGGCTAGACAGATGGATAGACAGATGGGCAGATAAAGCAATGGAGAAATGCAAAGACTGTGTTAAAAATGGCTGGGTGGATATATAGGTGTTCATTGGACTATTCTTTCGATTTTTCCTGTATTTTTAAAATTTTTCATAATAAAAGTTGCAAAAATAAAGATCATCTGTATAAATGGAAAAAAGACCTCCTTCTCAGTCCTAGAGTCTTTTCTCTCCCTAAACTACCCATGCTTTCCCACCTTCTTTTCACCTGACACTGCCTTCTTCTCTTCCCAGACAGCAGGAAAGTAAAATGCAGTTTCCTACCTTCTCAGTGGGCATGTTCAGAAAGGCACTCTCTATGGGGAGAACTGGGTTGTCTAAGATAAAACTTGTATTAATATTCAGCCATGACTTTTACTAAAATGTAGACCTCCTTTTGTATTTTTTGCCATTTGAAATTTCCCTAATGTGCTTTCTTCTACCTTATTGCTGAGTCCAGAACTCAAGCCAGTCTTCTCCTGCTTAGAAGAAGACACATGCACCGTGTACACACACATGAGCACACCCACACATGTGCACACATACGCTCAGTTCCCCCTTCCCTCCTCCTCCCACTGCCCTGAGTCAAGGCCCGGCTGGCCCTATTAGAGAGGAATAGTAAGGTGATGAACAGACCACACGAACACTCTAAGACTGTCTCCTTGGAAAGAAATTGAGAATTCATTCGTTGACATCTCCCCAGGGAAAAGTGAAGTGAAATCGTGTCATTCTCAGACACTCACATAATTAAATTAATGTGAAATTAAAACCAAAGTGAAATACTCCTCTTCATGTTAAAAGTAGTTCACTGGGGTAGACTGTGTACGATCGCCTGCCTCTGCAGCACATTATTAAGTGATTTAAAAGATTAATTTTAACACAGATCACAGTTTCAGCAGTTACTATGCTAGCATTAAGCAAATAAGCATACTGCCTCAGAAAGCAGCCAATGGTTGCAGGGCAGAGAAAAGGAACAGAAACATCTTGTCTTGCCACAGGCAGTGCAATTGCGTCCATATTCCCGGCTTCGGTTTGCAGTGTGCATGTGAGTCTTTAATTCATGAAATATTAGGAAAGTATCTTTTTCAGGGAGTGAAAGCCTGGACTTGACAGACATATAATCTCATCTAGAATGACAACCAGCAAGTTCCTAAACCACAAATATTCATTTCAACAATTTGCAATAATCTACCATGTGCATGCCAAAGCATTCTAGACAGAACGAACAGTAGCAGGCTGGTCTTCTGCCTCATGATATTTTCCTCTAAAAACAGACCCATAATCAAATGCTAAGAAAATATATGCCCTGAGCCCTGAAACAAAAATGTGAATGCAAACGATGCCAGAGTAATGTTCTCTCTGGGCAGATATGTGTAGATCTAGTTTGCATATGGAAATCAAGATTGCTTTGCTTCTCTGCACAACATTATGCTAAAACAAAGGTTAACAATCTCTTTGACCCTATCCACCAGCAGATAGGAGACTATCAGTGACAATGAATGACACAAGCTGGCCTCAGACGGGAGTGGAGAATAGAGATAGAGGAGGAGAACACAGGAACAAAGGGTTTAGAGCTGGGGTCAGCAAACTCTTTCTGTGAAGGGGCAGATAGAAAATATTTTTGGCTCTGTGGGACATATGGTCTCTGTTGCAACTACCCCCTCTGCTATTGTGGTGTAAAACCTGCCATAGACCATAGGCAATCCACAAATAAATGGGTGTGACCATGTTGCAATAAAACTGTATTTATGGACAGACACTGAAACCTAAATTTTAGATAATTTTCACAGCTCATGAAATACTATTCACTTCTTTTAACCACTTAAAATATGAAAACCATTCTTTGCTCACCAAGTGTACAATATCAGGCTAGAAGCCAGACTTGACTCATGAAGCAGTTTGCAGACCTGATTTAGAGCATTGATTCTTGAACTTGAGCATGCATCGACCACGTGGAGGATAAGATAAAACAGAAAGCCTTGGTCCTCACCCCAGAGTTCCTGATCCCGTAGGACTGGGGTGAGCCTAAGCACTTGCATTACTTACAAGTTCCCAGGTGATATGCACTCTGTGGAGACCACAAAGGAGAGCTGTGGTTTACAGACAAAGCAACGAGAAGGAGAAGAGAGAAGAGAAGTGCTCGTGTTGGCCAGGATAGGCCAGCAATAATCATTTTGATAAAGCCTATATACATTTTGTATAGAAATTAAGAGGCAGAAAATAATGAACATAATAAAGTTTCAATAATCAGTAAACATCATCTCTACCTCTGCCAGAAAGTTTTACCCTCAGATATCTCTTACCTTCTTCAAATCTTTGTTCAAATGATACCTTCTCTGTGAGGCCAATTACCCCAAGCACCTACTAACATCACGATCTGCCCCCATTCGCCACACCTACAGCAGTTCTCCCTTATTTCTCAGCAGTTATCACCTCTAATACACTATGTAATTAACCTGGTTATTATGTTTGTTGTTTATTGTCTTCCTCCCCGCTCCAATAGCTCCTAAATTCCTAGATTATAAACTCCACTAAATCAAGGAAAACAGATGAGTATATAACTCAAGTGTATAACACGTCTATATCCTAAGTGTTGAGAAACATCCTTAGCACTTTTATAAGCAGTTAAATATTCTCTTTTTTATATTTCAAAATATTACAGGAGCACTTAAATATTCTTGAACGGATGAATGTAAAAGCAATACCAATCTATTTGGGTTTAAATAAGAAAACATAGAAAGGTGGCATTTTCAAGAATTTAAATATAACTTTTTACTTGTTCATAGTGCATCTCAGGGACCACAGAAAGAAATTGAGGATGCCACCAGGCACGGTGGCTCATGCCTGTAACCCCAGCACTTTGTGAGGCCAAAGTGGGAGGATCACTTGAGGCCATGAGTTTGAGACCAGCCTGAGCAAGAGTGAGACCCTCCCCAACCCCCGTCTCTACAAAAAAACAGAAAAATTAGCTGAGCGTGGTGGTGTACACCTGTGGTTTCAGCTACTTGGAAGGATGAGGCAGGAGGATCTCTTCAGCCCAGGAGTTTGAGGTTGCAGTGAGCTATGATGACACCATTGCACTCTAATCCAAGCAACAGAGCAAGACCCTGTCTCAAAAAAAAAAAAAAAAAAAATTAAATGTATATTTGACCTTATATTTTCAAAAAAGGAAGAAAGAAAGTGAGAATGCAGTCTTTCATAAACTTTATAATCTAGAGCTGCAAGTTTAGTCTCGAGCACCACAGTTGAGCATTAGAAAGAGCCTGGGCAACCCTCTCATCCAATCAACTTCCTGTTACAGAAGTTCATTGTCCTTAACTCCAATCCATCCAAAACTCCTAATTTCATGACCACCATTGTCTTAATCCGTTTGGGGTGCCATAACAAAATACCATAGACTGGCTGGCTTACTCACAGAAATTCATTTCTCATAGTTCTAGAGGCTGGAAGTCTAAGATCAGGGCACCAGCGTGGTTGGGTTCTGGTGAGGACCCTCTTCCTGTCTTGCAGATGACCCAGATGACCGTTTTCCTGCTGTGTGCTGACATGGCCTTTCCTAGGCGTGAGTGAGTAGAGAGAGAGAGAGAGAGAGAGAGACAGAGCAAGCTCTCAGGTGTCTCTTCTTACAAGGGCACTAATTCCATCATGAGGAACCCACCTTCATGCTCTCATCTAACCTAATTACCTCCCCACAGCTCCATCTCCAAATTGGGAGATAGAGCTTCAGCATATGACTTTTAGGGGGACTCAAACATTCAGTCTATAACAACCACCTTTTGTCTTCCCCCTCTTCTCTCTGTAGTACCAACTCCATTAATTATTTAACAGTAGCAAGACTTACAGTCTAGGGATTCCACCGTTTTTCAGTGTACTTCTCCTTTCTGATGTCCTCATTTTTCTACCCATGTAGCTTAAATTCCATGGTTATTCATTTAAAGTGTCCCCTTAAATACATTCTCAACCACCAGAAGCCCCTCCATCATGCTGTCAGGTGAATGTTATTATTATAATATCTCCATTTGACAGGTAAGAAAATTGAAGTATGAGAAGAAGGTCCCAGCCTGGATTCAAGCCCAGACTCCAGAGCCTCTGTGGCTTCTTGTTTTATTAAGGTTTATCCACCTGGTCTTTTACGGCAGTTGGTTCATTAGTGATTACACTAAAGAAGTCGTCTAACCTGTGCCTCTGCTCCAAGTGTGGCCCCAAGACGGTGCCTTCAGGGAGCTGTTTGTCACCAGTCCACGACAAGGTAGGTTCAGAAAAGAGATTCAGCATTTAGAAACATAATTCAATGGAGTAATTTTATGTCTGTTGACTCTAGTAATAAAAACTGATGTTTCACTGTAATACATATTTTTATTTAATTTTTCTAGCAATTCATTTAATTGCATTTTATAGAAGTAACAATCCAGGATGGATTTGGAAATTAAAAAACAAACTAAACCATTCTTTTTCACAGATAATTTGAAGAGCACTAGTTTAAACAACTAAAAGAGCAAGTTTATTTGTTCTAGTGTGTTCTGGATTCTAATTATATTAAAAGAGAAAATCTCTTCTATGTAATTATTGGGTCTATGAGCCAATAGGTTCAAAGTAAATAACACAAACAAATTTAATTAATACAGAAAGTCAATGCAAAACCTTTTGAAATAAAAAATTATTCAATATCTTTCCCAATGTTTTCTTCTTAACTCTTCAGATCTACCTTGTAATAACTCTTTTCACCTGATTCTGTGAATTATTATCATCATGGAAATATTTTCCATTCCATGAAAAATAAGATTGGGACTTTTTTTGTCTATTCTGCTATATACGCCATATTTTTTTCTTATTAAAGCTTAAAACTACTAATTAGAATAAATGAAAAGCACATGGTCTCATCTTATAGTGTTGCTTGGATCAAAGAGTTTCAGACTTGAGTGTGCATTGTAGTCACCTGGAGAGCTTGTGAAAACACAGACTCCTGGGCCCCTGCCCCAAAAATTCTGATTGAATAGATCTGGGACTGGGCCATGACTTTGCCTGTCTGCCGAGCATCCAGGTGGTGCTAATGCTGTAGATAATGCCCACCATATTTTGAAGAGCACCAATGTAGATAATACCAAAACCACCAGATTATTTTGTGAATTCAATCAAAATATTAATTCATT
>NW_012133859.1:4202789-4235109 GCF_000956105.1 Propithecus coquereli | reverse complement strand
ATTATTTAAAAATTTTAAAATGTTTTTGAACAGATTTGAATTAAAGCCCAAGACCTTTGAGAAGAGTCGGCCCTTGAAGACGACTTATGCCAATGCTAAATTTCACAGACTCTCGAGCACATAGCACCTTGCACATTGTAGATGCTCCCTAAATGTTTGCAGAAAAGAAAGGAAGTCAGGAGGGACAGAGAGAGTATAGGGCCTGTTCTGGTTCAATAAAACAATTGTAACCTGGAGCTACTGATGTTTGGGATCATACATATCTTAATCTATCTCCATGTAAATAAAATGAAACCATACTTAGCCAAATACTGTTTTTCCCTGATTTGACCCTTTCTCCAGTTCAAAAATATTGCCAAGGAACCTCCTCGCATTGTTTGAGGTATCACGAAACTCTCAGATCCCCACTGTAATTCCGGGCTTTCCCATTCTCTATCACCCCCTTCCCTGTGCAGTCCCAAGGAACACACCACATAGCTTCACCATCCTCTATTTCTTCCAGGCTTCATCTGCAGGGCTGCCTTTAAAACCAAACCAAACTACTACCAAGGGGCATTAACTTTTCCAAAAGGCACGCTCCTTTATCTTTGACGTACATACGTATTATTTACACAAACACATTAAAATGTTCCCACCCCTGGTGACACTGAGATTGTGAATCACCTGCAAGGAAGCATTGGCTAAGAAATGCAATAGCAAACTCTACCATTCTTTGATCTGTCGCTCCCTTGGATTCCTGTTCATTCTGGTTAGTAATGAACGTGTTTTATGAACTGATAAGGGAGTTTCCTTCACTTGGTTATTAAACTATCAGCTTCTGTAGAAACTGATAGGAACTCTCAGAAAAACAAAAACAACTCAAAGTTCTAATGTACCAATATACCCCAAATGCCAATTTATTTTAAAGGGACTTCTGCCTGCCAGTTGCTTTATATGTGGCAGTGGCCATGTATAAAGAATTGGGATGCTTGGATATTGAAAGAAATTAATTGCAACTTCTACTTTCTCATATTGTTTGGGCTACGTAGAACTGTTTTGTCATCCCCAGGAGAAACTTCATTGAAAACAGCTTGCATTGTATAAGCATAAATAAATACTCTTCTTTTAGAATTGATTCCCCATGATGCAGAGGCATGAAAAAGCCTATTCTTAGTGCCTTTCGCACAGACACGTGTGAGCGTTTAGCCAAATGCATCTTTGGTTGGGGCACCCATTATCGATCTCAGAGAAGTAAAATTCCAGGACAAGTAAATTTTCCCTCCACCTGGGCAACACTTACTTAGGTAAATAATGAGTAACTTGAACGATTTCATTTCCCTCCAAGTTCTGGCAATTAGTCCTTGGGACTGCGGAATTTTTGTTGGGAGGGCTCTGTCGCTCGGGCTGGAGTGCAGTGGCGTCATAACTCGCTGTTGCCTCGAACTTTCTTTAAGTTGAAAAAATCTCATTTACTAGGAGAGCTGGTGCAAACACTATAGGTGGAGACTAGTTAAGTGACCAAGTTTTCCATGTAAACTGATGTAAAGTTCTCCTGGGAATTAATTTTCTCAGCGGTAACCTGACACCTTTTCTAAGGAACTATCCTAATTCTGAGTGTTTCACCCCAAACTGTGTGCTGCTTTCATATGCAACATCAGCTTCCAATGTTGCTTGTCAGCACTCAGCTCCTACTTGTTCATCTCAATTCGACTGCAAGTAGGAAGGCTCTTGTCTTTCCATTTACAAGCTTCTCAAATGGACATGATTAGAATAAACATGACTTCATGAAGTTTTTCATGTTTGGGGATTTTTCAGTTTCTTATTTTCTGAAATTTTCATGACTTCTGTTTGGTGTCATTCAGGTGACCCAATCTACTATTCTAGGGTCTTCCAACAATGTTTGAGGCCGTCTCATTTCAGAAGTTTCACATAGATAATGAAACACTGAAAACTAAACTATTGTTAAGAGTGTAATTTGGTCTCTAATTCAATCTCTAGTAGCAGGCATCCTCTCTGACGATCTCCCAATAGATGTGTTGAAGTCTGGATTAACCCATTCATCAGTTTATTGTTACAGAATATCCAAGCTAGCAAATAGGCATCTTTAATCCCTTTATTATCTGATAATATATAAAAATATTACCCAGTTAAATATTTTATCTTAAGCTATCTCAGACTTGTTATTCATCCAAGACCACTTTTGCAATCCTTCAGCAAACCTTGCATGTCCAAGCAACTAAATAAACACTGAATTTATGCTAATATAGAGTCAACTTAATAGACCATCACCTATCAGCCCTCTGTACCATACACCATCATTCTTTCTGACACTTGCAAATTACAAACTCAACCAATGGTTGCAGCAACGAATCCAAGATGTTACCTATCCATATTTTACTGCCTATAAATTTTATAGAAAAGGAAATTGAGGCCTGGAGAATTTAACTAATTTACACAATGGAACAATAGTTGCAAGGATTATAATTGAGTCCTTGCTCTCATTCTACTTATTTGATCAAAGTGAGGAACCCTACCCAATATTCAGCTAGAGTCCATATAGGTGGGGGATGGGAGGGAGTAGAAAGTGAATTCCAATACCAGGGACATAGGGAAAATATATATGTGTAAAAAGAATATGTATATTATGTAAATAAAATTGTAAATTGTATTTCATATATGTAAAATGGATATACATAATTATAAATAGTATGAAATAACATTTAAGATAAAGTATGGAGAAAAATAATCATGTACATTTCAAAAGAATACAGAAAATGAAAGAAAATTACATTCTGTACAAGAATAAGGCAGAAATGTTGCCAAAGGAGAGAAAAAACTAAGAGGGAGAAATTGTTCATATATTGGTCACATTTATACAGTGGCCTTTAGACTTTTTTAAAAATTCAACCCCATTTTTATTTTCACTGCAAAACAGTGTGTGTCCCAGAGTATGCCCTCCATAAATGTTTGTTGAATTGAATTTAAATTACTTTCGTTTGGCAAGATTACTTTTTTTTCATAGTGCTCGGAGGGAAAAATCATTAAATGGATTCTTATCCTGCCTTTCATAAATGTCTTCATAGTGATGCCCAGTTGATTATTCCTTTGCAAGATTATTGTGTTTTGCTTCTGTCTGTTGAAGCTGCCTTCTCTGCTCCTGTACTAACACTGGAAGTAAGAAAGACCTGTTGAGTCCCTACTGTCAAACTTCAAAGATCTCAGCAAACACGTCCAGTGTCTTGAATCCAACCAGCTTCTTCAAGGAGCCAGCTGAACCCAGATCTTTGTATGTTGTTGCTGTTGTTGTTTCATTTCAACCACCCCAGGCAGAAAAGAACAGAGTTCCAAAGTTTGCAAATGCCTTACCCATCATTAGGAACCAGAGAAATCTGTCTTTAGAACTCCAGTTGGAGAAATCATTGCAATCAGACCTTTCAATGATGGGTGGGCTTAAAAATCCACTTAGGATCCTATCAGCCTTTAGAATAGTTTTTAATTCAGTGTTGTTTCTTGAAAAGTTTACATGAATACGTCGAACTTCATGAACTCACCACTTTTCTAAGTAAGGATTGGTGTCTCAAGAGGCTTTGAATATAGCTTAGAACTCATTCTCGCCCACATTTCACAAAATTATACTAAGCAAGAGAATTTTATGTTTGGAAGAAATTTTCTTCAGCTTTCTTCTTCTTTTGACCTGTCACGTGATTAGGGTAGGGGAAGAGTAACTGACTTGACCTAGGATAAGTTTCTACTTCTTTAAATGCATAGCATTCTTGTTCTTTGCCAAACATGTGCATAATAAGCAAAGTTTAGAATGGGTCAGAGAAACCATCTGGTCTCACCTTCTAAATTTACCAGTGAGAACATTTAGGCCCAGGGAGATTAAAATCCTCTCCTGAGTAAAAGAGCCAGAATTAGAAATGAAATCTAATGGCTCCCAGATGGTTCTTTCTTCCTCTATGACATCATGTTATTCTTCTGCACTGTTGTTAACATTTTGCTCACCTGTCTCATCTTGCTAACTAGATTATCATTAGTTTAGTTCCAAAACTATCTAAGAGCATCACCTCTGTTCTAGTTGGAAGCAAAAGATAAATAAGAACACCTGGCTCTTTTCTGGAAAAGTCTATGTTTTTATGGTACCTGTGATGGTTAATTTTGTGTATCAACTTGGCTGAGCCGTAGGATGACCTGGTTGAATATTATTTCTGGGTGCATCTGTGAGGATGTTTCCAGAAGAGATTTCCATATAAATCAGTAGACTGTGCAAAACAGACAGCCCTCCCAAATGTGGTGGGCATGATCCAATCCATTGAGGACCCAAATAGAACCAAAAAGGTGGAGGAAGATTGGGACCACTTGAGCTGGGACACTGCTCTCCTGCTCTCAGCACTCCTGGTCCTCAAACCTTCTAACTACACCTCCAGGTTTCCTAGGTCTCCAGCTTATAGACAGCTGATCCTGGTCTTCTCAGCCTCCATAATCACATGAGCCAATACCTTTTAATAAACCTCTTTCATATATATGTTCTGTTTCTCTGGAGAACCCTGACTAATAGAGTACCTATGATGTTGAAAAAAATCAGGACTCAATACTCATGTTCATCCATGCATTCGTTTACCAAATACCTACTGAGCACCTGTCCTGTGCATGGCATTGTTTAAGGCACAACAGAAAGTAAAAATATGAAAACGCCTGCCATCATAGAAAGTATATGTAATTGGGAGAAGAGGCAGAAAAATTAATAACAAAAAATGTATATCGGTTTGCGAAAAGTGCCACAAAGACAAAGGATGAAGGAGACAAAAAGTGATGGGACACTGTTATAGATGGGCTGGAAAGGCCTTTCTAAGGAGGTGACTTTTGAGCCAAGACCTGAAATAATTGAGACCAACTCAAATTCTTATCTCATTCGCCTTGGGCCTGTCAGGAGTGCTGAGAGTTGGAAACGAAAAGGTGTGAGTTTAAGGAGTTATAAAAAATTAGACTCCTTTGATTTTATTCTACGTTTATTCTTTCTCTTATTATTATTGAGGTGAAATTCGCATGACACTGAATTAACCATTTTAAAGTATACAATTCGGTGGCATTTAGTATATTCACAATGTTGTTCAACCACCACCTCTTTATGATTCTAGAACATTTGCATTACCCCAGAAGAAAACCACGTACCCATTAGCAGTCACCCCCCAACCCCCATGCCAGCCCTTGACAGCTATCAGCCTGTTTTCTGTTTCTGTAGATATACCTATTCTGGATATTTGATGTAAGTAGTAAAATCATGCAATAGGCAATCTTTTGTGTTGAGCTTTTTTCACTTAGCATAATGGTTTCAAATTTCATCCACATTTTAGCATGTATCAGTACTTCAACCATTTATGGCTGAATAATATTCCATTACATGGATAGACCAAAAATTGCTTCTCAGTTCATCCACTGATGGACACTGGGTTGTTTCTACCTTTTGGCGATTGTGAATAATGCTCCTATGAAAAATCTGTGCACAAGTATTTGTTTGAGTACCTGTTTTCAAGTTTATTCTTTTTAATGCCCCTTCTTAATTCAATTCTGAGTCTGTTTACGAGTCATATTTGAAACTTTGAAACATGTCTTAAATGACCCCACAGTGGTGAAAGATCAAATACATTTAAGCCCCTAAATGAGTGCCTGGTATATAAGAAGTCCTCAATAAATGGTAGTTGTTATTGTCAATAATAATCATTAACACAGTGCTAAACAGCACATAGCTAAACACAAACTTTATAGAAACTTGTTTAAATCTGGAAGGCAGGCATGAGTGGGGACCAGTCTCTTGTGGAGAATGAAGCTTTTTACAGCCTTCCCCCTACTACTGCTCACCAACCTCATGCACTCCCCAAAGGTGGGAGAAATTGACTAGAAGTTTTTCTCAGAGTTTGTGTCATTTATCTGCCATATTAGAAAATAATTTCCAGCTCCCAAATTTGCCAGTGGACTTGCTCTGGGTTTTGCCCTGAAGTTACACAAACCTTGTTAAAAGCAAATAGAAGAGATTGTTGTCCTTCTGATTGTGTAACTTGGCATTAAAGGCATTTCTAATTTATTTATTTAACAGGCAACTGCTGACATCATTGCCTGAAGCAATATCAAGCCAGTCTGATCCTAGCTTGTTCACCACCCAAAGTCAACAACATTTAAATGAATTGGGACAACAAAAATTCCATTTTTATCTCAAGTCAAATATCTGCTCAAGTAATCACCTGGTGATCATTTGAAGTGTTTGGATATGAGGGATGAACTAGCTAGAGTTTAGGAGACCTTGAGATATTCCTAGTCCTGCTGTGACTTCTTCTGTGACTCCAAGACCATACCCTGGCCATCATTCTACTTCCTCATTGTATGGAGGTTATTTTTACTGACACTATGTACTTCGCTGGAGGTTGCAAGATTTATCCTGTATTTATGTTTACCTACTCCAGGTAAATTCACTCAAAATGGGTACGAGTTGTACAAGTCATTACTTAAGACCATATTTAGACTTCCAATATCAACTATGCCTTTTTTAAAAAAAGTTCTACTAAATTCATTTATTACACTATTAATCAAGTTGGTGAGAGAGAATTGTGATAACTGCATTAACTGTGTGATTTGTTTTTCCTACCAAACGCCAATTTAATATTCTTACAGAAGTGACAGTTTTGAGAGGACATGTTATCTTCCTTAACCAAACAAAGCATTTCTCTTTACAATAAACAAGATCCTTATTAATGTATTTGCCATTAGGACTCCTCCACTTGCAGAAACTAGTCCAAGCTCTGTTTTTAGACATGGTATAGGCTACCTTCTCAGTGTATCATTTTTCAGACAGATGGAAGCTTTTAGAAAATTCTCCCAAATGGTAAAAGAGAAACAGGCAATAAGAGATCTTCACTATTTCAAAACTGAGTGACCCGACTGAGTTATCTTCATAGCTTAGGTCAAATTTCAAACAAAACAAACACCATTATAAACAACATTTCTCTACAAGAAAAATATTTCCCAACCTGGCAGCCTCGTTTATCTTGACTCCGTACCCCGTACCATGCAGACAAACAAGCAGTCTGCCATACGTTCACCCATGATGCTGCAATTTCCACCTTCAACTAGAGAGTTTTTAAGGGCAGGAATCTGTATCTCTGGTGCCTGGTAATGTTCTGATACCAAATGAAGATGGAAAGGAGTGGGTGCTCAATTTACATGAGCTGCTGAGCAAATAGGTTCAGTATATCCCCCTTTCTAGAATTTGAAAACTCAAAGAACGAGTAATTGCCGCTATTGCCAAGACTATCAGAAGTATTTTAATCTTTTATTTGCAAGAATTGAATTGGTTTTTCTGGGGAGGGAAAGACCAATCATTTTGTGATAAAAAGCCATTTTCATTTATTTCAAACCTGCTCCAGTGTCTGTCTGTCTTCTCCACTTAACAATAAATTGTTTCAGGGAAGAAACTACAGTAGTCCCCACTTATCCAAGGTTTCACTTTCCAAGGTTTCAGTTACCCACGGTCAACCATAGTCAGAAAACATAAAATGGAAAATTCCAAAAATAAATATTAATAACTTATAAGTTTAAATTGTACACGGTTCTGAGTGTCGTGATCAAATCTCACGCCTTCCCTCTCCATCACATCTGGGACATAAATCATCCCTTTGGCCTTCGTCTCCACACTGTCTGGGCTACCTGCTCCTTAGTCACTTAGCCATCCTGATGATCAGATCAAAAAAACACAGCATATCTAGGGTTCGGTACCATCTGAGGGCTCAGGCATCCACGGGGGGTCCTGGCATGTATCCCAGGCTGATAAGGGGGGACTATTCTATAGCTTATATATTTATACAACTGTACTGGCTAACATAATGCCTAGTTCCATAGTAATTTCTGGAACTGCTCTGTTGTTGTTAAGCTCAATCTGTATGGAAATATATATAAATGAAATAATTATAAATGAGTAGGGTGGGATGGGGGTTCCACGATGAAAAGTAATTCCCTGCAGATTGCGAGTTTTGTACAAAGGGGACTGGATCCTCTCGAGGCTTTTGTTGAGGGCAGGCTCCCCCACCCAGCATAAGTGACATGGCAAGAGATTTTGGCCATCTCAATTTAAAAAGATTGAAAATCTTCTCCAAGTCCTGTCCCCATGGTGTCCAAATTCAGAGTCACTATGTCCTGAATTGATTTTTCAATGAAATGGAGACTTTGCAATAGAATTCCAGTGCTTTCCCTAGAAATAAAAATTATCACATTTCCTTAAGTGCAAGAGGATCTGCTGGAAATCTCTCACCATAAAGTTAGGGTTTCTGAGGCAAAGGATGTTGCCTGCTGAAATGTTTTCTGATTCCAATCCAATCCTTCACCCATTCTCAGGTTAGCGTATTGGACCAATCTTGAGGCAGCCTGGCCCCTCTGGGCCTACTGAGGAAGGGTAAGGGCTACAGAGGAGGACATAAGCCCATCCTACATCAGAGGCCCTGAGAAGGGAGGGAGGGGCAGAGCTCTTTTGGGGGTGCACCACTAGTAGTTTCTCCAAGATAAAAGGTTGGGTTTTCCAAAAGTTGTGGCATAGTAGAAAGAATACGGAGGGAGAAGGAAAAGAGAAAGGAAGGAAAGGAAGGAGGGAGGGAGGGAGAGAGGGATTTTCATAGATCTGATTCTCACTGAACTCTTACAAGTAAAGCAAAGCAAGGGGGTTTATTTCCATTTTATTAATGAAGAAATTGAGCTTCAGAAAAGTTGTTTGATCCAAATCTCACAAAATAGTAGAGACTCAAACTCATATTTTCTGATTTCTGCTCCTGTGGTCTTTCTGCTACGAATATTATAGCATCTTTCTTTCTTCATTTTATTAATACTTAATTGTGCCAACTTAAAATTTCTGAGAAAGATTTAGTGACATACAGACGAAATGGCATGTGTACAGGGACATTCGCTGTAGCAGCATCTGTGATCAAAAGTTTGGAAGCTCCTCAATAAGAAAATGGTTAAACAAATCATACTATGTAGTCCCTAAAACCCAGAGATAGTTTGACATGCTCTGATATGGCCTGATCTCCAAGACACATTGTTGAGTGCCAAATAACAGCCTGCACAGTATCCGCCTATGGTTCCCAAGGGTGACGACCTCTCAACCAAGGGAGGAAAAGGAGTATTGCCCCTACTAGGCCGAGCTGGAATCCGCTACAGCTTTTTGCCTGCCCTCCAACCCAGGCAGGCTACACAGCTATGAAAATCACTCAGTATCGCTTTGGGAGCAGCTCTACAAGAGTCTGTGCTGTATCTCCAGAATGAGAAGCCCTCTACACAGAGCTTCTACATAGGCAATTTACTCCATGTAGGTACCATAGGTTAATAACAAGAAAAGAGGACTCCTTAGCAAGAAAACCTCACCGCGGACAAACAATTTAGAGCTATAAGACAGAGCAGAGCAAAGTAAGTATAAAACAGACCTTAGCAGAAAACATGGGACCGGAGCCGAAGCATGGGCTTCGATATTTAAGAGGGAGCAGTGCCAGTGGCAGCCTCAAGGCCATGGCTCAAACTACCAATTGGCTGCTCAGCGAAGAGCTCAGCAAATTTGCCTCGGTGTGATGGTGAATTCTTTGAAATATCCCAAGTTGCAAGGCTGGTGAAGGAGTGAAGATTCAAGGATTCAAGGCTGAGAAGGGTCCAAGGAGAACTGATGAAAGTATGTCAGTAGTGAGCTCGGCCTCTCGGGACTGGCACTCCCAGGTGCCAGGCAGTGTGACTCATGGCAGTGCTGAGACTCATCAGGAAGGCCTGGGGTTTGACATCCAGGAATGAGGTGTTTTGGGTTCCTCCACCCTCCCCCAGTCCACAAAGCTTATGCCACAAAGCCAGCTCAAAGCTGATAAAAGATCCCCCAAATGATTTCTGCCTGCAAGTTTTATTACCCAAGACTAAATTTGGGGTCCTTAGGCATATATCAGAGGAGATAAAAGGAAGTTTTCATTGGCAGGGATGACTATGTGACCCTTCCAATGTTTACTGAAGCCAAGAACTTTGCAAAGGGGTTCGTATGAATTGACAAATTCATATTTACCAATTGAAATTGTTGATAATACTACATCATGTACATGATAAATATATGCAATTTTATTGATTTTCAATATAAATAAATTTTTAAGAAAGGAACTTGATACACCAAACAAAAATGTCAATAAAATGTTTTTCAAAACCAATATAATGCATTCTGACTTTCCTATTTCCATGATTTGATTAAAATTCATGTTTGATGTACTGTGAACATGACCGTAATTACATTTTACTTAATCAGAATTCTATTCCTTCCATCCTAAATTTGCCCCAGGCTACATTTTAATAGTTTAGAGAGGTTTACAATCACTGAAGAATACTAACTAGAGCTTTATTTTGTTCTATTAATATTATGAATTCAAGTTTTTAAGAATAAATTATGTATAAGCTTTCCATCTCCCTAATGCACCATTTATAACTAGCGTATATGATCCTTTTGAGAAATAAGTTGCTGTCCAGGGTTATATTATTATCACATGTTATTATTATTATATAATATACTATTATACAAGAGTACTTTTTAAATCTAGCTTGAAGTCATGTCTTTATACACATCTTTGTCCTTAATACATATTTGACTGGACACAGGTGAGGGGTGAGGGAGACTCAGAGCTGGGGTGCATTTCAAAGACAAATAAGGCTGAGGAGACAGACTGAAATCTATGGGACAGATTTGTTCCACAAAGAGTCATGTTTGGCTCACACATTTTTAAGTATTACATTAACTCGACATATAAAAGTTCAGAAATTTCACATAAAAATTCAAATTGGGTGCTTGTTTTGAGAAAAAAGTCTGGCAACTCCAGGCCTGCACTCACTTATGGCAGAGCGTCCTGGGAAGTGGGCAGCAGGTGGCTCAGAGCAGTTTGCCACAGTCCCCAAGGGGCCCCACCTGGCTCCTGCAAGCACCTGAGGTAACAGCCCTGGGCTTAGGTTGCAGCAGCCTCAGGGAGCGGGAGGGAGAGGGGCAGAGTCAGAGTTGGGGATTGGAGGAAGCTGGTGGGGAAGGCAGAGTCACAGGTGACAGTCTGTATAACCCTACCTTGTGTAAGGCACAGTGATGTTATAATTTGATGTAACAATTTGTTACAATTTCATGTGGCACCAGATTGCTCCCCTTAATGTCAAAGACCGCTCCGGGCTTTGCCCAGGTATCTGCGGACCTGAAGCAGATCAAAGGAGGAGCAGGAAGGTGCTCCTCATAACAGGACAACCCAGGAGAACAATGAGTGTCTGGTGTGTGAAGTGAAAAGAAACGGACCTGCGAATGACCTTGAGCGTAATTTAAGTTTTTCTTTGTGATTCAGTCATCTTTATACACATCAGATATTTTACCATGCACCATAGCACAAGGATGCTTTCAAGAGTTCCCATGACATGTGGCACCTCTTGCCCATGCTTGATGGATTCAGGCTGGCTCAGATGGTTCTGTCCACTGTTGGGAGCTGTTCTGTCCCCTCTCCCTGCAGACAACCATTACTGTATAATCAGCTCCCCGTCTTTCTCATGCACGCCCTTATTTACAGACAATTGTCTCAGCGAGGGACTGAGAACTTCTGTAGAGCAGCGCCTAGACTTCACGACGGGGACTTTCTTCGCTTTTTTTTTTTTTAATTTTTTTATTTTAGCATATTATGGGGGTACAGATGTTTAGTTACGTATGTTGCCCTTGCCACCCCCCCCTCGAAGTCTGAGTTTCAAGTGCGTCCATCCCTCGGATGGTGCGCATCGCACTTTGTGTATGCATATATCCGTCCCCTCCTCCTCCCTCCCTCTCCCCCCTGCCCGACATCCAATAGATGTTATTCTTATGTGTGCACTTATGTGTTGATCAGTTAATATCAATTTGATGGTAAGTACATGTGGTGCTTGTTTTTCCATTCTTGGGATACTTCACTTAGCAGAATGCTTTTTGCTCCTGGTTTTCTTTGGCTTGTTTCTGAGTTCACATCTCATGAGTTTCCATAAGCCTGATCCCACCCCTATCCTGTCGCCAGATTAGAAGGATACCAGAGCTAAAGCAGCCACAATCTTCACAAAATACACTTATCATATTTCACTAGTAATTTTAAAAATCATTTGTATTTCTTTAAAACAAAAAGCTAATTTTTACTGTTGGAAATGTGCATGGCTGTAGCTAATAAAGTGCTTTGGTTCGTAAATTTACGATTTTAACTCCAAATATCTACTTATGAAGGATGCTTCCCCAATTTATGGGTGAGCCAAGATAACAAATATATTTTCCTTAAGGGCTAGACAACTTTATAATAAAAATAACTTTGGAAGGTCCAGTCCTATTTCCATTCTTAGTTCCACTCTGGTTTTATGGAAAAAAATGTAAATTGGATCTTCCACAAACTACCATTAACATTGCAATACTTCTTAGACTCTGCCAGCCCAGGAGGGCAGAGAAGAGAGGAACAACAGCAAGGTGCCTCCTCCTGTGTTGCAGTCAATCAATCCTTTCATATGATTGCTGACTTCTCAGGTTAATTGCGCACACCTTCGGTGTGTTCCTTTGCTTTCCACCTACATATATGCAAACAAACATATACAGACCTGCTCTCCACCAATTGTCACTGGTCTGTCCACACATAAACTTAATCTAAAGTGCATGTCTGAATCTGCAATGTCTCCGTCCTGTTTGTCTTTCCTCCTTCTGTCTCTAGTAAATATGGAGATATCAACCATACCCTTATTTGATCCCATTATCTATAAATAATAGCCCCTCCCAAACGATATTCGTACTTATCGAGGAATGTTGCTGTTTTAGAGGTCTGATTAACTAGACAAACAGGGCAGGGAAGTCCAGCCCATATTTCCAAAACAAAAAAAGTAGGCTTTTGTTCTAAATTATGACTTTTGCTGGTGAAAATAGTGAATATAATTTATAAAGAGCAAAAGCATAATTTCTCAAGGCAGTAATTTGATGGCATGTCTCTTATTCTGGTGGTCAAACTTTTGGAAAATCTAGCCATCTTAAACACAGATATGAATGCAGAACTATGGCATCAGTATGGAAAAATCCAGAAGATTATTAAGTCAAGAAGTATGCCTACTGTTGCACTCATCTTGCCAGCTGCTTGCTAAGCATGCACCAAGAATGTTTATGTCCAGTGCTCATTGCTTTCCCCTTTGTAGTGATTCAAACTACAGAAAAAAGTTACTTGCAAATAAAATGGCTATTCAATCAAGAACAAGAAAGTTTTTAGGCCAGATTTAAACTAAGACACTAGCCATAAATCCACAGAAAGTCAGGATACTAGAAAATAGCAACACAAAAACATTTAGATGCTGTCAAATATCCATTTAAGATGGAGATTTCCATATGGCAAACAAATAAATAAAGAGCAAAAATGTAAGCAGCACTTACCAAGGGCCTGGCACAACTAACCCCATTTATCCTCACAAGAGTACCATGAGGTAGGTACCACTACAGTTTTACAGAGGAGGCTGAGGGTAAGTAACTCAGCCAGGATTATCAGTGGTTAAACACAGAGCTAGGCTCCAAACTCAGTGAGTGAAACTCTGAGTCTGTTTGCAACGCTATGCCATCTGCTTACCTGGTACCCAGGAGCAGGAGAGGCAAATCATTACTTTTTACCTGATGGTGGGTTTTTTTGCAAGGACTTTGAAATGTTAAAATATGGTATGTATTACTGTATAAGAGCTCCTCAGAGAAACAGAACCAATTGGAGATACATATATATATAAAAATATATACATATATTCCATTATGTACATGTATACACACACACTCCATAGGATATATAAATGCAGTCATGCACCACATAACAATGTTTTGGTCAACAACAGGCTACATATACAGTGGCGGGTCCATAAGATTATAATGAAGCACATATAGAAACCTGATATATGGCATTTGAGGTGGCACTTCAAATCAAGCAGGGGAAGTGACTGATATTCAGTAACGGTGCTGGGACATTTGGTTTTCCATATGAAAAATATTAAAAAATGAAAAAATTTATATAAATCAAAATATATATACCACCTAGGTTTGTGTAAGTACACTCTGTGATGTTTGCACAAGGACAAAATTGCCTAACGATGCATTTTTCATAACGTATTCCCATGATTAAGTGACGCATGACTATATATACAAGTACAGATATAGATATACATACACATACAGAAAAAGAGAGAGAGAGAAAGTTATTCTAGAAATTGGCTCACATAATTATGGAGGCCAAGAAGTCCCATGATCTGCCATCTGTGAGGTGGTTGAACCAGGAAAGCCGGTGGTGCAATTCAGTTCCAGTCCAAAGGCCTGAGAACCAGAAGTGCGGATGTCAGAGGGCAGACGGTGGATGTCCCAGCTGAAACAGAAGCAAATCCACCCTTCCTCTGCTTTTGTGTTCTATCCAGGCCCTCAACGGATTGGGTGGTGCCCACCCACATTGGAGATGCCCCCTGCTTTCCTCGGTTCACCACTTAAAATGTTAACCTCTTCAAGAGACACCCTCACAGACAACCCCAGACATAGTGTTTTACCAGCTATCTGGGTATTGCTTGGCCTGGTCAAGTTCATCACAGGTAATTTTCTTAAACACATCTCTGGCCTTTTCTTCAAGACTTTGTATTTTATATTCAGGCCAGTCTACCTCCTGTGGAACATAAGCACAAGAGGCAAGTATTTAGGACAAGCCTTACCAACAGGCAAAAAAGACAGTCATCCTTGCAGTGGGATTTGAGGATGTCCAGTTCCCAAAAATATCTCTCTCATCCAATGATTACTCTGTCTAAAATTGCACCACCAGAAAACGTGTAGGAATTGTCACATACTCACAGTTTAACGTAAATGTGTCTTCAGATTGATTTCTCCCATCCCAATTGTTCCACAGCAAAAGGCACTAGGATAATGGGATATTTAGTACAGCAGTGTCATAGCAAAGATGGTGTTTTAATCACCTCTTCACCGCGTTGGTGAGGGAAGGATTCCTGTCCGAGAGTTATAAAGATGGCCATAACATTTTCTTTAGGAAGTAAAAAGTATCTAAAATGCCAAATTGTTTTGGTAAGATGAGCTGTCAATGCCCAGTGATAGTTCCATGATTAAACCTCTGTTTCACAAAACCTCTATTTTTCCTGAGAGTTAACATAGTAGATGATCAAACACATGTGCTCCATAATCATTTCTAGAGATTGTTAATGGTGTATGAAGAAGATGAGCTTCATGTCTCACAGAGACGAGAAATATGTGGCTCATGATTCTGAGAGCCTGTCCAGAAATCAGGCAAAGGAATCTTCCCCAAAACTTCTATGACATCTTCATCTCAGAATTTTAGGGCACGTCTCTTCTATTGGATGACGGTATCATCAGACCCCAAAAGCACCAGGACCATCCACCTCCTTGGCGCCTGTGTCTCATCTCAGGATGTTGTCGGGCAAAGTGGGATTCACTGTGATGGGAAGATTAGACTGGAGGAGGTGGGCTCTTGAAGTGGGGAGCCTCAGAGCACCCTGACTCCTGCCAGTTCAGGGATACAGCCTAGTCTGGCAGCAATACTCAGAGAATTTGGCATATTTCAACAAGTCAAGGCAAGTGGTCCCAGTGTAAGGATGCTTAAGGTGGAATAACAATAACAGATTCATCTGTACAGGCAAGGGTGGGGCAGCGGATCCTAGACAGGTGAGATTCAGAGATTCTATAGGCAGCCTCTGCAGAGACTGGACAACCTGTGTTGGATGCTGGCTGGGATCCTGCCATTGGCAATGGGCTCAGGACCAGGACTCCTCATCTAGAAGGGAACTGAAAAGATCTAGGTGGGGCCTCAATTCTGCAGGATCATGGTTTAGGAGAACATAAGTTCTGGGATATGCTTCCGATCCTCTTACCCTAAGTGGGGTCGAAAGGCAGACTAGGCCTCAGGACAAAGGCCACAGTGACATTGTTAACTTCAGTGTTGAGCTAAGGCTTCCTAAGTCCTCAAACTCTCTGAGATCAAGAATGGTCTTCTATCCAGGGAGTGAAGATGAATCTTTATGTGGGAATAAAGTCTTCCCAGAGGCAGATAGAGTGGGATTCACGAGGTGAGAACCTGGCAGGGTGTGTCCATGCAATGGATAGTGACAATGTGACCTTCCCATTCTTACATGGAACCAACCTTGCGATGTCCAGTGACCCAGACTTCTAAATCTGGTGGGTTTTGCTCTGAATCCATAGTTCTTCCTTAAGGGCAGGGATTACATTAGAATTATTCCCTTTGAAAAGATCATTCCGAGTTAAAGACTCACATGCACCCCAGCATTCTCTAAGTTTTTCCTTATGTGCTCGTCAAAGTGGTGCAGCCTTAATTTAAGCCTATTTCTATTTCAGTCCTGTGTGAATGTGGCAGGGGAGGGGGATGGAATGATCAGACATTCTTTGGGAAAAAGAAAACAATAACTCTAAAGTACTTAAAGACACAAAAGCTACCCTTTACCTGTCTCTTTTGGGAGGCCAAGTCACACCTGCTCAACATTTCACCACTCCAGCCTAGCATCATTCAAATATACACAAGTAAGTATAAGGCCTGGAAATAATTTTTAAGTACCAGGCTGGAAGAAACTAGATACATACCTATGACATACATTTTCAAAAATAGATAACCTCCTATCCTATAGAATAATATTAATTATTTGAAGTCTCCTAAGACTTCGCTACTCAATATGTGCAGCAATGACCAGCAGCATGGACATCCCTTGGGAGCTTTTTAGAAATGCACAGCCTCCCAGCCCAGCCCAGACCTACCAAATCAGAATCCTCAACTTAACAGAGATCCAGGTGACTCATGAATGTTAAGTCTGGGAAACACTCTAAGCTATATACTAGTCCATTTCCCTCCAGTGTATTCAACAATGGTGAAGAGCTTTTGAAAATTACATTTATTTCTTATGCATAAAACTCTCCATCATAATTACCTTTAGTTTCTTCAAACGTAGTTTTTAATTGGTGAAGGTAAACATTCAATCACTCATCTCTATCTCCACCCTCCACCCCAACACCTAAAAAAGATGAAAATCCCCTTATCCTCTGCAAACCTATCATGAGAAACATAGCAGGAATGACGAATGGTGCAAGCAGCAGCAAGGTGGCCCATGGGTTCAGGAAAAGGCCTGGAAGACCAGGGAGAAGTCTAAAGGCAGAAGATACACTGGGGAGAAGTTGAAAGCATTGAGCATCCATGTTAAATGCACATATAGTTGAGTGTTCTGCTTTGCATGTCACAAAGATCTCTAATTTCTGACCTTGTCTACTGACTGGGTGCCCAAGTGGGCTACCAGCTTCTGCATCGAGCTGCCAGTTCCCTGGTGGTCTGCTTCCCTCCCAGCCCTGTGGGTTTTCAGGCATCTGTCCTATCTATGACTGTTACCCCAGGACCTTGACCTTCCTAAGTCTTCAAATACGATGCAAGACTCTCTTCTAAATCTTCCATAAACCCAAAACACTTTCAAGGAACAACATAGAGCCAGAGTCTAAGATATGAAAAAAAAAAGAGGCAAAATTCAAATTAAAAGTATCTTTAGGCTCAACACAACAAAACGGTGTCTGATTCAGCAACGCTTTCGCCTTCTCTTGCATTTGAGAGCAGCTTGTAGCTGGTGTGAAGCCTCTCATCAGTATGAATTCACTCCTGCTTCAGAGAATCTGATGATAGGGAAAATCTATGGGAAGAATTGCGATTCAAACATCAGAATGACTTTGTGTGAGTGAGCCTGAGCTATGGAGTAGAGACGGTTTAGAGGCATAAATATCCAGCCAACAAAGTGGTAGTCTTCAGAAAAAGGAACTAAGATCAAATCTAGCCAACTGAGAGTTATATAGACCACTGATATTTTGAAATATTTAATGATCATGAAGCAATGTTCAAGGTATCAGGAATAAGAAAACAAGGGGTGTCCCTGCCCACAAGTCACTCACAGTCTGGTGGGGGAGACCCACCTGCTTCTGAGTTGGTGCTGGTAAGTGGCTGGGTGCTATGAAGGGCTGTGAGCAACAGGAATGCCTAGCAGTTGAGCTTCAAAGCCCTCCTGAGCCGGGAAGTGGCCCAGACGGCTAACAACCAGAGAATGAGTAGAAACTCGCAGACACTCGCTGGGCAGTCGTGGGGTGGTGAAGGCAGAAACATTCAGAGATGGGGATTATGAAGGAAAAGAATTCCAGGCATGTCCAAAGACATAGCGGTGAGGATGTGGTGGATTTGAAAATGTCCAGTGTGGCTGGAATTTAGGGGGCATATGGGGATGTGGGGAGAGACGGGGCTGCACGTTTTCTTCAGTCTCTTGCTAGATTTCAGGTACTGTGCTTTATGGCAATTATGTCATTTGATCATATGACAATCCCGTGAGTTGAGACAGATTATCATTCCCATTTCAGAGACAAGGAGCATATAAAGCACAGAGGCTCAGTAACTTGCCCAAGGTCACCGGGTTCGTAAGGTCTCAGAGCCCAGCTTCAGACCAGGGAGTCTGGTAGCATCTCCTCAATGCACATGTGAGAGAGAGAGGATCAAGAAGCATAAAGGCACGAGAAATCTTCAAAGAGACCTGAAGGGTGGAACCATGCACACTTGGCCCACCGTACAGGAGGCTCATTTGTGCTGGTTCAAGGGTCCGTCTATTAGTTCTGCTGAGGCAAAATGGAGGATATCTTAGGGAAAATCAAGGGCTTCCTTCTTTCCACTCATTAAGATAGCGTCAACCTCCAAGTAGTTATCATCCAGAGCTGTGCAGGGGCAGAATTCCCCACCCTGCCCAGAAGCTTAGCAGGATCTCAACCCAGGTCTTGTGACTCAAGACCTTTGGCCATTTCGCCCAGGGCGCACCATCCTCCGAGGGACTGCTAAAGGCGAATCTCCATGTCCCCTATCTCCAACTACCGTCACTCAGCATGCAAGTGTAAGCTGACATAAACAACCTTTCACCGCAACACCAGCATCCCCATAACGTATTGTGTATTTCCTTGTCCCAGACTCAGCCGAGCTCTCCCCCCACCTCCTGAATGCTGCCAGTCTGCCCTCTGAAACCACTGTCTCATCACAGGCAAACCCCTTTTTACCCTCAACCTTCCGTTTGAGCAATCCGTTCCACCTCCTTGCCTTCACTGAAGCCCCTGAGGACATCGCTCCCCCAACAGCCCTCTCAAATGAGACTGGTGCACTCCTTGCTTCCCACTGCCTACTGCTGCTTCCAAAACTCTATTCTACAACTTTCTTGTGAAGAAAAATAAAAATAAAAAGCAGCAACAACACAAAGTTGGTTTTGAGGCTTCAGCCTCAAAACCTTGGTCAGACTGTCCTCTTCTCCCCACTATTGTTGCGGGCTCTCAATCACTCCCTCTCTTTCTGCAAGTCCTGGCTACCAGACTCCTGGGTGACACTGCCTGCCACGACGTGGACAATGTATCCCATGCCCCGGCCTCTCAGCATCTTAACCTCTTCTTATTTAATACCCTACACACCACCTCAACTACCTTCTTCCTCGGTCACCAGAGAAATTGTCACCACCCAAAGCTTCTCCATCTCCAAAATTTCCAATTAGAGTGCCCTGTTCTAATTCCCCAAGGTGCTTGTTCAGCTACTCCTACCATGACATTGGCTCAGGTTCACCAGAACACACAGTCCCGGACCACTTCACTTCCTCCCGGCCCATTAGTCTCTGTGTTCTTATTTCTCTCTCTATCCTGTCGCCAACCTACGGCCACCATGTCAACCACACTCTTGCCAATTCCCTGCACTCTCTTGCCCCTCTGGGTTTCTGCCACACACACCTAGGACAAGTCCCAACCCTGGAGTTTCCTGCACTATGCTCTTTTTATGCATTTGCACACAAGCAGACAAAGAATGCCAGGAAGGTCTGGCAGCAGAGGAGTGTTACCCGTCATTCATGGCCAGCAATTTCTGACGGGCCTTCAAGTGTGTCTTACCACGTAACTACATGTTTGGGGTCACCTTTTCCTCCATCCTCAGATCTCCCACCAAGCCACCTGGTCAGCACCCCAACCGTCCCCCTCAGTGACAGTAAGTTATCCTGCCTCTTATTTCATGCAGAAAATTAAAGCCATCATTGTGATACTCCCTTCATTTCTACCTAACAAACATGCAGAGCTGCACACACCAGCACCCCTCCTGTTCTTCCTTTCTGTTGTATTTGATGAGGCATCTCATCTCTTCTTCAAGAGTCATCCTTCTACCTGAGCTTTGGATCCTTTCTTCCTCTTAAAAATCTCAAATAGCCACTTCTGTGGCTTTTACCACCCAAATAGCGGCTTTGTCAGGTTGGTTTTCCCCACTGTCTTACCTGACCCCTCTGTCATCCAAGCTGCCCTCACGTCTCAGTCTCCTGACTGCAAAGAACTTCACCATCAGTCTCCCGGTCTACCCTGAGCCCCCATTTGTTCTCTGCACTGAATCCACAATGAACTTTTCTTTCCCCCGCAAATGCACCTTCTATTTGCCTCCCTCCTGTGGCTTCTAATTATCCCTAGGCGAAGACCAGCATCCTCAGCATGGCCTGCAAAGGCCTGGGTGCTCACACCTCAGCGACATGTCCACACCCACCTTTTCCAACTTTCCTTTTTCCCTGTGAATTTCAGCTACTGTGGGCCCTCTCAGCTCCTCAGATGTTCCTCATTCCCTCAGCACACAGACCCCCTTGTTCATACTGTTCCCTCTTCCTGGAACACTTTTCCCTCTCCCCAATCCACTCCTAGTAGGGGTTATGGTCCTTCGTGGAACTGGTTTACTCTCCTTCTTGCAGTACATAACTCAGATTTATGAATTATACATTGTTGGGTGATTGCTTCTGTAATTGTTGCATCCTCTACCATTGACTTACTCATTCCTTCAAATAAGATTTATTGATTGTCTACTCTGTCCTAGGCACTGGAGATACACCACTGAATGAAAAAGACAAAAAGCTCTGTCCTGTGGAGCTTGTAGTCTAGCGGGAGGAAACATAAAATAAATAAATTACTTAAGAAAAAGGGACTGGGTGTGATGCTGTCATCTCGGCACTTTGGGAAGCCAAGGGAGAAGGATCATTTGAGACCAGGAGTTCAAGACCAGCCTGAGCAACACAACAAAACCCCATCTCTAGAAAAAATAGAAAGATTAGCTTAGGTGTGGTGGTATGTGCCTGTAATCCCAGCTACTAGAGAGGCTGAGGCAGGAGGCTCACTTGAGCCCAGGAATCGAGGTTATAGTGAGCTGTGATCTGGCTCCACTCCAGCCTGGGCCATGGAGCAAAACCCTCTCTCTTAAAAGAAAAAAGAAAAAGAAAAAGGTATCACATCTTGATGATTAACATCATATTGGAGGAAGTAATCGGGGACCCGGGAGGAGGAGGGCAAGAGGTATGTGTGAGAAGGGGTGGGATGGTGAGTTGCAATTTAAAATAAGATGGTGAGGGATGACCTTATGAGAATGTGACATTTTAGCAAAGTCATGAGGGAAGTGAGGGAGGTTGGAAAAGCCCTAGGCATAGAGCCCAGCAAGCATGAAGGCTTGAAGGCAGCAAAATGCCTGGGGAGTTCATGCAGGAAGACCTGCCAGCGGGCCAGCGTGGTTGAGCAGAGGGAAAGGAAGAAGCTGGAGTCAGAGATCGTGGAAAGAGAGCAGAGAGGGAGGCTCTGTGGGGACCCTGTGGGCAGGACCAGCTTCATGGGCATGTGACCTGGGCAGTCATGCAGGACCCATGCTCAGAAGAGCCCCGTGCTGACTCTAATCCTCTGCTCTCTTGAAATTCTTAAAAGGATTTGAGCAAGACCCGGCAAATTTTACAGCCAGTCCTGCCTGTAGGATCGAGTGGGCCACTGCACCCTCTGCCAGGTCTAGTCTAGTGAAGACCTTGGCCCTTGCTCTGAGCCACGCAGAGAACCAGCTGAAGATTTTGAGCCAAGGAGCGACAGGGTCTTACACTTCACCAAGGTGGTTCTGGCTGCTCTAATGAGAAGAATGTAAGGGTGACAGCAGATGAGTTGGTGAGAAGGCTCTTGCAGCAATCAGAATAAGAGATTCATGGTGGCCCAGGCCAGGTGACAGGAGCCACTGGATCCTGATTATAGTGGACATGTAGAGTCAACGGAATTTCCTGACATGTGGACTGTCAAGTAGAAGAAAAGGAGATGAGTCAAGGGTGGAATCAATGGCCTGGTGTGAGTGTCTGGAAGATGAATTTACCATTAGGCGAGCCATGGAAGGCTGAAGGAGCAGGTGTAGGGGAAAACCAGAAGTTAACTTTTGGATGTGTTACCTTTGAGATGCCTGCAAGTCATTCAAGTGGGGGGGTCTGGAGACAAGTTGCATTTTGGAATCCAGAGTTGAGGGGAGAGTTTGGGGCTCTGGATTTTTTTGTTGTAGTTTCATTTTTTTGCTTGATAGATAAATAAAGTATAGTTATTTGTATTTATGGGGTACAAAGTGATGTTATGCTTTTTAAATACAATATGGAATGACTAAATCAAGCTAATTAACCTATCCATCACCTCAAATATTTGACATGTTTTGTGATGAGAATATTTGAGATGTACTCTTTTAGCTACACTGAAATGTAAAGTACTCAGTTATCAGCTATGTGCACCATTCTATACAATAGATCTCAAAAAAATCAAACTTATTACTTTTATCTAACTGAGGCTTTGTATCCTTTGATTATCATCTCCCCCTGCCCCATCCCTCCAGCCTCAAGTCACCATCATTTTCCTCTCTGCTTCTGAGTTCAATTGTCTTAGACTCCACATATGAGTGAGAACATGCAGTGCTCGTCTTTCTGTGCTTGGTTTACTTCACTTGGCATAATGTCTTCCAGTTCTACCCATGTTGTCACAGATGACAGAATTTCTTCCTTTTTTAAGGCTGAATTTGTATTCTGTTGTTGATATACACCGCGTTTTCTTTATCTGTTTATCTTCTGGGGGATACTTTGGTTGATTCCATAACTTGGCCACAAGGAACATGGGCATGCAGATATCTCTCTTCCGCATACTTATTTCAAATTTTATAGGTAAATACCCAGAAGTGGGATTGCTGGATCATATGGTAATTCTATTTTTAGTGTTTTGAAGAACCTCCATATAGTTTTCCATAATGGCTGTACCAATTTACATTTCCACCAACAGTGTACAAAGTTTCCATTTTCTCTACAACCTCACCAACACTTGTTAATATCTTTTGCCATTCTAATAGAGGTGAGGTGATATCTCATTGTGATTTTAATTTGCATCTCCCTAATGGGCTCTGTTTTTATGTTCATTATATCCCTACCATTTGTGGGAATATAATGCTTGGAAGATAGTAGTTGCTAATAAATAATTGGTGAATGAATGAAGCAGAGTAGAACACACTAGGAGAGTTGACATATAGGTAAAATGTTATATATACAGAATGAATAAAGACCAAACCATTAAGTTAATCCATAAAATCAGATTTTTTCTTTAAGAGAAATTGCTCACAAAAGTCAGCGTGAGGGAAAAAAGTGACAACCAAGATCTCTCTTATTGTGACTTGTTCCAGAAGGAAATGCACATCACAGTCGTGCATCTATTTAACCAATGCTTATGTACTAGGCTTTGTGCTCAACATGACCTTCTATCCTGAGCACAGCCTCCAAGGCAGATATATCCTCCAGTTCCTTAATAAGCACATTGAGGCTCTGAGACATTAAATCTGTCCCCAGGTCACAAAGTCAACTACATAATAAAGGTGGGGTTTCAATTACTTTACGTCCCATATACAGGAGCAATTCATTCTTCCTCCTTGGTCCACATTTTAGTTGTCTTTGTAATCCAACTTCAATATTTTTGGAAAAACCATCTTGGATTTTGACTTCTACACCCCCAAAATGGTTTCCATACATTTGTGTATTTTGTTTTTCTCCTACAAACTAGGCTGTCCCCTGTAGGAAAATTTGTGTCGTGATTCCATGGTCTTTGTCACTGTATTCCCAAGAAAACATTAAGAAATATCTTCCTGTTGCACATTCCTTTACAACCGAAGTAGAGACAGGTCGGAGCCGATGATCCCAGATTTCGTTAGGAAATGAAGTCTCCGCTGGAATAGCTGTGGTTCACTGAGTGTATATCATGGCCAGTTACTTCCAGGTCTTACTGAAAATACAGCAACTCTGTTGTTGTTATTGTTTCCCTTTTTTCTAATGAGGTTAGTGAGCCTCAGAGACATTAAGTAATTTACTTAAAATCAGAGAACAATCCATGAAACCCAGATTCCAACTCAAGTCTCTTTGATCCAAATCTTATAAAAGCTACACTATCCCAGTGGATTCCTGAAGAGGAGATTTGTGAAACTCTTGCCCCACCCATGTATACCTTCCATAAGAACTACTGAATCAGTGGAAATTGACCAGGATGGAGGGGGGGAGAAAGGGAGGGGTAAAACCGAGCCAGTGGGTACAGTGTGCTCATGAGTTCCATCACAGAGGTGTGAATATGTGTGTATTACATAGGAAAAAAGCAATGAGAAGTTATGAAATAAAAAGAATGTCAGGGAATAAAGCCACATTAAATTTATTATTTCAAAACTATTGTATTAAATAAAGTTGGGTGGAACAAAAATTAACTGAAATGAGATATAAAATATTAATGATAATTTAATAACATCAAAATGGATTAATTATACAATTGGCAAAGACCTAGACATAAAATTATATAACATATAATGTTCTTAGAATGATCTGGCACATAGGAAATACTCATTATTTATTGAATGAATCAGGAAATAATTCTCAGTATATATGGACATTTAATATATGACAAGGCTGTATTTCAATTAGTTGGAAAAGTTTGGATTATTGAATAAATGCTGGCATAATTGTCTATCTACCTGGAAAAAAAAAAAAGAACTACTGAATCAGGATCACAGCTTGGGGGCTGAAATCTCTTTATTTCGATATCCAGCAAAATTCTTATGTAGACAGGCTGTATGGCAGTTAGGAACTGCTGTCCTGCTTTCTGACACAGAGCTCAGAGCTTGGTTGTGGTAGAGACTCCTTTTTTTTATAAGAGACAGGGTCTCTCAGACTGGTAGGCAGGATCACAGCTCACTGCAGCCTGGAACTCCTGGGCTCAAAGGATCCTCTGGTCTCACCCTCCCTAGGGGCTGGGAATACAAGCATGGCCACCATGCCCAGCTATTTTTTTTTTTTTTTCTACTTTTTGTAGAGATGAGGTCTTGCTTGCTATGTTGCCCAGTCTAATCTCAAACTCCTGACCTCAAGCAATCCTCCCACCTTGGTTTCTCAAAGTGCTGGAATTACAGGCGTGAGCCCCTGCACTTGGCCAAGATTCTCTTTTAATAAGCACTACCATCAAGGCTGTTTCAAATTACCTTAGATCCTAAACATATTCTCCCTTAACCTCTCTGTTATTCTTAAAGATAAATTAGAGGAGAAAGGGGATGATAAGCAAAGTGCAGATAAATTCCAAATAAATTATATTTGCTCTTCCTGAACAAATGAAAAAAGAGGATTATGCAAAGTCAGAAAAACCAGTACACATAAAATGTGTTTAAGAACTATACACTTAAGGTATATGTAATTTTTATAGTTCTAGTCCAATGTAAGCATTTGCCTCAGTGGAAGAAAGGAAGGAAGGCAGGAAGTCTATTGCTGTAGAAATTAACTAGATAACAACAGCAACGAAAAAGTAGAAATAGGGAACTTGATGGGAAAGACAAAATGTAGAGCAAACAGAATATGGAAGAGAGGAAATAAATAAGAACAAAAGAGTTGCAATGAAGTTCTGACTTCATTAACATCAGAAATGTAAGCAACCTTTTTCATATGCTCTAAATAGTTTGTCTTCTAATTGTATTAGTTTGGTTTTGTTGTTTTCACTATTGCGTGTTTGTATGTGTGTGTGTTATTTTGAAAAGGTACAATTTGCTCTGAATGTCAAGGCAATTTCAGCTCCTGAAGGAGATGGCAGCTGAACAGATAGCAAGCAAAATATAGTCTTATCCTTCTCAGCTCAAGCTCAAAAAAAAAGAAAGAAAAAGAAAAGGAAAAAACCACCCTCTGAGGAATTTGCATACTAGTCAGACTTTGGTGCACTGCAGTGGGTGGTTCCGGCTGAGCGTTAGCTCTATTCTTAGATGTCTGCGCTGAGGCAGAGTCGGACGGAAATTGTTCACTGCTGCTGTAGGATCTTACAGTCATTTCTTTTAATGGGGTTCAACTGTCAAATCAAATTTCTCAAACCTGTGTAAAAGGCTCTTATAATTAGACGTGTCATCTCTTCTTTTCATGGCAAAACTCAAAACTGGGCTGTTTCTGTCAGTAAAGTACTGAAACGTAGTCTTCCTCTTCCATTAAGAGGATTGCTTTCTTTTTAGAGGGAGGGCTGGGGATTTTTTTTTTTTTTTCATTTTTCTTCCCCACTCCTTTTGTTAACAAAAGTGTATGACAAGTCAACTCTTTTCTTCAAGGTAAAATAGGTGCCTTTTTTTCTTTGAGTAATAACATGATGTGCCTGAGTTTCTGGTTTTGTGGCTCTTAAATGCAATCCAATCGACATTAGAGATTAATTCATTCAATGACAAGCCAAGAGTCTTTGATGCCTATTCAAACATATTTTCTACTTGAAAATATGTTTGACGTTTCATAGCTTGAAACGTCAAAAGACAGTGAGGTTGCCAGTAAGAAGCCTTTCTTTCTAGTGTTTGGAACTCAATCTTTAAGATCATTTTAAAAAAACTTATCAGAATATATAGGTTAAGTTTTACAAAATAGATTTCTTTTTAAGCTTTAATATAAGATTCTACACGAAAGGTTTCAGTAAAGCCTGTAGACTAACAATGTTTTGTCTTTATTATCTAAAGTTCTGCTTCAGAATTACTGGAATATATGAAAAAATTATATTTAAGATGAGAATTCCCCCAAACAGCATTATTTTTGAGACCCTTCGACTCTTAGTCTTTTAAATCCTGGACTATACAAGCAAAAAACATACGTAAAGAAAGAAAATATAAGTGGTCACTAAATGATTCGAAATCAGTCCATGATTTTGTCTTTTAACATTTTAACACATCGACATGATGGAGTCAAAATAAAATAAAAATGGCCGTTATACAAGGACAATTGTTTTATAAATGAATGATATTAAAGCTGAATTTTCCCGGACCTGGAAGGAAACTCAGAGAAAATACAAAACTATTTTCAAAGATAACACAATGAGGAATAAATGTGATGTTTGGACTTTGGGAAAATAAATATGAAGGTCAAGTGTACATGAGATAGATAAGATATTTTTATTTTGTTTTTCTACTTCAATGTGCACAGTTGCACTAAGAGTATTTTTCTTAAAGATCATAGTTCTTTTTCAAAAAGATATTCTCTCCAGGAATTTTCTTAAATGTGTATGTGAATGGAAGCATACACCTTCAGAATGAAAATTGTTCTTAAATAATATGAAGACTAAGAAAAACTTGGAGAAATGTTCTAAACCAATAATTCCCTGAACTTTCAGATTTCATACACTAATAAAATTTGTGTCATTAAAAAGGTGGGAAGCATATAGGCTCAAGATAAGGGATAGCTTTTTCTAAAAATCAAAGATATATACCTTTGTTAAAAAAAAAAACTCCCTATATTGCCTTTTATACTTTTCCATTAGCAGACAGCATAAAAAGAAATGTGATACCCTAGCCAAATAGCAATCCCTGAGCTAAATATTCACAATATTAACTACCTAGCGGCCCAATAACTGTCAATTACAAATCAAGCAAATTGTGTCTTCTTTTATAAGAATGCATGTAAAAGCTCATCTGATTAATCCCACAACTGCTGGTGGTACTGCTATTTGGTATATTTTTTAAGATTACTTCCAGAGCCGTCAGTTTTCATTATTATGCAAATTAGTTAAAATAAAGTTCAAAATAACTACACTGTTACCCTCTCAAAAAGCAGAATAGAAATCAAAAAGATGGAGGTTAATCTAATCAATCCTGAGACGAGAAGTTGAATAGTAAATTTTATAAATAGATTTTTGGGGGGTGCCATAAATGAAACTTGACTGAAATTTGCCGTATGTCAAAGCGTTATATCTGTAAAGGAACAACAAAAGGTCACCAGCTCTGACAATGGATGTTAACTGACATGTGTGTTTCAATGAAGATACCGTTTCATTATACCATGATGTTTCATTTAATGAAAATTAAAGTTCCAGGATGCTTTATGGAAACGATTTCTGTGCAGCAATGCAGTACTCTTGGCTATGCTGGACACTAATAATTTACCCAACTTATATGAAGAATTTATGCAGGTAAAGAATATCTAGATCTAGTCATCACCAGAGAGTTGACAAACAAGTCCTTACTGTCCACTAGTCTAGGTCTTGATCCCACTGAGAGAAAGGAGCTTCTCTAAGAACGGCGAATGACGTTGTGGGATTGTGTCAGTGTGGCCTCTGCCTCGATGGCCAGGAATGGGCTGAAGATGGCCTTTTCTTAGGGTCGAGGCCAGGGAGGGCCACCTGGGATGCATGGCACACTCCAGCTCTGGGGACTTGAGTCCATTCCCACCGTGCAGAGGCAGCATCAGCTACCGGACAGGACATTCATAGTGGAGGGACAAATGTGGTAAACTCTGACAGGTTCCTTAGGATTCCTTTGTTTCCTCTTTGCACTATGCACAAAGGCACCCAACAAATGTTACACCCCAGAACCCTTCACTCTTCATAGAGATGTGCATGCCGAGTTAGCGAAGCAAATACGTGGTAAGTTCCCAAATAGTTCTGACTTGCCTGTTCAGCACAGCCTGTGCTTTGCTTCCCTTCATTTTAAATCATTCATGAGGAGAGAACAATCTAGGTTAATCCCAAATTAACATGGGTGCCCAACACTGTTCTCTTCCTGGCTGAGTCAATCACTCCCACACGTACTACATTGTCTGCTGAATATACAACTTCAAACTATCTCTTAAGTTTTTTCCCTAAGTATGGTAAAATTAAATATCATGAACCATGGTAGGTTAAAATTCTGATTTAAATATTTGGGGGACCACATTTCTAATACTCTTTAATTGCTTGAATACCTAATAAAGTTAGAAAAGAGAAAAATATATATACCTCAGATTTTAATTCTATTTTACCCAACAACTCTAAGTATAAATAAACTGAGAAAAATGTCTCCTTAGTTTCATTTATTCCTAACTGGCAATTTATAGTAATAAATGCTAATCTGGGAGGCTGATTTGATTATTCTAATCACCAAAAAGGCTAGTGAATTTTTTAAATTTTTAATTAAAATTAAGAATTTTAATTTAATTAAAAGAAGGGGAAGCTGGGGGAAAACAGTGAATTCATAATACCACCAAGCACATTTTTCTGCAAGAAATGCATGGCTTTTAATATTAGTAACTATATAAATGCCCTCCATGGTTCATTGAATCTCTGTTACCGCTCTACCACTACCCAGCTCCTGGGCTATTTTATATATGCTAAGACACATGGGTAATAATTTGGACATTCCCCTTCTGTTTTTCTTATCTAAAAGTTGCTTGGTGGTTAATGTGTTTACAGATTTCTTGCATGCTGTGCTTTCAAGCATGAAGAATTCAAATTTATTTCACCATAGAAACAAGAACCCAAAATGCAAAAAAGTGATCATAAACATCAATTGAACCCAACAGTTATAATATTTGCCAAACACTCAGTGTTACCATTTCTTCTTCCTCGATTATTACCCACTGACAACATCTTAGGTGTGGGACAGACGACAGGCAACTCAGAAGACACTTGGAGAGGATTTTTTTTCCCCTTTTTTATTTAACCAGGTGTAATGTGACCTGTAAGAATGGAACCAGGTTCATCTGCACTCACCCCATTGCTAATGTCCCTTTGAGAATTAGTTCCACTACATTGACCTTCACAAAAATCATACGAAATTATGTCAGAGTTTTCTGAAGTATGAAATTGTTATTTATTACTCTGGGTAATGACCACTCAATCCACTGCCTTCAAAAATGTGATTATTTAACCGACTCAAGCATAAGTCTTTGCAGTGGCTAGGGAAATTTTTTGTGTGTGTGTTTTGTATTTGAGATTTGATTTCCAATATCCAACTGGAAAACATGCAAATCTCTACCAAGAGATGCAAGAGACGACTGCTTCTTTTCTCAGGTGCGAGGACTGATGTGCATGCCTGGCCATTCCATAAAAGTCAGCGCTTGCACCCATCCTCCAACCCCTCCCTCCATCTGCAGCATGGAGGAACCTGAGCACACTGATGGTCACTATTTGAGCTCTGAAGGAGAAGTCAAGAGATGGAGGTGGCATTACATCTGCAGGTGAATACCTGTGCGTTGCCATATAAAATGTCACCAGGCATGTGCACAAACTACTAAATAGTTTAGAAGTCATAACATCCATGCCCTCTTGTAGGTAAAACAAGGGAGGTCTGGAGAGGTTAGAAGTGACTTAAAAGCCATACCAGTCATTAGTGGCAAAACCAGGACAGAAATCCAGTCACCATAAAGGCCACTTCCACGCTTGCTTTCTCACCGCCTGCCTCACAGCACTCTGGTCGCCTTTCCTGGCTCTGTGATGAACGTGATAAAAATAAACACCCAGGAAGAAGCGGGAGGTGAATCGAATGATCATCAGTGGTTTCACAATTTACATCCATAGAATGTTTCTGTAAGATCCTATCATTCTTTTCTTCCCATCCTTTGAAGATCAATTCTATTTATTGCCTTTTCATGAGTTTTATTCAAAATTTTTGTTGTTTTTAATTAATTACACCCACATTAAGTTATAGGGTGCATATCTGTAAGTTTTCAGTTTAGCTTCTGAGATAATTTATTGACATTGATCCAGTTATTTTGTTTTTTAAACAGATAATGTTTACAAAAATTTGAGGATCCTGCTTTATACTTCTATCCAAATATATTCAGGAAAATGCCCAATACAGTGCTCTGTTCTCTAATAAGGCAGTTACCGGGAGGGACAAAGGGGAGGTAAAAGAAAACCAACAGTCTTTATCTCTTCTTTTTAATTGTTTAACTTTATTACTGTTGCACCATTTATACAATTACATATAATTTCAATGCATCCATTGTACTTTTTTTTGTTTTTTTTATTTGTTTTTTTTTTCCATTTTCCAATGAGTGGTGTGTTGGTGTCTGTGACACAGAATGGAAGAGAAACTGGAACTGCAATGAACGCAGACTTTTTTTTTTTTTTTTCATTTCCACTGACCAATAAACAGAACTACAGGTGCACCCAACCACGGACATGCATTAACTCGTCATGAGAAATCTAGGTAGGCTAAGTAGGATGAGAGAATGTTTGTTACTCCCAAAAATATCTGGAGAGGAAGAATGGAGGATTGGCATCGAGATACATGTGGACAAGCTAAGTGGGCTCTGTCTGAAAGTTGGCATTCATCCACAACATTAAAAAAATATCAAAATAAGAAAGGCTGTAAATTAAAAAGAAAACACAGAAAATACTGCTTTCATAAAGATCTGATTGCCTTGGCACAGGCCCTGTGGGCAGAATCAAACGCATCACTCCCAACTGCCCTGGTAGAAGAAGAAAAGCCGTTCGGATCTTGGCGGTGGAGCACGTGAAACAGCAGTCAGTTCAGGTACTAGCGATGTACTGCACTTTCAGACATGGATCTTGAACTCCAGGACTTCTTGGTAAAGTTGACTGAAGGTATATTAGATATTTCCCCACAAAAATACTATTTGGATTCTCCCCACCCCCTCCCTCCCTTGATGGGACACATCCTTTTTTTTTCCTTGGGCAATACATATCATTACTTCCAATTTGAAACAAGTTAGTATAGGACAGAGAGAGGAGAGACAGAGAGAAAGAGAGGAGAGAGAGAGGAGAGAAAGAGATAGGTTTTTTTGTTGTTTTTTTTAAGCGGTATTATTTTTTCCATAGGCTGTCCTTGTCACTCTTTCACTGCTACGGTTTGATCAGAATTAGCTGCCGGGGCCTCGCCAGCCTTAAGCTCTTCTGCGGGGGCTGCAGGGGCCTGGGCCTTGGGGGTAGAACTAGGTGCTTCCGTGGCTGCCGGGGTCTCCTTGCTGGAGGCGGCGGCCTCCGTGCTGCTAGGTTTTGAGTCTGAAGCCGGGGCCCCGTCACTTTTCGTCTCCTGGGCGGCAGGGGCTGCGGGAGCCTCAGTCTTTTTGGGGTCCCCTTCCTCCTTGCCCGGGCCGTCCCCGGCGGCGGGCGCCGCGCTCTCGGCCGGGCCCGCGGCGGCCTCGGCAGCTCTGGGGGCCTCGCCGCCCGCAGCGGGGCCGGAGGCCG
>NW_012133859.1:4198211-4200379 GCF_000956105.1 Propithecus coquereli | reverse complement strand
GGATTACAGGTGTGAGCCACCGCGCCTGGCCTTTTATATGTCTTTTTTAAAAAAGGAATGGCATTTGGTCAACGCTCACTTCGGACATCCGATGGATTCTATTTGACTTAACTTTTATTTCTCCCTCTAAAGTAGGAACGAACACATACTTGCAGAGCAAAAATAAGTATACTTTTATCCTATAAGCAATTACAAAGCAATAAATGAAAATATAAAGTAAACAGGACCAATATTTTAAATTGTAGTTTATAACTCTTTCACTGAATTCTTAATTAATCAGTATGCATGAATGTTCTACATCAAATATCCGATATTTGAAGATACATTTGGGTACATTTGGTTAGGCTAAATAAGAAATAGGAATCCTGACAAGTCTGCCCTTAGGATCTTCTCTCAATTCAATAATAGAAACCCATATACGAGCTTAGAAATTATAGACGGTAAGACAAAGTGTAAATGTAGTGGACTTTTTGTAGACATAACATAGGGGTGCCACTTTCTGACACCTGCAGCATGAAATTCTATACAGTAATCCCCAGGGGTTTAAAGTCATGTTGGTTTGCAAACCTAAAATCTGAGTTACTAAAATTGGTTTTCGGAAACACAGTTAAGACCACATTCTATTCTTTGTTTTAAACCCAGCTGCCATTCGTTTCTGGGTCAAAAATGAACACACATAATCAAGTTGTAAGGAAGAAAGTATGTTTGTTTTTCAAACGCATAGTTAACAAATGCCCCCTGATTTTTGCTAATTTACCTGTGTTAGTTATAGTGAGGTACCAGAGGGAGACTTATAGAATCCACTAGAAGCCTAGAGAAGCAGAATCACCTGGCTATTTCCCAAGACAATATGGGTGAAGACCTTGCCGACACTCAGGGTAAATTAAAGTTACGATTTAAAATCTAGTAACTGTTTCCTAGGTGTTGGCCACAATCCTAATCCCAAACATATTACAGAAATTATTTAATCTTTTCAACAGTACCATGTAGTAGTATACCATTAACATTCCCCTTTTACCCATAAGGAAACCAGCGGAGTTGGTGAAGCAGTACTATAAGCAGAAGGTAAAGTCCAACAAAATTCAGTATGGCAGGAAGGCACCATCTAGGAGGTGAAAGGAACTGGCAGGAGGACAGAAATCTCAGCCCAGGAATGTTACCCACCCTGGATTATTAAGGTTAATGCCACCTGTGCTGGCTCAGAACTCAAGATGTTGAAAGCATAAGGAAGAAATTCAGTATTTCAAGTACTCTAGGCCTCTAAGCTTTTCGTCTTCCTATTGGCCAGAGAAGCTTTGTATCGAGAGAGCAACGGACATGCAGTTTAACAATTTCGCTCACTTCTATTACTTCTAATTTTGAAAGAAATCATTTGGTGTAGAAGTTAGAAATTGGAACTTCTAAGTTAAGGGGGAAAAAAGCAGTTAAAAAAAAATTACAGCAACAGGAAATCCACTCTGGAAATTGTTTAAACCTAAAGCAAAGCTACCCTGAAAGAGCATTTCTCCACATTTAGGACATTCACTAGCCATTAAGTAGCCCAGCAGGAAAACTCAAACCAATGCTGAATGCACTGACCTAAGCTCCCTGTGTTTATACATTAACCAAACACTGAAGCTGATCTCTTCGTTATGATGTCTCAAAGGAAAGCAAATTCGGGAGCTGTCCTTTAAAATCTCAAGAAAATCCTATGTCACGAGTGCCAAAACTATAGACTTATATCTTGAAATTGGCATAGAAAACCAGCAGCAGAGAGGAATTTTACTGAATTTAATCTTGTAAATACTGGACAAGAATTATTTCAAGAAGACTTTGGACATTGGGTCATAGTAGGCCTGGAAGATGCCGATATAGATCCCACCTCCACAGCACGCCCACCCTGAATCCTTGGGCAAGTTTTTAACTGCATTGTCCCACCATTTCCTGTAAAATAAAAAATGTCAATCTCATAGGAATTTAACCTGAAGCACCAGTACAACGTTTGACATTTCATGGGCCTGCAATAAATGTTAGATCCTTTACCCATCACTTAATTTTACAATTCTTTGCTTATAAACTCAAGCAAAACAGTAGAACACAGGTTCCACATGTATAAGTTCTAGAAACAGGCATCAGAAGCACTGAATTAAAAGAAAATTTTAAAAATAAAAAACCTCTAGGCTGGCACA
>NW_012133859.1:4169448-4197952 GCF_000956105.1 Propithecus coquereli | reverse complement strand
AAAAAAAAAAAAAAAAAAAAAAGAAACTTCTAAAAATGTCATCAAAAAGATGTTTGTCCAGGCTTGCTCCTGCTGGCTCTATATATGGGGAAAGAAGAAGTTGACACAGTTATCTGTTGTCACCATACTGCTAATAGTAAAACTGATTTACTTCTTTGATCTAAATATTTTATGTACTTAAGATTCTCAAGACGTTATGAGTCTTTTTAAAAATATTAACAGTCTATGCTACCAAGAAATATTCCAGACAGAGGTAAAAGTTAAAAATTAGTCAAATCCATTCCTCTCCATTTGCACTAGTCCTGGAGTGAGTAAGCTGAGAAAGACCATTTCATCTGTTACTGGACCACCTCTTTATCACTTGGTCAAGGAAACAAGAGAAAACTCCATGTCTGCCACCAAGATGGAAAAAGAATGCAAATTCTTAAAATGAGTTAAAAACTCATTTACGGCACCAAATTTTGTATGTAAAGAGTAAAAAACGTGATCTATGCCTTATCTTGGCTAACAAGCGAAACAGAAAATTATTTATGAGGAAAGCTAACATCGTCATATGCCTTTTTGTGGCCACTCCATAGATAAATTTCTTTCTTTTATAAAAATGTCAAATAGCTTAATATTTTTAAAGTACTAACTCACATACTTAAAATTTCCCACAAATGTCTCGTGACTAATTCTATACCCCGCCTCCCCACCTTGTAAAACCAGCCTCTATCGAATTAATCCCACTTGGCTATAAACAGATATTCCAGAAGAAATGTGTTAGAATTCTGCTTTTTGGTGAAGAGGAGAGAAAGTACCATTCTAGTGCTGTTAGCTGACCAAAGCAACCTGGGCTCGAAAGCAGGAAAATCAGAGGGAGGCCTTGACAGGATGGAGGGAGGATCGATGGCAGCTATTGATCACACCAGCCCTGTTCTTTCTTACCCACATCTATCAAGCAGCGCAGAGTTTGCACCTGTGTAATACACACCCACCATCTCCTGTGACGGACTCCATAAAATTGTCGTGAGCTTAGACTACACACTCATTCCCCATGCAAACTTTTCTTTGTTTATTGGCAGCACATTATTTTTCCTAATAAAGGAGCATGCATTTATGAACTTTCATGAAACTTCTAAAGGGGTGTTTCTCTAACTTTTTCGTGCCTAGATAAAAGAGCAACTTTCTAGCTAGGTAGGCAAGGTAAGGGGATGGTTTTTTTGGTTTTGTTTTGTTTTGTTTTGTTTTTTGTACTCAGAAACAATAGCATAAAGTAAAAAAAAATTAGATTTTAATTCTTCCTTCAAAGCAAATATTACAAGGATTCTGTTGAGTCCTGCAGCTGACAAGTATTCCTTTTCTTACAGAAGAAAATTCTGGTATAAGCTAATGTTCAACTTTATAGGAGAAAAAAAAAATTGTGACCCTGTGTATTGCCGCTATAGCTAAGCTTTAACAAAGCAAATTCATTCTTACTCTTGAGAGTTTAAATTTTATATGAAAATTTCTTTGGGAGATGGAAGGCAAGAAATCACTTGAAATGCTATGTTACAATCAAGACCCTCCTTAATAGACAGAGACAATCTCCTCCACAAAGTTTCCCAATTGTTTGCTCCTCTCACTCCAGGAAGCCTGGCAGGGATCACAGATGTTCCTTAACCATTCAAATCATCTACGTTGTATCAACGTACACACGATCCACAAGACACACGGGCCAAAATCACCTCTGTACGAGCTTAAAGACTCACAAAATTTCATTAAACAACCACAATTCTCACAAAACTAACATGATTTGGCTGCTGCTATGATCAGCTCACCCAGAACTTTCCTAAATTTGCACTTAATATGCACCTAAATTTTTTCTTACTTTAAAATAAACTACTCTACCAGCACAGCCTACTGAATTAAAATTTAGTCTTTCCATTGGGGAAAATAAAGGTAGAAGGGCAGATGACAAAATGCCATACAGGAAAAAATTAAGTAACTTATAAAACCTTTTCTTTAAGACTTGTGTCAAAAACAAGCCATCTAGTACTGAGTATGAAGTTTGCTAAAAATGGCAAGAATGCTCGGGGCTGGGCTCTGCTGTCAACAACTTGCCATGAGACTCTGAGTAGGTCACCTTCTGCACTGGGTCTCAAAGTTCCTAATCTGTACAAAGTTCATTCTCCTTGAGGGTGGGGAGCAGTGGGGTGGGAAATAATTTTAAGAATGCTTATGGCACTAAATAAAATGCTCTGCATGAGAAAAAATGTGGTATTATCTCTAACTCCTGGCCTCAAGCAATCCTCCCACCTTGGCCTCCCAAAGTCCTGGGATTACAGGTGTGAGCCACTGCCTAAAAATATGGTATTATCGATAAAGTTCTAACTCTACTCCTACTAATCACTACTCTTCCTCCTCCTAGTTATGTAGCTGATACGTTGACTGAATGTCTTTGTCCATGATTTGAACATGTGAAGCTTGTTAAAAATAAAAAATAACTTAAAAAAAACTTAGAAATAAAAATTCATAAAACAACATCCAAATATTTATCAAAGAATATTTTAATGTTTTCAGGTATACTTAGAAAATATTTTCAGAATAATGTGTCAGCTTTGTAAGTCATGAGTCAAGAAGGAGCTGCCCACTGAAGACATCTCAGGTAGAGTCATAACTGTCAGAAAAAATAGGTGTCATTAGCTTCGCTCACGCAGAACTATTTCACAGTGTGATGGTTGTGAAAGACACTCAGTTGTTTCCCCTTTACCTACCTTTGATGGGTCATCTTCCGACCATTCATGGTCCTGCCTGGCAAGATCCGCCTTATTTGCCCAAACTCTTTGAGCAAAGGTGCTCCCTAAAAATAACCAAACCATCTTTTCCTTTTACGCAATGCTTGGCAATACCAACCTACGCATATTTTAAAATTATCATTTCAAATACAGTTTAAGTTGGTCCAAGAGGGGCTAATCACAATTCTCCCAAACTAGCATGACATTCTGTTTAGTGTTATGTAGAAACAAGAAAAACAAAGTGGGAAAAGTTCTCTAGCCCAAATTTCTAGAACAATATAGCCATCTAATACTCTCAAAAAAAAAAGTCAATGACTTCTACCTTAAATAGAAAACCAGCAACATAAAACAATTACCGAGTTTGGAAAGCTAAATTAAAACAAGTTCCTTTTCCCACTCTGTATCATGTAGGAATCATTTAAATATATAAATTCAGTATTTAGTAGTCTAAGATTAATTAAGGAATCTGTTTTCTGTCTACAAAATCCATTTATAAAACACAAGCAAACTTGTACGAATATAGAAATTATTTTCCTGCTACCATCGTCTCCACTACCTCTTCCAGAATTAGTTGATACAGTGGACAGTGCTTGCAAATCCTTCAGGAACACAAGCTCACTGCAAATGGAGGACTTCTCTTTTTTCTAAAGCAAAATTGTGCTATTTCATAGGACACTAATACTGAAAGCTAAGTCATGTGTGACCTTCCAACATACTGTATTTTCTCCGCCCGAAACCTGCTTTCACCCACATGCTACCAGCGAGTAACACCAAAGCTAGATTCGCTGCTTCTTCCATAAACACTAAAATTCTCAGTATCCTAACCACAGACTGCTTTGCCCCCAAGAGTTTGCAAAAGATATTTAAAATATGCAGAGAAATTTTGTTTATACCTAGATTGATCTTATCAGGGGAAAAAAAGATAAAGTATCTTGAATTTTATAAAGAAAGTAGATCTGAGACAGAATAAATGTTACGATTGTCCAATGCCACAAAAAATGGTTTAAATTTTGCCAGAGTTGAAGGTTTTAGTGGTTGACTCATTCCTTTTCCTTCCTTCAACAATTCTTAAGGGCTTAACACATAAATGCTCTTACCCCCAATCAATTACACCACTTATTTTGGGAGGAACCGTTTTTTATTTTGTTTTTAATTGAACCCAGAAATATGGAACATTTCTTCTATGGAAAAAAAAACATTCAATCTGTTTATAAAGGTCCGTAGTTTTTATGGATTCTCTTTTAGGTTCAGAAGCTGATTAAGTAGTTTTATCTAAGAAATCTCTCATGAATTTTTTCCCCAAAATAAAGGGCTAATTCATTTTTACATTCATTGCTACACAAAACAAAACAAGGACATGTCACCATTCTTACAGAGCTATCAGAATGCAACATTTTTGGAAGATTGTGTTTGTAGTTCATAAGTTGGGAAAGAATTCCAGGCCAGATATAGCTTTTAATGCCAACTGCTTTGCTTTGGGACTATCAACAGGAGGTCAAGGTGAATTCAAACACAGTGAGGCCAAAGATTCATTGCCCTCACATGAAGGAGAGAACAAGAGTGAGAATGAGATGGGGAGGGAGTGAGGAGGAAAGAAAGACAGGGACAGAGAGAGGAAGAAAGAGAGGGAGCGAGGGAAGAGGGGGATGGGGGAGGAGCAGAGAGAAAAAGAAAGCTTCTCACTTTGAATAAAGTCTCTCTTCACCCTTCCTATAACTGCTGCTTCTGAAAATCTACTCCTCTACTAGACCTAATCAACTTCTCGTTTTAATTTAACTTGTGGAAACTGAAGCCACATACTCTTAAGCTTCTCTAGCAGGACACCATCAGAGGCACACAGGAGTCAAAGGATCCAACAGTATAGGATTTAAATCTTACCTCCATTCTGCACCAAAGAGAAAACAATGGTGCTATGAATCAGGAGGCCCACTGGGGTAGCTTCCCTTATTCTCCAGTGCTACTAGAGGAGCTCAATTTGACCAACAAAAATTGCTGTGATGAGTAGAACCACTGAGTTTGACCTGGTCCTCAGTAGGAAAAGAACACACTCATTGTGTCCTTTACAGAAGACACCGCTGCCCTTCAGTGACTAAAGTTCTCAAATCCTATGGCTGGGACCCAGTGAAAATACATTCACTGCCTATACATTCCTCTGGTTTCGGTCAAGACAACTGCTGTGTTTTAGGACATGGAAAAGCACAACCCTCCATTCCGGGATAATGTCTAATCAACATTTGAGCCATCATGGAGGTTGTTCTTATAATAATTTTCCAATGAAATGCTAGATTTCTGGGAGCTATCATTTGCTATTTCCTTTCTTTAGACTTTTAGATAAAAACACTTGTTAAACAGCAGGTGTGGGAGAAAGGAAGAAACGTTGGATCAAAAGCGTGCTGCATAGGAGAAACAACAACATTTCATCATCAACTTTAAGAAGACGTCAGTCCTCTGTGGCAGGTCTAAGTAATAGCATGCCTTCAGGCTTCCTAGAAGATGTGCTCTAGAGACCTGGGTCATCCAAATGGCTTTCAATAACTATTCTGCATTTTGGTGGTAAGCAAAATTATTGGCAATTAAATATTGTTTATCCCAGCCCATGTACTGAATTTTAGATATCTGGATAGACCACCATTTGTAATTATTGTTGGAACTTCATTTCAGTAGCATTTCCACTTCGCTGGTTATATCTATTACTCAGTGTTGCCCGAATCTTTGGATGAAAAATACAAGCCCCAATCATAGCATTGCCCTCTTCAGAAAATGCAATCTTGTGTAATGACACAGTTTCCAGGCATTGACTACCTCAGTACAGTGGGGATTACCTGCACTGTGGTCATCTTCCTACAATTACTACATACTCCGTGACAGCTCCAATTTGATTTCCCATTAACATGCTTTTACATTTATGTTACTTTGTCAAGGAACAACAGCACGGCTCTGTGACTTAATGAAAATCATTGGCATTCATTAACTGGTATATAAAACAAAACAGGAAAATGATATCAAATTTCTCCTTATGATCTGAAAAGTTACTATATTCACTACTTTACATGCTATTCCTATTTATGTCTTCTTTCTCTGCACTAACATCTAGGCACTTCCTATGCAGGACAGTTTGAGTCATACACAAGTCCCATCCACTGCCAAGTTTCTATTTTCAAAATGCAAATTTGAATTACTTAACCATTTCACCTAGAACCAGCAGAATAGAGCTGTTAAGGATGACATCAAACAGATGACAATGAAGAGGACGACTCCAAGTCTACGGCAAAAACCCAATATAAATATGCAACAGTATGTGTCAGAGACTGGAGTGTTATTTCTGGTTTGATTACAGCTTCATCATGCGATCAAGACAAGAAGCAATCTCCATTTGATTCTGTTTCCATCTTATAATCAAAAGAAAATATGTCTGCCTCACAAGAAAGCTGGGAATAAATCAAAGTTTCTTGGTGAAGTTCCATGTGTGGCTGCAGCATATTAACTGTGTATCCTTGGACAAGCAATTATCACTCTGCTAATTCAGAGCTGCAACATTTTAACAAGCTTATATGCCAGGCGATCCACTATTGATTCATACAAAGTTACAACTGCCTGGTGAGTTGCATCTGTGAGCAAATTCATTACCAGACACGTTGGGTTTATAATTACACAGGTGGAAAGAATCCAAGTTATTGGTCAAACCTACCCGAAGCAAATGTTGGGGTAAGAGAGAGAGAGGAAAAAAATTTTTACCTTAAAAAAAGAATTTATAAAGAATGAAGAAACACAACACATATTAAGTGTTTTCAATAAGACTAGGGGAAAGAAAGCTAAAATATTTGGTTATGTCCAGCAATTTCTATTTTCAACAAATGACTGGCCCTTTTCTTTTAAATGGTCAATATTTTTATTCTAAAAGGAAGAAATGAAATAAAGATAATGCAATCTATGTGTGTTTTTGGTATTCCTACAGGTATGTGTTCTGTCACAGTGATTTGCTATCAGAGTTTCTTCAATGCCTGATGGTAATTTCCATTGTTGGAATTATTGTTGTCAGAGTCTGATTTCATCAAGGCTTTACATCCCATAATCCTAACAGCATCACCAACACTTCGGGGAGGGAATGTCCTCTGTGGAGAGGAAACTATATTAAGAGTTGCCAACCATGTCTAGGTTTCTAAGGTAAAACTTTTCAATATCATGTGTAAAAATTTAGAGAACATGTTTTCAATTTATTACCTCGTCACAATAAAAATGTTTAGCATTGTAAAAACATACTGTAAAAATATGCAAGACATTTTAGGGGAGAAAGTACACACACAGAGATGCACACACTCACTTCTACAACCAAATTTTTTCAAAGAAGTGATTAGAATGAGTTGGATCTGCAAAATCAGAAAGTCCTCTAATACAAAAGAAAATTAATCACAAGTGACCACTCCTTTCTTCTTGAAGCCCAGCCTAGTCCTGCAGAAGCATCGGCAAAGTGTCTTTGGGGATTTTTCATTAAAAATCCAATATGCAAAAATATTTGAGGTGATGGGTATGTTAATTAGCTAATTCAATCATTCCACATTGTATTAAAAAATCATAATACCACTTTGTACCCCATGAATATATACAACTGTAATTTGTCAAATATAATTTTAAAAATTCAACATGCAGAATGGTCTCAAGAACTTCACATGTTCAGAATTATTTCAGAAAAACAGACTTGATCTTAGTGAAGAAAGATCTTTTTTTAAGTGTTTACTAAGTACAAGACATGACAGGGCCATGAGTGAGCAAAGAACCTACCCTAGTCTAGCAGGAAGGTAAGACAGAGAGACAATTAAAATATAAATGCAAGTTAAATGTTATAAGAGCGAGAAACGCAATAGTGTTTCACCAGATGATGGGTTAGTCGAAGTCAGGGGATCAGAAAAGGTTTATAGAGAAGGTAGAGTTTGAGGTAGTAGAAAGCTAAAAAAATACTTATACATGTGGTACTTACTCTGCCTAAGACTGTTTTGATATTTGATCTTTATTACATATCAACTCGTTAACTGTCTCATCAATCCTACAAAAAAGGAACTATTCCTATCCCCACTTTAGCAGGAGGAAACTAAGACACATAGGAGATAAATAACTTACCCAAAATCAAACAACTGATAGTTTGTGGAGATGTGAGGTGAGTCCAGGCACTCTGACTCACTCAACCGGGTTAAGGTTAAGGTCTCTTAACCACCATGATAAACTGCCTTGAAGGACAGATAAGCTTTCTACAGATGAAAATGGAGAAGTGCACAGTGTTTTTATCAAAGAGAACAAACAGGAAATGCCCAGTCGAGATTATCAGAAAACCTCAGTGATACTTAAGAGGAAGGTAAGGACCCTATCTGGAGTGAGGAAGATGAATATGAACCTATAAAGATTGCCTGGTCGGGGAAAATATCTGTATTTAGATGGCAGAAAGCAGAAAAGACAATTTGATGTGCAAAAGTAAAGCACACAAGCCTATTGCATTATAAAAAGTTTCATAACTCACCTTTCAGCAGTAGAAAAATAAATATGCTAAACTATCACTGAAATTTCCATTCTATTAAATGAGACATGGCCAATTTCCAGGCACCATCCATGATAGCAAACTCTCTGCCACTGGGACCCATCACATAATTAAAGACTAGAATGCAGAAATCACTGTAATCATATTGTCAATATTTTTTTCTTTTGTTACTATGTGCATATTGTAGAGACCAGTTTTTCAAAGTGTATCTCCTAATGGATTGTACAAGGTTTAGCCATAAAACCCCAAGTTCATGATGCTGCTATGAAGGTGGCAGATAATAGTTAAGCTTCTTGAATGTAAAGGTTGACTGAATGCAGACACTGGGCAGAGGTTTTTTTCCCCCTTTTAATATATCCTGCCACATGCAGCAAACATTATCGGAAACATGTATTATTCATTCTCATCCATAGTCTAATATGCTTTTAGAGGCTGCTGTGCATTTGCATTGTTATTTATTTGCACTTAACGGGTGGTCCTTTCAAAAGCCCCGGTTGCAGCATCCTAACATATGACTTTATATGAATCACCTGCTCTTTTAGTCAATAAAGTAAGTCAACCACAACCAGCTCAGGAAATGCAAGCTATGGAGATCATTTCTGAACCATTTCTCTCTTCCACAGACCCAGGAAACTAAGATGTCCTATCACCGCAACTAATTTAGAACTCTTGTAGCAGAATTCAAAATAAAGCACAAAGAAAAAACTCAGAGCAGCTGAGATATTTTTGCTACTTATTAATGGACCAGACAGGCTGTGATAGGCTTAGGGCCACGACAGACTCACTGGATGTGGCCACACTGAACAAAGACAGGCCCACCTACTCCAGGAATAGCTGCGATTTACTTCCGGTAATTTCTATCTCCAAATATAAAGGACTTGTTCACACTTTTTACGACCACCTAAAATTCTTACATATTGACACTTTAATGTATCATTTTTTTTCCTAGCACCAACAACAAATTTAGTATTTCAAGTCCTAAAGCTATTTCATATTGTAATGATTTTCAATGAAAATCATTCTAAAATTTTTTATACATGCCCTTGATATATTCAACAAATAATTTGCTTCTTTGTGCGTGTCGTGCTCAGCACAGATAGGGGTTTGGTAAATGTTTGCCAGTTAATGAAAGAATGTATCCAATCCATAGGTGAACAGTTGGTGCCCTGTCATCTTCAGGACTCCACTGCAATGCTGGCTGCAAACAACGCACTGTAACATTCAATGGCATTTGTCATCTGGCCTCTCCTTACGAATTCAAATTATCTCCCCAAATTTCTAAACCCAATGTTCCACTCCAAACTGTCCACGCTCACATTCCCCTCCACACTTCTTCCTTCTTCAAATTTGAGCCTCTTAGCTACCTAATGAGGCAAGGTTGAGAGTCCCAGAATTCTGTGAGATTTCAAAACATAACTAAGGGTATTTCTTCCCACCCATGGAACTCCTAGAGAAGAAAGACTATGTCTTTCATCCCCAGACTTGCCACGCAGTAAAAACTCAACACGTATCTTTTCAATTTATGAATGAATGCGAATGAATTCTAATGGAAGCAACTAGAATTCAATACCAATTGCCCCTTACTCATACTAAGACTTGAAACGGTCACTCCAACCTCTCTTATTTGCAATATTACAATGTGCCGAACAGTAGGGAAATGTGTGTATATAGAAATCATCTGAGGAGCTTTGTTAAAAAATGCACATTGGGGAGCGTCATCTCTTTCCAGAAATTAATTAGCAGCCCAGAGTGGGTCCTACAAATCTATTTTTTACCAAGTTGACCAGGTAAAGATGAAACAAATAGTACAGGGACCACGGGTTGAGAAATACAGACACATGGAGTTTGCAGTGACTTTTACATCATCTGTAAAACCTCAAACACATAAAAATCCCCCAAAATAAGTGTGACTGTTGGTGGTTGCAAAGCTAAAAACAAAAATGGCAGAAAACCTAGCCAGGTGAGGGTGTACAGCTCAGTGAAATGTCATCAACTGTGGAGATATGCTGCCTTCGAGTTGTCTTTGCCACCAGAGCCACAATCGAATTAGAATTATCGGGACTTATTCTCCCTACTAGAAATTCCCCACCACCCCCATCAACCCCGCTCTCGTTAGTGCCATAGTTTAGCCCTAGGGGTCAAGATACAAGGAGCTCATATGGCAAAGAGAGGCTCCTGACCAAAGAGCAGTTTTATCAATTTTTGAGAAGGCCCCACACCAACACCAGGCCGTGGGCGGTCTCTTGTTACCCCAGCCACTTCTGTCTTTGGTGGGGGAAACACAGGACAGGCGCCACTTGGCTCTGTAAGCTCCCTTCTTACATAATGTGAGGCTTCGATTGTTGTTGCAGGTTTACAGCCTGCCCTGTGAGACAATGCTGTTTTCAGAAGCATCCATTTTATGTAATTAGAGTTCACGTTTCAGAAAACAGGTTTTTCTCTTTTAGTTCAAATGGGACTTTGATGGCTTGCCAATAAGTTTTGAATTTATACTCTGTGGAAAAAAAGCATACGGGATGAGCAGACCATGCTCACGTTCAGTTGTGAACCACGGGGCAAGGAGTCAGCCTCGGCAAACCCAACCTCGCCCAGAGAGAGGAAAAGAGGGAGGGGAGGTTGTTAATAGCATTCAGTGGAATATCTGCAGTAAAGGACACAGTTTAGCTCACAACACACAGTAGGTAATGAGTACATTTTCGTTTACCTTTCTTTACCTAAAGCCATTTTTTCTCAGCTCTGTTCAAGTGTCAGGGAGAGTAACCCTGGATTTCAAGATTAAGTAACAGAGGTGGGATTAATCACTGTATTCAAAACTGGCAAACAAACAGGTATCGATTCAATTATAGTAAAAAATAACCACTTTCCTTAACATTTAAACTCTAGGTTAGAACTTGCAATATCCATTATATAATCTGTAGATTCTAAGAGCAAGTGAATGTTACTGAATCTTACAATGATAAAAGCGGCTGCTTCACACTGGTAAAAGATGAACGCCAACCCAGGAATACCAAGTGACTGAATCCAGTACACAGAGGAACGTTTCAGAGAACAATCAAAAGGGAAAACATTAAAACACATTAAAAATGTGTTTAAAGTCCCAAGAGAGACCCCATTTAAAGTAACCTCGGGAAAGACAAAGACTTTCCCAACTCTAGTTCTGTCTTACTTGCTTTAGGTTAAATTGGGAGGTTGTGGCAAAGGGCCACGCACCCCATTCTCTTTCACCCAGCACACCTGTTTGGTATTCGATAACAGTTGTCAGATTGAAATAGCAGTGAACCTTTCCCTAGGAATATTTTTTTCCATCCACAGCTACAAAATCATAGATTCAAACACAAAGCGAAGGAAAGAATTACCAGACATCCTTCCTTAAACTTAGCATAAAATTCGGGCCAGAAGTCAGCCACCACTATTTTTCGCTATAGGATTAGAGAAAGCAAGTCAAGAAAACTAGATTGCCCTAATCCAGGAGCAATTTTCTGGGAATTAGGGAGCGTCTAGAGAATGTGGCATTGCATTCCAAGCCACACCATCATCGTGTGGGTACTCACCCTGCAGACCAAGCGCTGAACACCATCACGACATGTGAAACTTAAAATCAGGCACCAATGCAACACCTCAGGGGAGTCCCTCCTGGAATATTAAAGCTATACAATAATACCCAAGTCGCTCTGCCTTAGAAAAGGAGCTAACGCTACTTATCGTACGTGATTTTTTTAACTTGAATCTTTAAGCAATTTCTGTTCAACTTGGGCTTGAGTCTTACCATAGCCACTAACTGGCTGCTTAGGTTAAATATGCCACTTTTAACTCCCAGAATCAGTTATTTCATTTGTAATATAAAGGACTAAAACTGTATCCCTTAGCTCTATAAATTTTAGTGTTTATACAAATATACAATAATGTATATGTTTAATTAGGCTCGAGCACTCCAAGTCATTTATTTCAGAAACGACACAGACGTCCAGCCATTGTGCCGTATGTAGAGTACCCAATGGGAAACAGGGTCAACTCCAGTCGCCAATAGATCTTTCCAGCCTAGATCACAGGAAAACTATGCCTCCAAAAAGGGTCAAAGGTAACAGAGCAAATGCTAGCCTGTGGACTGAATTCTAACAGTGTGGCTTAAACAATTTTAACAAGTAAACTACAACAGAAAGTCAACCTATTTTGCAAAAGTTAAAGTAGAAAAGAAATAGGCAGGCTCCCAAATCCTTCCTAATGAGGATTTCTGGGCTCTCCCTGCAATGTCCTTCAAACTTTTTGTACTATCTGAGATAAAGGCAAAGGTAGAAGGTGCTATAAAGTGGGGTGCAGGAAGGCAAGCATAGGAAGTCATGCAGATACCAGATAAATGAGGAACAAGTGAAACCTCAGATGTCAATAATAGAACATCTCAAATCTTCTGATCAGTAGACCAAGTGTCCTACCCTATGCACTCAACCCATGTTTCCTGCATGTATCTGGAATTCTCTGTCTAGAAACCTATTGTGGTCTGAAGGACATTGCTAAATGGAATATATGGCAACAGCATGAACCTTAAGCAATCATTAAGTTGCAACAGATATGTCTCAGGAGAGGTGTATTGTCTTAATAAGAAAGTCAGATGCAAACATATTGTCAACTTCAAACAGAAGGTGGAAGTGAAAGAGATGTATTTAACATGAGAAAATTTACCCGACTTACCCCGTGAAGCTTCTGAGTGTCCCACCATTCACACCACAACCAACCTTACACTCCCACAACTTCCTACCCTGTGACACTGTCAAGAGTGGGGGGGTTACAAATTACAACATTTCCTGATTGACACCAGGCATCCAATGTGGGACAAGCGATTTCAAAATATGTAGCAGCCTCAGATTGGCACAAGTACCACAGATTCTATGTGACTCTCGGATCTTAAGGAAAAAACAGACTAAAGCTTGGAAGGTAATAGTAAGCTATGACTCACAAGTCTGTTTTAATGGGGAAAATCCTAGTGAACCTATTATAGTATTAAGTGGGTAGATTACTATGTCATTAACGTGAGATGGAAGGACCTAAAATAGATTAAATTGAACCAAAGGGAAGGAGAGTCTGTGTTAGAACAGTATCTCCTAGCTCTTGTGACCCTCAGCTGTCTTTCACATCTCTGTGCCTCCAAGATTTCTTCTATAAAATAAGGGGATTATGCCACTTCATCTCTAAAATTCCATATTTCTAAAACACTAATACAATAAATACCAATATAGAAAAATTCGCATGTCCAAAACAGTTTACATGTTTGGAATAATGGGTCCAAAAATATAAATAAAATGTTGCTGGTTAGAATAAATTATCATGTAGCATGAAGAAAAAAAATCAAAGTTATGCCTTCAGTCATTTGTCAAAACAGCAGAGGAAGAAGCAGAGGGTGAACTAAAGTTACCTAAGACCACCCATAAAAGAAGGACCATCTACCAAGATAAAAATCAGCATCAGAGCCTCCTTATTCCTTTGGTATCAACTAAAGTAGCCTGTCCAGCGTGGAATTTACTGAAGGAAGAATATCCAACATCATTGGTGCTTTAAGATTTACTCTCTCCATTTTTATATTGGGCCTCTTTTTTCCATTTAAACCTAAAATGTCTTAGGATCAGTACCAAGCATGGTATATAGTAAAATTTCAGTATGCTAGATGATGTGATTCATAGTTTGTGATGACTCAAACATGTGATTTGCAATTCTTATCGAATTAAAATCTAAGAAATAAATGTGGTTATTCAAAAATTTCATTGAATACTGCATTACATACTGAAGATCCATTGCAAATTACATGTTTTCATCAACTTACCTCACTTTACTTATTCACAGACTTATTCTGTTTATCACATAGCCTTGAAAGTAACAGAACTGCACTTCCAAAAAAAACTGTGCTAAAATCTGAACCCTCATGTAAGTCAGGTGAAACGGTCACCCTTTACTTGGAATCAGTGAAACTTAATTGCCATAGGTGATCATAATAGATCCATAGGGTGCCCCCCAAACCCAGTGTACATGCGTACCCCTGTATCACTGCAGTCATGCAGCCTGCATGGAAAGGAAAAGGCATTTTTTAAATGAACGCAAAAGATGGATTACAATTATGTTAGCAGATATTTGTTTCTACAATTACACATAAATGAGAACTGATAAAAAGAAAAAAGAACTTGCTTGTGAGTCTTTTACAAATTATACTCATTTGTCATAATTAGCACTCATTTGCATACAAGATGCTAAAGTTTACCTAGTTTGTTCTCTTTTATGAAAAAATAATTTTCCCTTATGGACCCAGTCCAGTTAAAAATACCAATGCAAATGCAAAATACCAGTACAAATGAAGGTTTGCAATTTGAACACATCATAAAATAATCACGTGCAAATTCTACTTATAATGTTCTTCTAAGATACCTATGTACATCTTCTGCATAATACAAATAAAAACACTAGATATAGTAATTAACGTTGAAGGATTTTTCTGTTCCATTAAGCCTCCTGAATGTATTAGTGGTCTTCTCATCATTGGTGAGTTATTATTGTAAATGCATGTAAATTCACTAATAATGTGAGTATCCAAGCTTTCCCTCGGCCAGATTCCAGTCTAACCCCAGGTATTAGGGTGCACATAGATGATGATAAAAAATTTAGAGGGTAGTTCTGAAAGATGTAGATCATTTTGAGAGATTGGGAAGGACCTTGATTACTCAGAATTCCATCAAGAGTACACAGGAGAAAATAAAGTAGGGACAAAGTGGGGAATTGAATTTCATACTTTGCATCTATTCACCTAAAACCACCCTTACATGTGTAGAAGATGATTACAGAGATAAGTCAATTTTTTAAAAGTAGCTAAATATTTTGAATTCTGGAAATGAAGAAATACTAACACTGACTATTTTCACAATTTGGTTGGCTGATTTTACTTGCTAGATTAAATCCAGAAATTCTAGAATTTAGCCCTTTCTTCTAGAGTAGGTGTTAGCACACTGGGCTGCCTGCTTGTTTTTGAAAATAAAATTCTTATTGAAACACAGCCATGACCATTCACTGACATGCTGTCCATAAGAGCTTTCACATTTCAAGAGCAGAGTTAAGGAGAGTTGAGCAGAGTTCCTCAAGACAGAAACTATATGGCTGGTACTTTAAGAAAAAGGTTGCTGACCCCTGTCTAGAGTCTTAGATGAACTACTTAACCAGTGACTCAGTCCTATAATCAGATAAGAATGTGATTCAAGTCTAAAGGATGCTGAAAAGATTAATCAGGCACTTTTTTGGTCTGCAACAATATTATCAGTGACAAAGAATGTCACATGGGAATGTTTTAAGATTGGGAAATGAGATAGTCTTTTTTTTCCTTTTTTTTTTTTTTTTTTAACTCTAATCACTTATTCTATGTATTCTGACTGCCTGAGAGCAAAGGGACAGTCAAGTGTAGTAGAAACACAGCACATCTGAAGTCAAAACTCTGGACGAGTCACTTGACCTCCCCAGAAGGCATGGTCCTACACCATGGAATCCTCAAAGACCAGAACTAAAAAACATGCCTGGGACCCAACAAGGGTTCCACCCCATTCTGCTGCTCAGCAAAGAGTGAGTCACTGAACCTCTGTGAGTCTCTTTTTTTTCCACAAGCACAAAATAGGGATAATAACACCTTTACAAGAGAGAGGATTTATCAAAATTAAATAAGACAATAAAGACTTGAATGCTTCTCCTGAGCGGACGATGTGGTCTTGTGGCGCCCTTCTGATTATATCACGTCGGGCCTTCCCTGAAGTTAAAATGTTCATCTTTAACACGTTTCCATGCTATGAAGCAATAGCCCAGTGGCGAAAGTGAAGCTAAAGAGAAGGCAGCTATTTCGTATCATAGGTTTACCCCACTCCCACCCCAGTAAGAGCTTTTTACTTCTTCCCAGACCTGTCTTTCTCATCTTCAAGCCCTGACCTAAGGGCCTCCCTCCCCTTTGTCCTCTATGACTTCCTTCAAGGGTTCTAGGGAGTGTCATCAATTCAGTCTTGCTGCACTTCCTACACTCTCTAGCTCACCGCCTGTTATTTCCCGAGCTTCAGAGTCACCCACACACCACTGACCCAAGGTGGATGTCCTTCAGGTACTTCAAACTCAACGTTTCCCCAGATGTGCTCACCACTACCTTTCTCACTGACTGAACCTACCTGTTTTCCCATGTTCCCATAAAGACTAGAACCATCATCCACCCCACTGCTCTGCCGGAAATGTGGGGGCCTTTCTGGACCAATTTGCACCACGCCACCACTACTACCCTGACATCCAATGCTTATTCTGCCACTGAAAATCTGTTCATAACTCTATCGTTGAGTGCTAGGACATAAAATAGGAGCTAAAAGTATTGTCCGGCCTTCTGAGAAAGCTTTTGTTATTCCTTGTTTCCTCTTGCTGCTAGACAAAGATGACTGGAGTTCCAGCAGCTGTTTGGCCATGAGGACAGAAGTCAACGATGAGGATGGAAGAGATGAGAGAGAGAGTCTGGAAGCTTCATCACATCACTGAACTACCACATCAGCCTTGGAGCCCATCTCTGGAATTTTACGTAAGAAGCATTAAACATTTCTCTCATTTAAGCCATTATGATTTAGGATTTTCTGTTCTGTGTAGCAAAATCTAATTCTAACAGAGAGCTGGTTCCTCAAAATCACACCAAAAATTCAGGTTAAAGGATCTCAATACATTTGACAATAAATCATGCCTATGACCTCCTCCCCCCCAACTAACTCTCAAACATAGAAATTTCTCAATTATTAATGTTCAAAGTATGGTATCACATGAAAACACCAAGTCTACTAAATGAGTTCTCCATGTGAAATACGTACTGATGCTGTAAAAATATAAATAGTAATAAAAAATTAGGTTGATTTGTAATAGTTACTGTAAAGTCAACACAGAAATTACAGAAAAGAACAGACAAGTTAATCAAATAACTGTTTATAAAGTGCAAAGTTTTTATAAAGAACAACGTGACTTTTCATAGTCAAGTGGAATATCCATCAAGTTAAAATAGAAGGTGTATTTTAGTATAGGTGGAAGAATAGCACAGGCAAGAGGGAGTCTCAGCAGTAAGTGAAAATGGAATCCTAAAATCACGTAAGAGGCCTTACGGATGGTCTATGACTTAGATCAAGGCTGGGCACAGTGGCTCACACTTCTGATCCCAACACTCTGGGAGGCCAAAGTGGGAGGATCGCTTGAGGCCAGGAGTTAAAGCCCAGTCTGTGCAACATGGCGAGAACCCATCTCTACAAAAAATATAAAAACTAGCCAGGCGTGGCGGTGTACACCCATAATCCCAGCTACTGTGGGCTGAGGCAGGAGGATAAGTTGAGCTCAGGAGTTCAAGGTTGCAGTGAGCTATGATCACACCACTGTACTCTGGCCTGGGCAACAGAGCAAGACCCCATCTCTAAAAATAACAACAAAAGAAGACTTAGATCAAGTTGTGGGTTGAAGAAAAATTAATGAAGTAGAGAGGTGCAAATCAAGCAGAGATATAGATATGTTAGTATATATAAAAAAAAGAGCCATTTATGGAAAACAAAATAGAGTCTAAATTGAAGTTTAAAAAAGGTAAAATGGTTGTGTGTATCAAATGATTCTAAATAGGGTTAAAAAAAAAAAAAGTATGTTGGAAAAATGCCTTAGCATTGACTGGAAAGGTCTCATGGAAGTAGTAACTGCATCTGGCTTTTCAAATTCCTCATCAGTTAATCATACCCGTTTTAGCCTTCCGCTGGCCCCAAAGCTTGGGAGGGAAGTACCATGCAGAAGGCCCTGAATGTTGCAATCCAAGGACATAAAAACCCTGATTCGCTGCTACAGGCACATAAGAGAGGAGTAGATGGCTTCTTGCCTTTGACCAAATTCGCTTCTGGGTAAAAGATGGCTGCAGGAAGACCGACATTTACTGCACCCCATAAAGGACAGACCCGCCAAGAGGTGAACCAATGCAAGGCCAACAACAGGGATGGTTCCTGCGTGAGGCCCTGCAGGCACAGGGTAAGGCTGTCTGAGCTCACCAGGGCCCTGGAAAGTGTAAAAGTTTGACATCTCAAAAAATAAAATAGTACCTCCAAAATATAAAAAAGAAGACCCCAAGATTTTAATTAGTAAGTGTTTGTCTACAGTAACACTTATGCCAATTAGCATAACTCAACACCTTTATAATTACCCAAATTATATTTTATTTGGCATGTGAGTGTATGTTTATGTTTAATAGGACATGGAGCAAGGCCTCCACAGTTAAGAGAAGCAAGAGCCCATGGAATGGTGGTATATGAAAGGAAAAAGGAAATCAAGGCCTAAAACAGGTGCATCACTGTTTAAAAGTGCTTTAAAAGCTATAAAAGAAGCACAATTGCAATGTGGCATATATTTTTTTCAAGAAATTACAGTGTCGAGAGTCATTCTGTGCCATCTTGTTTAATGTGGGCACCTATAAACATGCTTGTTTTCGGACACATTGCTACACTGCAAGCTAGAAGTCACTCACATCCTACACACTGTCCTGCCCTTCTGGGTTTGAAAGAACACTGTGCTGTCTGAACTTCATTTTATTAACCCTCAAGTTTATGCAATTGGACTGTCAATCATAGAATAAACTTGAACCATCTTATGGTAATGATGATTAAACACCATATACTCCAGTCATGTCCAACTCAGGCTGAAAACAGGTACTTTCTAATGGTGCTGCTGCAGTGGTCTCTCCATTTAAATTAATGCAGCAAGGTTCACTATAGAATTAAGGTCACGTATGTACTAACATCCAGGGAAAATTTTTAATTAGAAAAGCTTTATCCAGCACACACACAGCAACAGCTTATGATGAGAAAAACAATCTTTTATTTTAAAGTATGCCATAATTGTTTTTCACATCAAATGAATAGATTCAGCTCACAACAGAGGCTGCTCTAGATAGTAGACATTAGAGGTGAACCAGGTCCTTTAATTTCAACAGTTTACAAGCACTGGGATAAATTTAAGTGTGAGCCATAGGTATTATTACATTTATAGCTCAAGTGAGGATTCTGACAATATGACCACAGGCAACTATCTAAAAGATATTTACTAGAATACTGACTAGCATGAAACTATCTATCATCCAGTATCCCAGATCTGGAATATTCAAGTGTTTGACTTAAAATATGATAAGCAACTGAGAACAAGACAGAGGAAGCCTGATGACCCTGGGCTATTTATTGGCCAGTCTATACCTAAGACAACTTTACGGTGGCCTGGGATGCAAAGAGATTCACAATTTCTCTGATCACTAATATCCTTTTCCAGGAAAGAGAATGACATGGCTAAAGAGACCACAAAAATGCGAAATATTTTCCAAATCCTCTGCAATATATTATTCCTTGAGTCTCATGACATGAAGTCTACTGATTTTTTTAAGTTAAACGTAGGGCATGAATTTACGTATGAAAGCTAGCGCATTAACATGGCCGAACTTTATTCCCACCACTGACTTATACTGAAAGAGATACAATTTCTTAAATTCAGCTGAGGGGTTATCCATGCAGGGCAGGCTTAAATGAGGGCCCAGGAACTTACTAGGCAACATCAAAGTTGATTTCCATTCACTGGCACCTTTTGAAGAAGCAGCATTCATAGTTGGAGTTATAACTTCAGATCAGTCCCAAAGACTGAAAGTTTACAGAAAATACATTCATTGGGCAGAAATCAATAGATTTCTTTCAATAGTTCAATGAAGACGTAATAATCTTGATGGTTTTCGATTCTCTAAACCAAGTGAAAACATCACAATAACATGGTTGTCCTGTATGAGGTCAAGATCCACATCCTTTCTTTACAGAACCTATAGGGCACATTTCTCACCCTCTGGGTGCCTGGATCAAACGCCCTGAGATACAGTGGCTTGCACTTTGTATGTTCAGAACTTGACTCTGAGTAAGAACTCAACATTCAGAAATCCAAATGACTTTTGAAAGATGAGTGATAGAAGATAGGGTGGTTCTCAATGATCACAGCCAGAGAATTCAGATATTCAGAGGCTAACATTTTTAAAATGCAATTTTAAAAAAGACCTTTTATAGAAGAGTTTGTAAAGCAAACTGGGAAAATGGGAAGTTAGAGAATGAGGCCCCTCCAGAGTTCTCCAGGTGATAAACATCCTTCTAAGTCTGTATCTAGTCACAGAGATGTGACTTGACCCAAGCATAGCACCATTTCTCTAACAATGAGTTGTATTTAACAAAGTTCACTTTGGTTTTCAGGGTTGTCATGGACCCTGCAATGTGGAATCTCTTTCCAAAGCTCTTTTATTTTACAGGTAGTGTTCTGTTCTTCTCAGGACAGTCTCAACCGTCTTCTGAAGATGCCAAACCCAGCCCACAGCTGGGACAAGTTGTGGCTATTGTTTCTGGCTGAAAGACCTCCTCCAAATATCGTGGAGTATCATGGTGCTCCGCCATGAAGCCTTCTCCAATAATTCTAGAAAATTCTAGAAAACATCTAAACTTTTCCTTTTCTGTAATCCTCCACAATATTTTTTCTCTATGTATACATTGCACTGATATTATTCAACTTACTAGTAATCCACCATTGTTCTCCCCTTATGCCTGTTTCACATTTTGACTCAATAAAAGCTCACACACGAGCACAAGCGTCACACAGACATGGCTTTGAATCCTGGAGCTTCTGTTTAACACCTGAGTTGTCCTGAGTAATGTATTTATTCACTGTGACCCCAATTTCTTCTTTTATCTCTCTCCTTTTTCTTCTCTCCTTTATCCCTTTCTCCATTTTTCCCCACTCCAGCAATTTTTGTATTTTGTTTTTAAAAGAGTGAGCCACATAGTAAAGACAGAGAAGATTATCTGCCTAGAAAAAAATATATAACTTTCTATACAGAGCCTAGTAATTTCTAAAGGCCTATAAAATTACTAAATTTATTCACCACTAATCACAAAATCACACATATTCAATTGCTGAGGTGAGGATGTTTATAAAAGAAATGGAATTCACCATGGAAACAAAGTAGTATTTACATTAATAGATTTGGTCTCCTGAATACAAATAGATCCTATATTTGGCATTTAGATTTAGCATTTATAAAATATCTGTTAACAATTAGAATAGTAGTGAGCCAAAAAGCATTAATGCACTAGCTCTATGGAGAGAAAATAGTATCAATAATGATAACATAAATTCTATCTTCAAAATGGGAGAGAGCAAAAATAGTTTTTAATATACTTTATTTAATAGCCACTACAGGAACAAAAACGTTCAACATGGACATTTAGGCACTTTTTAAAAAACTGGAATTATTTTCAATGTACATAAACACACATATATATTCAATGCCTGTCCTTCTATCAAGTCCTATCTACGTTAAAATAGAATTTTAAGATCTGACCTTACACACAATGGCAGTATGCTCGTGGGTCACTCCCAGACCCGTCTGTCATAAGCGGAGTTACTAACTAGAAGGTAGGCCCCCAGACACTCATGGATAATTAAGCCAGAATATGTTTGCCTGATATTACACAATACTATTATGTTTTACTCATGTTCAAGATTTGATATAATTTGTACCTATATGCACAAAACAAATCAAACAAAAAGTGACACCATACAGAATCCTGTCTGCAGTTAAAGTAGATAACTCACAAGAATAGATCCAATTATGCTGGCATGCGCTAAATTACTTGTTTGAAAATAAACACACAACATGGGACCAACCTTTCACTTAATTGTTCTGTCCTCCAGACTTTGAGAATGTCTAATGCATCATACATCCTCATCAAGAAGGTGTATGTTGGAAATATTTTGATGTATATATAGACTCTCACCAAATTGAAAGCTATCTTCCAGTATTGAAGAACCTAAAATACCAATTAGAAATCAACCCTGTTTTACAGTTTACAGCATAAGGATATATTTGCAAAAAATTAACTTCATCCAATTCCACACAGTACCCAGAATTTATCACACCTGAAAAATCATACCTGATGAAGGCTTTGGCAAGAGCTGCAGTGCTTTGTTTTCTGCTAGCAGTGGACAAACATTGAGGACCTAGGTGCACGATGTTAGAGACACAGCCATGCATGACACGGACAGAGGGCCTGATGGCACAGAGCCTACATGACAGGCTGGCGAGGTTCCCCCTCAGTGGTTAGAGTGACACACAAACAAGACAGGTTCACCAACAATAGCGTCACATGGTAAGACATAGTCCACAAACAAACAAGACAAATTCACAAAGTAACTGCAATGTTTGTAAATGCTATAAAGGAAACAAAGATCTAGATTAGAGCAGGGTGAGGAATGGCAGGAACAAACACTGCTTGTTGAGGGGTTCCTATGTACCTGGCTATCCTGACCTCATGCTAATCCATAGCACGAAGCAGACATCATTAGTGTCGAGTTAGACGCAAGGTAACAGAAGTTAAGAAGGTTGGAGGAACTGGTTCAAGCTAAGGTAGATATAAATAAAGGATGAGACAAGGATTTAAGGCCAGGCGGGTTTATCATTGTGCCCTTTCATCGCCTACCATGTGGGCCGGCTGGAAGCAGTATACTACAGGAGTTCCAGAGTGTTCCCTTTCCCTGTACACACACAATCTGCTCTCATACCCAGATTTTAAGAAAGAGACAGACTTCTGAGACTAGGAGGGCTTATAAAAAGATAATTTTATACGAACATGTTCACTGATTTAAAGATATGACCTCCACCCCCAAAAAATCCTTTTAAAAAGGAAAAACAATGCTTCTGTTAGGGTCATTTTTTAATTACATCTCTATAAACAGTTCCAACTATGGAACTAGACTAATGAAGAGAAAAAAGCAAATACCACCACAACACTGGGATGATTTTTCCAAAAACTTCACTGTGGTAGTTACCAGCAAAGACGATTTTTAATTAGTAAAAATTCTCAGATTTGGGGGGAATCCCAGCTGGAAGGGTTTTACTTCACTAATTTAAGCCTGTGTTTTCAACTGTAAAAGGACATTGTCAGATGCAAACACACCACATATATCTGAATTCCTAACTGGGTCCTAAGTAGGATCAGCTTTACTTTGCAAGGCTCTGGAAAAAAGATAACCAAAGTTACATTACCAGATTGATGACCTAGGCTATCTGAACACATCCTAGGACATGGCACAAGACCTCAGGGTGAGCGTGGGGTCAGTGGCTGTCACCAACAATACAGCCTTCTGTTCCACGTACAAACATTGTCCTATTTTTATTTAGACCCTTAGTTTGTTGACCTCAAAAATTGTTTACCACAGCGAATAAGGGAACTTTTCACATATGCCAGACCTTGTTTCAGAAAGAGCTAAAGACAGTGTGTAAGTTTTAGTCAGGAGTTGATTGATTATTCAGGTAAGGAAAGGAGTCACGTGGCTTTATTCGCCAACTCATTGAGACATTCTATTGGACAAACTAGCTAACCTGGCTTCTTACATGGCTATAACGAGCAAGGACTAAACCCATTCTCCTTTCCTACCCATTTGTCAGAGAGCTCGGAAGTCCTCACTTGAGTAGAAAGATATTAAAATTTCACCAAAGATAACCAGAGTTGAATAGAAAATAGGCGATTAATAGTTGACACTCAAAAAGAAACTCCCACATAGTCTTTGAAAACTCACGAAGGCTCATCGATATTTAAATACAACTCACTATGAGTCATGTTTAAGTGGTCCTATAATTTATGCCACACATCAGATATTTATCAGCAATCATGAACAGTTCACAGTGCTGGAAAAGAGGATGACAATCTGGGGGAAGAAACAGCAGGAGATGAAGGGGAAAGGTGGGTCAAGTTCAGATTTGAGCTGAACGTGGCTTCACTTCTGTACATGCTGTTGAGGCTATCTGGGTTCAGGAAACCATTCCCATCCCGGCTCTCCTGGGCTCCACGGAGCCCACGCGTCAAATACTAGACACAGAACATTAAAGGTCTCTCCTTGCTGTTCCAAACCTTGACATTAGTCTCCATTAACACTTAACTACATGTTTCATCAAACAAACATCAAATAATTTCCAAGATAAACATTGGTAGGTGTTAGTTGAAAGAGAGAGGAGAGAGGCTCAAGCTTCTTCCGTTTCTTTGAAGTTTTATTTTGGTTTCAGTAAAAACTCAGCCAGCTATCGAGATCGTGTTGGTTGAAAATAGTGACCACTCTTTCTGCATTAGAAAGCGGAGACGATGAGGACAACCAAACGAACCTGGAAGATTTTAAGGAAAATGTCCACTGCTGTGCTGAAAAAACAGAGGAGTTTAAATAGAGAAAAAATAGAAAGGCACATAGATAATGGAATAGCTATCGTTCACAAAAATATTTCAAGTCACAAACCAAATGATGTGTCAGTAGGAATGTCAAACTGCTTAGATACATCCAAAAGAGAGAATGTGATTGAGAACTGGGAAAAGACAAGAATTCCCCAAACAAGCATTTATGTAATTAAAAAGCCTCTTAACACAATGTGTTTCGCGCTGGTTTGGTGACACTGAGAACCACAGGAATCCGACTCTAGAACGCAATATCAGGGGACACCCACCTAGCAAGAGCCAGGTTAGAGAACCCCTTTAACCATCTCATTCCCAGAGGCTACACTTGGGATGTCTGCAAGTTCAACCATAGATTTAGGCAGTTTTCCTTTTTCAAGATGAATAACATCCAAGTTCCTAATGTTAAGAACAGACCCTTAGACTGTGCTTTAATTCAGAAGAGCATTCCAGATGAGCTCAAGAAGAGTTCTTTGGGTCCCTAATCGGACCAGCCTTATTAGTTTTCCTTACAATACCTCCATGAAGAACTCGTGGTTGTTTACTACAGCACAAGCTGGAAGATCCTATTAGCAAGCTTTCGAAGTGTACAGAAAAATCCCAGCTTTTGAAAATTCCAGGGGAATTACACAGTAGCACAAGCAGCTTTTTTGACATGCAGAACTGCAATTTATTTATATCAAGACTGCCTGTTAAGACTTTTTTCTTAAGATATGGGTCTAATTAAAACAGTGCATTACTCACCATATTTGAACCACTCACCTTTTAGATAGAGTCTTGATATAAATCCTTAATTCCAATTATTAAAATATTTCTGGTTTTTTTTCAACAATGACATGAAAACTAAACTCTTAATACATGCTCTTAAGACACATTCAGTAGCCATCTAACATCAGTGGAGAATGAACACTTTAGTTTATCAACCAGGAAACTAGCTAATTTATCCTGATTCATCAACCAGGAAACTAGCTCTCTGGACAATCTGCTCAAGATCCCCACAAATGCAAACACTGGTTTAAATACATGTAACAAGAAATCATGTTTGCTTTTCTCCCCTAAGGTGGAATAGTCTTGAAGATTAATGCATTAATTCACATTGAGCAATTACTCTAGGCCAAGTACTGCCTGAAGTTCTAGGAAAACAAAAATCAGGCAGACAGTGTTCCTACATACAAGAAGCTTCCCTGCAAGGTGGAGAAATAATCATCCTTTAGAGATGACAGGTAGTACAAATCAGGCTGGAAGGTGAAAGTTAGAAGAGTGCTAAGAGACTGGTTACCAATCTGCCCTAAAGTTGTTGAGAGACGTGGTCAAGAGTCCCAGCTCCTTCAGATAGCTATTTGCAATTCAGGAGTCAAGAGAAACCAGCATGTTGGAGCAAAAGTGACATCCACATCTGTCTAGATATATAAGGAAATATAAATCAAAAACATTAATGGAAAAATGATCAGTTATCAACATTAGCACTGTAAACTCACCCAGCCCACGAGGAAACTCTGGAATTAACATTTCCAACACAGGTTTTATCAAAATAAAATGTTTTCTTTGTATAAAGACACCCTCTTTCATTGTATGTCACAAGCAATTTCAGAGTCATTTCTATGCACCCCCAACTTGTCTTCCAGGAGGTTACATCTTCCTCTAGAACAAATGACAAACACTATTTATTCTATGGATTCATTGGTTTTAGGGAGCAACTTCCCCAGAGTAAAGATTTGAAGGATCCTGCAAACTACTGTGAGTTTTTCTTAGAATCTTGAATATTTCCTCTGTTGCTCAAGCTGGGTAGCCAGTCTTAACGCACTGGATTGTCAGGAGGGTGCACCCACTGGGGACATACCCCCAAGAGGTCCAACAGTTTCTGTAAGGACACTCCCCAAGATCTAAAGTATATTCTTAATATGTCTTAAGAACTAGCTATTCTTGGAAGTCTTTTCCTTCAATTTCTAACCCCTAAGTACTTCGGTTTTGATGGAAATTTAAGATACGTAAATATCTTTTCTATCTAATGATTAAGACCTTTGAACTAAATGCAGTTAATGCTGAATTCTCCCACATTCTCTAAAGTGATATTTACAGAAGATTTTTTAAATAATGGCTAATTCAACTGGGATATCTCCCATGGCTTGGTCAACTGAAAGAGATAGATCCACAAACAGAAGAAAAGGGAAAAGGCAGAGGTACTGAATGATCTGAGTAGTTAATTTAATGACTAACTGCTGGTTAATATCTCTACACTATGTATCTATAGACCAACACTTGTCTCACTGTAATTATTGTTTTATTTCTTTGCCTTCACTGTAAGCTCCTTAAAGGAAGATAACAGGTCCTTGTGTCTCCTAACTCCATCAATAAACAAACATTAATTCTGCAATGTCTTAATATGGTTTGTGTTTTCCCACGTTACATTTAATGGAGTAGAAAATCCTCATGTCCGTGTTCATTTGTGTACAGAAAAAAAGTTTTCAACATACACTCTTGGAAAGCATTCTGGAACCATTTGAACAGCTTTTAAAAAGCTTAATCTAAGAAATACGCTTACGAATGCCACTGATCTTTCAGTAAAGAATGAATTTACCACAAAAGCAATACCTGTGCCTCTTAACTATATAAAACACTGTTTAAATTATGGCTTTAAATGTGTATGAACATCATGTTCATCCAACCCAGTAACATATTTATAGGAAGAAATAGAATAATTTTCACATAACTGAAGAGGGGTGAAATACAGAATGTACCTACAATTGCAGAAGATCGAGATCCATGTAGAATGTTTTCTGGAGGTGGGAGACAGTAGAATCTAAACATACATCAATCATGCCTTGGGCTTCTGTCTGTATTTTCCAATTTTAAAACCAAAATGACACCAACACTAGCAAGTCACATCAGAAGGTTACAAAAAAAAAAAAGGAAGGAAAATATCATCTGCCTGGATATACACATCAAAAGGCATATCGGTCACACAGTTACTCATCTGTGTCATAAACTGCTGCACAACCATCAGTACCGTGTCATTCCAGCTAATTACATATCCCAACTACGTAAACTGCAATGTGAGCCAAAGCTTCCAAACAAATATGAAGTTCGGTATGTGAGAAAGCAGGAAGCAGTATGGTGAGTTAGGGAATCTAAACAGTAAAATAAAAAATTAATTGCAAAGAGCTATCACTGCCTTTTTTATTCTACTACTCAACTGAAATCAAACTGACATGGCCCTAGACGATCGGTAGCTGTGCTCTACGTTTTCCCGAGGGCTGACTGCTTCAGACCTTATCCGTAGGAATGTCCTTTGTGTACTGGAGGAGGGACACTAAGGGATGGAGGAGGAGATAAAGGAATCTCAGCTGAAGAGGATGCCACTGGCTAATTCATGAAATGAATTCATTTAAAATGGGACAATTTTAAGACAAAGTATTGATTGACTACTTGAAGTACCAAGTGTTTATGGTATAGATCATACCCATGGTATAGATGTGTAGCTCACATGTGTAGACAATAAAGACCCTACAATCACCTCAACTACAACTACAGTTTTAATATGTAAAACAGAAGCGTATTAAAACAAAAACTTTGCAAATAAAGTATCAATATCTAGGAATGTTTTAGAATAAGTAAATTGTATTGCTAGAATTAGACGTGGTTACTGGAATGCTTCATTATTATTTCTTAACTACAGGTTACTTTAGAAATTAACTACATATCATGGTAAAAAAAAAAAACTACAAAAGTTTTTTATCACACACTCTGTTTTATAGTTTAAAAAGAGATGGGAATGATGGATGAACCGTGGGGATATGGAGAATGAATGATGCAAAAGATTAACAGATACAGGGGCAGGGAGAGTGACTGGAAGTCTCAGATCTAGGGGAAGAAAGAGAAAGACGACTTTGTAATAGCATCCTCATCTTGCGGTTTTCTCATTTATAGGTCTC
>NW_012133859.1:4161976-4169398 GCF_000956105.1 Propithecus coquereli | reverse complement strand
AAAATTCTATCAGTAAGAATCAGCTGAAGAAAACTAGACATTGACCTGATTCAAGATCTCAGGGTGGACAAGAAAATATGTATCTCTAAAAGTCTTAGTTAAAACTAAGGCCAGTGACACTGGAGATGAATGTTGACAATGGAGGAGTATGTAAAAATGGAAGAGGAGGGGGAAGAAATCACAAATGTTGTCTTAATTGTGGCCCTTCCCCCTCCAAAAAAACAAAACAAAACACTTAAGATGTTTGCTAAAGGTTCACTATAAGCTGGTTCCTGGGTGTGAAAAGCAAAGGACAACATTCTGAAATATGCCTTATGTTTACAGCACGATGTCACATGGCCATGAAACAAGCCCTTGCGTGCATTCAGAACTCTACTGGATTGCAGGTTCGTGCTGGAAACTGACCACCAAAGATGAGCAAGGCGAGGTCCTGACTTCATAGAACTCTACATTGCGGAGCAACGAACAGAATCAGGGCTAAGTTCCCTTGTACTTGGTTAGATTTATAATCGATTCATGTGCAAAGATTTCAAACCACATGCTCATCTAGGGGCCTAATATTCGAGACTTCACACAGGCTGTTACTAAAATGAATTTGATTAAGTTGCTTGGTAACAGCTGATCCGAAGCAGACCAATCACCTTCAGTGACTTGGAAGAACGGACCAAGAATGTAACTACGATCTGCCCCAGCTTTCACTCATCGTGCTGTATTCCTGCAAAGTTTCTACAATGTAATGCCATGTGTTTCCCAAAATAATATACGATTTCATTCTTCACTGCAGACTCTACCTTGGGAGGAAGCTCAGATGCATGAGCCATCAGTACTAATTACTTGTAATGTCTCAGGGCTTTAGAACAATTACTACTAAGGTTATTGCCTGGAAACAGAATAATTACACTAATTGGAGTTCATCAGCTATTCATCTTCATAGTAAGCACCACTGATGAGGTGAAATTTACTGTCCATATATGGGAGTCATCAGCTGCCAAAGGCAACTTTCAGAAGACATGTGCCCTCCATGAATATAATGTACCGAAGACAACCTTCGACACTGAACAAATACAGGGTGCTTGGTACATTATCAGAAATTGTGATAGGGCACTGGTACGGGTCTGCAAAACTGACACACTCCTGCTTCCTGGGTGTTTTAATCTAGAGGAGCGGAGACATTACGTAATCACATCAGTTTCGGTAAGTGCAGGGACAAAAACGCCCTGTGCCAGGAGGTGTGGGGGCATCTTTGTGAAAGCAGCATTTAAGCTGAGATCTGAACTAGGAGTAACTTCGACAGTGGGGAAAAAAATATTCCAGGCAGAACAGCGGGAATGAGCTTGGAGTACTGGCAGATTTGGAAGGCTGCTGGTGCGGCTGGACCCCAGAGGGTGAGCGAGAGAGTGAGTAGGAACAGAGGCGGAAGAGGGAAAGGGAAGATGAACGTGCAAAGGGCTTTGAATTCTATGCCAGGTGTAACAGAGAGTTAGGATATAAAGTCTTAGGCAGAGAATTGTCACGCTTGGATTTAGAAGAGTATTAGGCAGTGATGATGCAGGAGACAGATAGAAGCTTCAACTAGATCACGGCTTAGGGTGGAGAGAAATGGACACAAGTGAGAGCTACTGGAAGGGGCCACAGAGACACACACCTAATTTCCTGACATGATTGGAAGGCGGTGCTATCGACCAAAACAGTGAGCACTGAAGGAAGACCACTTGACACTGAGTTGAAAATAGATGTTGCATAAACTAGAGTTAAATTTTTTTAATTCTATAATATCTCATATCACATATATTATGCAGAAGATAATTCACTAGAGAAAATAGTTATAAAAGATATTAAGCAGCATTAACTTTCAATTAGTTTAAGGCCAGTGGTTTGTTTATCTGGTGTAGTGAAATTAAATTGCTATATTCAATTGCACTAAGGATAAATGAGGAACTATTTATATCGCCATGGTTAACATGATGTGACCTGAACTTTGCAACAGGAGAGCAATGACTGAACTACTTGAGAAGGTACCCTCAAAGTTGTTAATTGTTTTTCAAAAAACAGCCTCTCAAAAGTATTATGTGTAGACATTCTCACATCCACATTTGCAGAGAATGCCCCTCAAAAGAATCTCTTTCAGTATTACTGCTTGTTTTATTGCTTGGAAAGGCCCACAAATTCCTTAGTCTTGATCTTGGTAGTCATCGAAGATTTCATTGATTCCTGACACTCGGACTTTTCCCTCAGTGTATTCTAACCCTTCTTTCAAAATCCCAACCACTCTTCCTACTCTTGCCTTTGTTAAAGCCCCTGTCTTTTAATGTCTTCAACCCTGAATCTCTATCCACTAAAACTTGTTCCATAATTTGTTGAATCCCTAAGGAAAAGATGCTAGAACAGGAATTCACCAGCCTATCCACCTGGTCCATTCTTCTATCTAGAAAGAGAGGGGCTCTCTACCACTGCCACTGTTGGTAGGAGATTTTAAAATAAGCTTCCCCGGAATGATTCCTCTCTAATTTAGAAAACTCGAGGCTGCCTACTTGTTTACCTTACATACACTAAGCAAATCTTCCTCTCTTTCTCTGTTCACCCTCTTGTAATACAGTCATGTGCTGCACAACAACATTTTGGTCAATGACAGACCATATACACAGCATTGGTTCCCTAAGATTTTAATACTATATTTTGACTGTACCTTTTCTATATTTCGAAATGTTTAGATACACGAATACTTACCATTGTGTTCCAACTGTCTGCAGTATTCATACAGTAACCTGCTGTACAGGGTCGCAGCCTAGGAGCAACAGTAGCCCAGGTGTGTGGTAGGCTGTACCATCTAGGTTTGTGTAAGTGCACTCTATTGTGTTCACATGATGAAGAAACTGCCCAACAATACATTTCTCAGAGTATCCCTGTCATTGAGGGATGCATGACAGTACTTAAGTGTATGGATGCTCAAATGGGAAAGTCTTCAGGCGGAGGGAAAACATGGTAATAGCCTCAGAATGAAAAACAGGTGTTACCATGTGTTAATGTCTATGGATGGTTGGCAGCTGCCTACACCACTGCGTTGGGGATTCTGAGGCCTCGACCACGTGCCTGTGTCTATAATGAGTACAACAGTGGGAACGGGACCTGCACACACTCTTGGCCTCCCTCAGTACGACGGAGCCACGGGAACCTGCCTGTGAATCCCACAGTGGGCTCTACTTTTCCTAGCAATATGAATCTTGGGGAGATGAACTTCTCTGCATCTCACATGCCTTACTGGGACCCTTAGGTTTACCTGACATGGATTCATGAGGATTAAACCAGGGCTCAAAGGTTGTCAACTCTCTACACCTCCTTCTTGTTGAGGACAGGGACTAATGAAGCAGTATTTTAGGCAGGAGCTTCTAATGTCCTTCACTGTAGATCCTCTTTCGTAATATGAGATAGGAATTATCACCAGCTGAATTGTGTCCTCCTCCCAAAAATTCATATGTTGAAGCCCCAATCCCCAGTACCCCAGAACATGACTATATTTAGAGATGGGGCCTTTAAAGAGGTAATTAAATTAAAATGAGGCTGTTAGGGTGGGCTCTAGTCCAATCTGACTGGCCTCCTTAGAAGAGATGAGGGTACGCAAACCCCAGAGAAGAGCATGCACAGGGAAAAGACCACATGAGAACACAGCGAGAAGGCAGCCACCTGCAAGCCAAGGAGAGAGGCCTCAGGAGGAACCAACCCTGCTACACTGTGATCTTGGACTTTCAGCCTCCAAAATATATGAAATATATAAAAAAATACATTTCTGTTGTTTAAGCCACCCAGTCTTGTGCTATGTTGTTATGGCCTCCCGGGTGGCCAGGAGCACAGCACTGGTGTGTCTCCCACTTGTGTCACTGCCTGTGCATGTCCCGCCCTCCCCTCCCGCTCTGTGCTCCTTTTCTCCCCTGCACACACTATGAGGAGGGAACAGTGGGGCCCAGGAACAAGAGGTCAATTGACTGTGACCTAGAACAATGTAGTTTTGCTTCCTATATTGTACTTACCAGAAATCCTGCCCCCACACAGGGACCTGCACACTCCCAGGAGCAGAAAGGAAGGGTTTTCCCCCTCCCCAGCCAGGAATATGGCTGCAAAATTACTGTGCTCAAATTTCCCGAGTACAACCAATTCCTCCTCTTCAGAAGGGCTTTCAAAGCTCAGTATTTAACAAGGAATGCTACTGCTCACAAATGTCTCTTCCTCTCTCAAGACTGGAACTGTGTAATTAGCTAGGGAGGTGGTTAAATGTGTTAGCAGAATCAGATTTAAATGGAAATTCATCCCCCACCTCATTAAACCTCACACTAACCATGGTGCACATTAGTGTCCTAAAACATTTGGTCTATATGTTAGATATTGTCTCTACCAAGTAAACTATGCAAACAATTGCTAACATGTCAGGGCCTGCTAGTTTGCCATGCTGTGTGCTGCTAATACTAAAAACTGTCTTAATACTTTAAAGGTATTTTTAAAGATTTATCCCCTACCCCCCACCCTCTTCCAATAAGAATCACGCCCAACTCAATATTTGCATTTCTTTCACTCCCCTTAGAAACAGCAGTAACATTTTTTGCAGTATTACATCATTCTGGGCTTCTCTGACCTTTATCTGAGATTCTTGGCTAACTCACTGAAGGAATGACAGAGGGTCCTCCTTTGGTGGTATGCGTAACCAATCAGGATCAATACAGCAACGAGACCCACGAGTAGTGGCTCCTGGTCTAAAGAAAGCAAGTTAAAGGAGTGACATGAGGACATTTGTCCCAATCTGCCAACTGCTTCCTGTATCCATCTCTTTCTTCTCCCCTTAACATGACAGTATTTGTTGCTAGAAATGAGGATACGGTCAAAGAATGTGTTGCTATTGACAGCACTAAAGTTTAAAGTTCAACAAAGTGATTTTATTTAGCAAGAAGGGATAATTAACATGGTTTGGAGGCGAGGTGGGAAGATGTGAGGTTGGTTTACTTTCAAATTCACTTTTTGTTAAATTCTCTCCATTTAGAGTTAGTAATAACTCTCCATTTAGAGTTAGTAATAACTCCATTTAGAGTTAGGAATATTAATAGAATTCCTTTCCCATAAGGAGTTCATTCCATTTAAAACTACAACTCTTACCTTAGGGAAATCATTTGCTACCATTTCATTGTGTAGTTACTTCTTCCTGCACTGTGGTCAGTTGACTTCTCTTATGACGACGCCCAATGCTCCCCTACCCCCAACCCAGGAGACTTCGGTACAGATGAAATCAAAGCTAAGCTCTCTGTGTGGCAGAAATAAAACTAGTTAGAATAGAAAGGTAGAGGTAAATGGAGTGAGCTATTAATATTCTGTTTTTGTCTCTTCCACCAATGAAAGGATAACCAAACCTTCAATGAGACTTTTCATGAGTCAACCATTGGGTCAGAGGAGAGGAAATAGTAACATTCTGCTGTGAGTCAGAAGAAGAAACACATACCTGGGAAATAGCAGTCTTGTCTCAACAACCTTCTGCAGCACATCGGTACAAACACTTGTTACTATGTGTCCGAAAACCAAACACTCGAAAATTCTGGAACCAGGTTTCAAAAGTCCAGTTGGGCAAGCCCTGGGAAATCAGAGCTTGAGGTCTCAATAAAAGATCACCAGAGCTACAGGGGAAACCCTAGTGCCGCAATACGCCTTTGTCAATAGGGTGGTGTTCACCCTGTTTACCTAAGGTCGGGTGATCATGTGAAGGCCCAGGAGTGACTGTCACCACCAATTGGTAATTGAGATTCTTTCCTTTTTCCTTAGGAAAATGAGTCATTCAGAGAAAATTCCAGGACACCTTATCGAATCCTATTAACGTCTTTAGTAAATACCTAAGTGGTCACCTGACCTCACCCTGCCTTCTGAGAGAACTACAGGATAAAAGAGAGGGGAGTCAGCTCAGATCTCTCCACCTGTAAATCATTGGTATCTCTAGATTTTCCTTTTCTCCAATCATCTTATGCCTGAGGCAAATACGGCCTCTGTGATCCTCTGTTGAAACAGCTGAGAACATTTGTAAAGGTCAAAGACAGCAAATATTCCTACAGCCCGGAAAGTTTCCAAGGCAAGCCCAGAGAGCCTAGGACAGCACTCCAGGAAGACCCAACAACTGAGACCTTCCTTCTACATATTCTTAAGAAATAGAGACGTTCTCACTGTTACTAGACAGTTATTGGTTTTTTTCCCTTTTGGTACGCTATTTCCCCAATTAGATCTTGTTACTATTTAACTTGGTTATTGTATTAGTCTATGTGGTAATATTGTTTTGAATGAACTGTCAAAAGCAAAATGATATGGGTCTTTCCAAAATCACTTTGCAGAGCAATCCAGGAAACTTGTTATTTAGAAAGTTCAACCAGGAGAAGCTTTTCTCTAACATCTACTTCTTTATAAACTACAAGAGAAGTTTTAATTTGGGTTTATTTTAGGAATATATCCATTTTTGAATCTGCATAACTGTAATAATTAAAAGCATTATGAAAACTGAAGTCATTTATTGCAGGTTTTTCTGGAAAAATATGAACTCATCAAAGCTCCCCTTATTGAAACTTTCAAATAAATCATTTTAAATATGAAATTAAAATTCTGTCTCATCTAAAACTAAACTTATCTCAGTTTATCCAAATACAGATGCACACATACGGTTTGCAGTGCTATTAATATCAGTTTCAAACATCCCGATATTACTCTTTATAAAGTGTTTTAGCAACTTAAGCACTTAAGTCCATATTTTAAGGACTACTTTAGTATTTTACAGCTCTTTTAAATCCTCTAAATCAGGCCAAATACTATAAATGCCAATTCTCAAGAAAAATGATTAAACCTCCCATTCTATGCAACTCTCAAGCCAATAAGCCAGATGACACTAGTAATTGGCATAAAAGCTCTCTCCAGCCATCCCCTGTCCCCAAAAATATGCATCCAGGACCCTGGATCTGCCAAGAGCATCCTGAGCATTTCCGGGGCACAATACTTGACTGTTCCACTCATTCTACAGCCCTCAGGTAAGTCTAAAACCAACTGGCTTTCTTTTCAAATGTGTACCTGCCATCACAGCCCCCCCAACCACCCTGCACCAATGCTCATTCTAGGAGAAAAACAAAGACGTTACACTGAAATTTAGTTTTATGGGAAAGTTATTTAATGTACGCTGTATATTCTTTGGCATATGAAGGAAGCCACGTGCATACAACGCAAGAAGCAGAGAGGGGTAAGCTGTGGGGTGGCGGGGCGAGGGGAGCGGGGAGATGACACGTGGCTGAAGCAGTAGGAGGTGGTAACTGGAGAGTCCCCACACGTGTGTGTCTGCCAAGGCAAGAGCTCCCCTCTGGAGAAGACAGTGAGAGAGATACAGGATCAGGACTGTATTTTCAAAGAATACCATCAGGG
>NW_012133859.1:4158352-4159034 GCF_000956105.1 Propithecus coquereli | reverse complement strand
GTTTCGCATTCGGCAAATTCCTCCTTCCCCAGCGGCTTCCCTCCTCGATAGCCCCCTCCCCGCCCCCAGCTCCGTTTATCAGCCCCGTCACCCCCCTCATCCTCCTCATCCTGCAAGTGGCCGAAGCCGCCCACCTCGGGGGGCTCCCCCATCCCCCCGATCCCCAAAGTGCGACCGAGCCCTCATGGAGGGACCCCACGCCAGCCGCCGTCCCATCCGGCCCCGCACCCCGGGCGCCTGCGGCGCGGACAGAGCCTGGGGGCTTCGGGGTGGGGCGGGCGCGGCGGGGGACCAGGCCCCGGGGTCCGCGGTGGCGGCGGGGGCAGCGGGCGCGCCTCCTTACCGGCTCTGGGTGCCTGTGCCGCCCCTGGGTGAGCGCGGTGCCGCCGAGGGGCCCGGGTCGCTGGCGTCGTCCGGCCGGGTGCCTGGCCGCTGGCGGAGGCTCTCTCCCGGCTCGACGGCGGAGCCCGGAGCGAGGAGCCAGTTGGAGCGCTGCCGCCGCCGCCGTCGCCGCTGCCGCTACTGCCGCCGCCGCCGCCGCTGCAGCCTCTGCATTTCTCGCGCTCGCTCCCCCTCCCCTTCCTGCCCAGCGCCCTCCCCCGGCGCGTCCGCCCGCCCAGCCTCCCTCCTCCCGCGGACCCCGCCCGCCTCCCTCCCCTCCCCTCCGGCCCGGGGCCCCGCC
>NW_012133859.1:4152580-4158302 GCF_000956105.1 Propithecus coquereli | reverse complement strand
GTTACATAACACAATCTTCAGTTTTACTCCCAGTATGGAAAAGGGTGCGCTTCCTGCTGGGAGCATGGGGGAGTTGGATGGAATGTTACTAGATAACAGTTAACACAGTGGTTTATCAATCATCAATCGTAGCACTAATGACTAAGACATTTCTTTCAAATGTGAAAGAATACATCTTGATTCAGGACACAACAAACCTAAATATTTTGAATGAATTGTGTCTGTACCCAAGGTCATACAGCTAATCAAGTCGAGTCCGGGTCTCAACATATCCAAACAGTGAGCCTTTCTCTGAAGGTCTCTGAAGTTCCAAGGACTTTCACTTTTTTTTTTTTTCATTTAAAAAAAAAATACCAATTCAGTACGGAGGCTGGGGTTGTACTAACCTTCTACCCGCTGTGGACTTTTGAAACTTAGTATATGTCCTGCCAACATATTTACACTATCATAGCTATGCCTGGAGGATTTTGCTAAACCAGACTTCTATGTTCTACCCACTACTGTGCAAGGCATCACCAGCAGCCTGTCTTGTAACAAGGAGCTCTTTAAACCAAACATATGAACACCTATAGACATTGACGATGACGAAAACTGACGTTCTCACCACTTGATTGTGAATATGGTTAAAAAATGCACTGAGTATGTGCCCTAAACGCACAACACTTTCACTTAATCCTTACAATAACCCCGCAATACAATCCCCATTTTATACATGAGGACTGAGGCATAGAGAAGCAAAGCAATTGCCAAAGGTCATACACCTAGTAAACGGCTGAGAGAGGATTTTAATCCGGTCAATCAGGCTCCAAAGTCCAATCCCACCATGCCTAACCCTCCAAGTCATGCTTTCTAAATATCATATTCCCTATACAAAGTACAAACAATCACTGAAATATATATTTCAAAGAGAAATTCGAAAACAAACCAATGAAGTCCAGTCTTTTTTCCTTCATCCAAAATGAACAACAACAAAAAAATGGAAAAGTTCATGAAATGCTTAAGTGATAGGAGAAAAATACTGTGTAAATGCTTTGCTTTCTCCACTGAACACCATTTTCCTATATTATCTTGAAGTGTTTCCTTATGCCCTGGGCCCCTGCTGTGCTTGCAGATGGTTTCTATTTCTAAATCTCCAAAGCTTTCAGGAATGTATTCCTAGACTCCCAAGCAGGCTCAATCGCAACCCCCCAGCACTGATGGCCTTGGCTGGTCAAAAACTCTCTGCTTTCCCTGTTTCCATTCAAAAACCTACTGGCTATGGAAAGTCTGCAAAAAATTAAAAAATAATTGTTCAAGTTATTTAAATCCTTAGGGTGCAGAAGAAGAAAAACATACTCTTTGACTCTCTCTGCCTCCCATTTCAACCCATTTCTGATTTCTAGAGGGAAAAAGACACTGCTGTTTTAATCACACTGCTTCTTAGGCTGTGTCACCTCAAAATGACAATTTAACTATATTCTGATTCATTTGACTCTTTATGGTTGTCTTTTACCCTTGAGAAGGTTCGCCAATTTTTCTCATGCGACACTTACCTAGATGTCTGTCTCAATAGCTGTGGAAGCAAATGCATTTCACAAAAGCCTCCCTTTCCTGTGGTTTTAACACTACCCTTAAGGGTTCTCAGAACTTAAACACCACCTCTTGAGTTACATAAGCAGCCCTGGGAAATTCAAGGAGGGTGGCCATCGTGACATCACGCAATCTACTTTTGGGTAAATTCCCATACTGGTGCCTCACAGAATTTCAAATATGTATGCACAGGAGGGCAGACAGTAGGATATATTTGGACACCTTTGAGACTGAGATATCCTACTTCTGACTGAATACCCCCGAAGTCCTCAGGTCATCAGTAATCAGCCTGGAACAATATCCTGAGTTCAGTATGTACAGCTCAATATACTGAAATCAGGTAGTGACGTCAATTACACTGAATGGTTGAAAACACAGACTGAGGAGTTGAGGGGCCCTAAGAGTCAGCCATTGTGATTATTCCTTTTAGACTGTGTGGTCCTTATTATACTCCCAAAATAGGAATTATTATCCCAATTTTACAACTAAAGAAAGTGAAATTCAGTGAGGTTTCAAGTCATTTGCCCAAAGTGGACTAGCCAGTGCCTAGAGGTTTTTCAAAGCCAGACTATTCTACACTATGCCCTGGGGAACCTCCCCAAAAAATCTCCCCTAATCAATTTGTTGTGTTTTAAAAAATTCTGCCTATTTGTAACCACATAGTTATTTCCTGATATTTGTCCACGATAATTAAGCCAAAGAGAAAAGCATATGTTCACTGGCTTATCTTGATAAAGTCTTAAGAGATGGACTAAATGGGAAGGATTAGGTGAGTTGAGAAAACAATGATAAAATGACAAAGATTCCACATCCATCCCCCCCCGCCCCAGACTGTTCAATTTGTCTATATACGTACTCAGGGTTTTTCCTCAGCAGTTACTTGGTTTTTAGTAGTTTATCAGCTAAGACAATCATCAAGAAGAGAAAGGTGTGAAATGAGTTGGTAAAAACTACACAAGGTAAAAGCCTAAGCAAATCAAAGCATTTTTTTCAACAGAATCAGATACTGAAGGCAATTGCTTTTGACAAATAATCATTCACAGGTCTTTTTTGGACATTTTTGAAAATAAAATTTTACATGAGATCACAAAAATAAGACAGAACAATTTTATAAATCCTTTATTTAGTAAACATTGTTTATTCCAGATTTTAAGGTTCATTAGTTAAGTTTTTAAGTCTATAAATGAACATCGTAGCTTAAGGTGCTCAACATAACCCATTTATTTTAGGGATACACTGGGAGAAATTGGAAATGAGCTTATTAGTAAACAAGCTAGGCTTTCCCTTTTAAATACACATTTAGGAAGATAAAAATTGATCATTTTCCAAAAACCAATATGAAAGACTATAAAATAATATTCTATATGAACTAATTTAGTTTCCAGTTAATAATATTTTATTTTATAGTATGTATGCATATACACATATGTGTATATACATAGCACCTTGATTGCTTTCAAAAATGGTTTTGAATCTTGCAATTTTTACAAAACTATCGTAAATAACACAGACATCCATTTTACAGTGATCAAATCTCCCCCAATATAAGTTTTTCTCTGATATTATACTCCATTTATCTTGACCATGGAATGAAAATGGCTTGAAATTGTTCTTAATGTGAAATTAAAAAACAAAACAAAAAACCTAAAGAGAGAACATATCACATCTTAGACTGTAAGATGGTTTGTTCTGGTAAATCCAGGAAGATTATGGAGAGGCCTCTAAGGATAAGGAACCTAAATGTTTATGGGTCTCCCATTGGACATTTAAATCAGGGTGACGTGAGGAGAAGTTTCCCTTCTACATGCCACAATGGCAACCTGAGCACCAGTAAGAATAGAAATGCCACTGTCACTGCTAGTGCATTTTATCAAAAGGTTCAATTAGCTCTCTTTCTCCACCTGCTAAGGTTTGGCAAAAAGCTAGTTGGCAAAGAGAGTAAAGGAACTGAAAATAATCTTTTAAATTTGATTTAAAAATTATCTGGTTAAAAAACCTAAGAGTCATTGAATTTGGGGCATGTTCGTATGTATCTGCTATTGAATTTGTTCTATATTCCAACACACCCCTCCCCCAAAACACAACCCAAAGGAAAAGAAAAAAAGCTTTACATATAGCGCTTTAAACCCTAACAAATCACTCTATACTAAGGAGTAGAGAGGGTATAATCCTTGCCACCCAGAACATAGCCAGGCAGCCACCCTCGCAAGTATAGGCCCTTATACATGAAATGCAGTCAATACCAAGTTCTTATTAAAAGGGACAAAAGAGATTTCCATTTGCTGCCACGTGTGTTATTCCACCAGGATGTACTGAGAATACTTAAGCATAAAATCCTGTAAAATACAACCTACCATTGCAAAAATGCATTATTAGCTCCTATTTGATATACACAAGTCCTCTTTAGGATAGTAAAAATAAACCAGCCCAAAAAGAAGTCTAAAGGGCCATAACCTGGAAAATGCATCATTTGAAAGAAAATCAGCCATCAAAGGTACGTCATGGTTTCTGTTAGTTATTGCAAAAAAAAAAAATTTTTTTTTTAAAAAGGAAGCATTATGAATCTAATCAACCATCTTCACCCCACCAGCTGCCTTCTTCCTCCCTCATCAGTAGATTTCCATCTCCATGGGGTTCACCTTTTGGAATTCTTAATGAAACAATGAGGCAGGAATCAAGAGAAAACAGAAAGGGTTAGGATCCTGATAAGGTAACCATTTTCTTCTTTGCTCTGGTTTTTGTAGGCCATCTTGTTCCTATAAACGCCACGATGTCTTAATTTTTCCCAAGTCAGGGCAACACCCACTGTCAGTTTTGAGACCCACGTCCCTTAATCAAATGACCAGCCACAAAGATCTGTCAGGCAAACGGTTAAGTGATGCAAATTAAGAAAGCTACCATCCCTGCAGTGCGATATGTTACAGGAAAAACTACAACGGACAGTATTCGAGAGAAAAATAGCACAGTGCGGTTAAAAAATATTTAATCCACAATTTGCCCTCATCATAAAGGCAAATCTTAATTTTGGTCAATTGAAATCAGTAAGAAAGCAAAAGATGATGTAGCCTGGAAAAGAAGAAACATAAACACAGGAGGGGAAAACTGTCATTGTGTCCAAGGGTTTCACGCAACATTTAGGGCAAACGCCTTTGTTCCTCGGCTTCGGAGGGGAGTGGGTGGCTGGATGATGGAGAGATCGGATGGGGCTGCAGGGCCCTCCACACCCTGCGCTCCGGCGCATGCGCGAGGCCAAGACAAAGGAATAGGTAATTACTGTCCTGATTCATTCATTTTGCCCGCAGTCCTGGGGGTCTGCTAGCCCCGGCGGTAATCCCGCGGGAGGGGGGTGTTGATCCACACCCGTCTAGCAGGGGACCACCTCGATGCTAGTGTTTGATTTTAACGCGCCACACGGTGCTAGCAGCCTCGGGGGAGACAGAGGTGTGTCAACCCTGCACAAGGTACTGAAAATGCACCCATGTGCGCGGTGCTCCTTTCAGCAGAGTGAAAATTACACGGGTAAAGGCTGTCCACGGAGTTCGTTTCAAGGCGGAAATGTCTCTGGGGAGGCAGATAAGGAGCCCAGCCAAGCGTTCGATGAATATTCATGAAAAGAATGCGGTTTGTAGTCGCGCATTGTGTGTGCGGTCGGATCCAGGGATTCCGCAATTTTTAGGTTTATAGGGGCGGAGGGTGGACAGGGGAGGGGCAGCAGGAACCGGGCGTCAGGTTTCAGCGTTAGCGCTTTAGGCAAAACTGCTAAACCCCAAGCCTTGGCTCGCTGCGGGGCTGAGCCCCGTTAGGTTAGGGCCGCGCGCTGTCAGGTTCAAGCTCGCACGCCCACCCCCGGCCGGGGCTGAGGGTGGATGCGCCCAGCGCCTGCTCGGAACCGAAGGCTCGGAAAAATAAGACGCTCCAAGGCAGCCCGCCGCTCGGCGGGAAGCGATTCAGCCACGGACGAGGCTGGCGCTTGATCGCTCAGGACGTGCTTCTGTGTGCACGCTGTCGTGCGAACCTCGTATTCCTCGGCCGCCTCAAACCGAGATTCAGAAGCCCCACGGGTCGAGGACGCCCATTTGCCAAACCCAAAGGCCACCCCCTTCCTTCCGATCAGACCAGATTCCCCGTCTTCTTTCTCCCTTACTCCCGCCCT
>NW_012133859.1:4144781-4149975 GCF_000956105.1 Propithecus coquereli | reverse complement strand
ACACATGTGCTCGCGCGCACACACACACCCCCACCACTGCCACTGCCACTATCACCAGTTGTGACAACCAAAAATGTCTCCAGATATTACCAAATGTTCCCCAGGAGGCAACATCGCTCCAAGTTGAAAACCACTGGGCTATAAAATTTTAAACCTTTATGAACAAATCTCTAGGTTTTTACCCTATGAAATTAGATGAATATTTGCAATTTTATGGTCATTTACTGAGTTAGAGGAACTGAGTAGTTATTCATTTAGCATTCAGTTTTTTCATCCCTGTGGTCCCTCAGGCATGTAAATCATCTTAAAATTGGCAAATATATGTTCCTATTATATTTATGTGATAAGCCTGTAGGTGTTATCTTCTTTCTAAATTCCCTTTTTCCAATTTTTTTTAAAAAGACAACATAAAAATTAATGTTTAGCACCTTCAGTGCTTCCAATTAAATTTTCATGATGTAAAAACCAAGCCTTTCAAAGGTGTGATTGGAATACAGATCACAAGGTTACCATAGAAACTGGAAGCAAATGCATGCGCCAATGAAGAGAACCACAAGTCTCCTCAATTTTGTTTTTCATCAGATTTAGTTGTTCTCTTAAAAGGATTTTTTTAAGAAAAAAAAAAGGAGGGGGGAAGGGCAGAGAATTCATTTTAATGAAATAATGACCCAAATGACAGATAGTGCTATTAAGCCTAAGAATAGAAGCTTTTCCAGAATTTGTAGACATGCAGGAAATGGTAGCCAAAATGTTACATCTAAATGCAACTACATTACTACATAAAATCCAATTTGGTGACCTTTTTAGTCTCATTTTTAGTTTTTCATCTAACATCTTACATTTTTAAGGTGTATACTCTCAGAAAAATTTTTAACTTAGGGAATTAATGAGTAAGCACTTGAAGCTCTGGATCTTAGAAAATGGTTAACATTAAGTATTGTGGATGTCACGTAGCTGTTTAGATCACAGACTAATGAACTTGGGAGCATGTGTTAAGGGTGCGATTTGTGGTAAATTTAATTAGCTTTCACCATTACATTCATGGAAAAAAGCTACTTTACTCTCCAAGTGGAATGAATATATTTTCAATAAACAAAGCTGGACTTTATGGGTTATAAACGGAATGCTATTGTCATTTTTAATTACCTGCATAACTTGCTCCAGTGACGCATAACCTGCATTATGAAAATCTTTATCCAAAAGATAAATTATTCTGTGATTACTGACTTTTGTTATAAGGTTTGCCATAGATCTGCTTGCAGTACAACGGACTCATCACTTAAATCACTAGTCGGTTTACAAAAACTTCAATGTGTGTTCAGCTTTTCAAATCCTATATAATGGGTCAATTGAGACACCTATAATAGATAATTATTCAGACCTCATCTGACCTCCAAATCTCACCCTTAACTCCCATCTCCCTACTCCCCACATCACCCACCTAGGCCTAGCATCTTCGTCACCTCCTTATGCTTTCCTTCCAACAGCAAAAAAGAGAATTAAGATCTCATATAAAAGATGTAAAATAACATGAATAAATCAAAAGCATGGTGACAGCAATGTCACCCAAATGTGACCCCAGCCACTTTTGCTTGACATCTTTCTAGATATTTCCTATTTAAGGCCACTGAACTAACCCGAATTCTCAGAGACCCATTTAGAGACTTTGAAAGTAAATTCAGCTACACTGGTAAGTTGTGGGTGGGGGACTGCCTTCCTGCGGGTTGTTTATAAGGTCTCATCTATGAATTGCAGGCAAAAGGCTAGAGAGTTAGTATTACATATGAAAGTGTACAGCTTTTTTTTCTTAAATATATTTATGATTTTTAATCAAAGAAGAATATCGAAATCTGTATATTTACTTCATATTTCTCATTTCCTACTGCCTCCCCTCAACCCCCTATTATAACCTCACCGTTCACACAGCCAGGTGAAAGGACTTCCTTTGCTTAAATCAGTGCTTCCCAACTGGGGGCTATTTTGCTCCCATTTGGGAATACCAGGAGGTATTTTGGGTTGTCATTATGGGGGTGGAGAGGTGACGAGGAAAGGGTGCTACTGGCACCTAGTGGCACACAGGACAGCAGTCATCTGGGCCAAAATGGCAATGATGATGAGGTTGAGTAACTGATTTAAATGAGCATGAAGTTGCTGCCCAGCTAGAAAAGGCCAGATTTTTTTCCCCCTCAGAGCAGATGCTGCAGAGGCAAGCTTTCTCTTGCTGTGTTTAAGGAGTTTCCAGCAGGGCAGCAGGCTGGAGGCACAAAATTTAATGGAGATTTCCCTTTTAACAAGGGCCTGCAATGCGCAAGGCACACTGAGGCTTTGGTCAACCCCCTTCTTCCACTGTTCCTGCAGTTGGTCCCCAACCCCTGGCCCAAGGACCAGTACCCAGTTAGGAATCTGGCCGCACAGCAGGAGGTGAGCAGCAGTGAGGGAGTGAAGCTTCATCTGTATTTACAGCCTCTGCTTCCCGCATCCGCTGGCATGACACCTGAGCTCCACCTCCTGTCAGATCATGGGGGCTTTAGATTCTCTCGGGAGGAGCGGGAAGGGAGTCCTGCTGTACACTGTGCATGCGAGGGATCGAGGTTGCGAGCTCCTTATGAGAATCTAATGCCTGATCATCTGAGGTGGAGCTGAGGCGGTGATGCTAGCGCTGGGGAGAGGCTGTAAACACAGATTATCATCAGCAGAGAGGTTTGACTGCACAATAAATGTAACGCTCTTGAATCATCCCGAAACCATCCCCCTATCGCGGTTTGTAGAAAACTTGTCTTCCATGAAACCCATCCCTGGTGCCAAAAAGGTTGGGGACTGCTAAACTGTAACACAAATCAAGGCAATAATGCAAAGAGCAATTTAAAGATTGACATCGGGGATTTTGAATTTCATTCCTTGTTACTACACACTGAGTAACTAGAAGAAAACAGCTTACCCTCAGTTCCCTATTTTACCTTCTCCTTTATGTACTGTAAAAGGATAGCTGGGAAACCTGAGCAAACATTTGTTTACTACACAGCATTGAACTTAAAGAAGGGAGAGGCGGGCTGTGGTGCTACTCTAGGGACGTTTGCCCAAACTAAGAGGCGGATAAAAACAATCTTCTAGTTGGCCTGAATGGTTCGCATTCCTAAGTCCTCTCTTTCATGGACCGTAATTCTCCCACCTGTCCTTTCAGTCCCGAAGTACTTTTCTCTTCACTAGCATTTTCAATGAAAAGAGAAAAAAAAAACACAAAACCCACGGTAAATGGTGTTTGCCTCGCTAACCAGTGAGGGCTTTCTCCAGGCAGTGCCTAGGTGTTCCTACAGACACCAGGCAGGGGATTAGAGCAAGGGAGCTCAGCCTTGGGAAAACAGTCCTTAATTCTTTGGCTACCCTTCCCCCCTAATCACCCATTAAACCCTTCAGAGAACAAGTTACCTTACAGCCTTACAATAGCGTAAGGAATGTTGTAGAACAATTATTCACATGGCTCCACTTTTGAATAAATGAGGCTGTAGAGGTTCCATTGTTAAGTAGTGTGAACCTTAAGTCTAACTCTCACACCTGCTTCTATTTTCAGATCAGCCCCTACCCGTAATTAAATTATTTTTCCTTTAACTCAAATGCAGGGAATGGTACTCAAAATAAATTCCTAAGTGCAAAAGCGAATTGCTAAACAGAATGCAAAAGATGAACATCTTTGTTATAAATAAATTAAGGGACGCTGCTTTGCCTACTTCTCCAAATGCAAATACTGTCCAAATTCCAACATCTGCCTAACTCTGCTCTTGTGATCAACTCCCTAAGACTCCCAAGCAGTTGCCATAACCCTCTTGCTTCTAAAGCCCAGGAATCTCCTACTCAGATAAACTCAACTCAGTGTCAGAAAGAATGATTTCTCCCCTCCAAAAAGAAGTAAGATGGTAAGAAATGAGAGAGCCAGATTTGAACAAATGAACAAACAAAACCAGCTACTGTGTGAGTAGTTTTTAGGGGAACTGAATGCCATATATGAAAATGAAGGAGATGAGCAGTGATGTGCCAGAACATTGCGCACAACAAAAACAACAAAAAAATCGTGGTTACCGTCTTGAAGCATCAGTGTTCCTGGAAAAACTTGGAACAAAAAAAAGCAATTTTGTTGTAATGAAGATATTAATTTTATCAAAATCAAACACAAGGAAAGATGTTGAAAACAACTTCTTAGGTGCTTAAAGCAAGTTACTGAACAGTGTATATAGTATTGTTCCATTTACGTTATGAACAGATTCTTGGGAAAATATGTCTGCAGGGTTTGACCCCAGACTGTTAACAGTGGGTCTTGCTGGGAACCGGTGTCATTTCAGAGGTGGAGTGGAGGGTAGCTTAGCTTTCTAATACCATGTAATAAAATTCTATGTTGATGAGTATGTGCAGTGACCATTTGTCACTTTGGTAATCAGAATATGCAAGCTTGGGAGTTGCTCGGGGGGCAGGTTTGAGGGTAAGAAATCCCTCCTTGGAGGCTGCCTTCTCATCAGCTTTCCCTGGGCTACTTTTTAACATCCTACCTTGCCTCTTTCTTGCCTCCTTCTGCTTCTTCGACTTCCAATGAGTGGCTCCATTTGGGGGGAGAGTGTGGCCTCAACCTGGCACTTCCCTTAGGCTTTCTCCCCTTATCTCCACTCGTTCAACTTCAGAGCAAACAGATATTCCAGCCCTGGCTCAGGTCTCTAGGATGCCACACTTCAGTCCACTTCTAGTGCAAAGGATTTCCCCACCCCGTCCCAGCTTTATTCATTTTGAGGTGATTGATCAAATGAGTAGTGATTACAGGAACAACAAGATTTTAGCCTGTAATTAGTCCCTACCTCCTCCATCCGTATATTAACCTGCTTTTGGGGTTGCTAGACCCCTAACACACACACAAAGTTCTGTTTTCTAACATGGTGGTTTGTGCCTTTCCTGGTATATCTGAATGATCTTTTATTACACAGCATTGCTGCAGAATCAAAATCACTTAAGCATTTTATCTTCTCCTGGAGGCCAATTATTCTCCTTTCAACTTTTTATTGCTAGTAATTCTGCTACGACAAGTTGAAACACACAAGAGTTTTCACCTTTTGAAATATTTCCTCAGTTTAAGTTTCTAAAAATGGGGTCCATCAATCCATGCTATCCTGAGTTTTATGACTTTTATCCTCTAATAAGATTAAACAAATCAGTG
>NW_012133859.1:4141412-4143512 GCF_000956105.1 Propithecus coquereli | reverse complement strand
GACTTCTCAATTATTGTGTTGGCAGAAAAACAATAAGAAAATGTGTGTTTTAAGGGCCCTTTTCTTCCTCCTCTTCTTTCTCTTCTAACTTTAAGGCCGTGGTTTACATTTTGGCCCACCATTTCTGCCTGGAAGGGCACCGTGGGACTCTCACAACAGACACCCCACATCTTGTTCAATAGCTGTTTCAATCTGCGCAAGGGTAAGAACACTTAAAATCTACTGTCTTAGCAATCTTCAAGTATACACTATATTGTTACCAACTGTAGTCACCATGATGTACTATAGATCTCTTGCATTTATTTCTGCTGTTTAACTGAAATTTTGTGTCCTTTGACCAATATTTCCCCAATACTGCAAAAAAATGATAAGTATGTGAGGTAACGCGTATGTTACAGAGCTTGATGTAGCCATTCCCCAGTGCATACACACATTGACACATTATGTTGTACACCATGAATCTATACAAATTTTACTTTTCAATTTAAAATAAAATAAAAACAACTGTTTTTTTTTATTATTGTTTTGTTAATGTTTTGTTTTGTTTTAAATCTACTCAAGGGCCTGCAAATTGCTGAGTGGAAACAGAGGCCAGAAGCACTGAGGAAGGAAGAGGAAACCCATGCCAGGAAGATTTTCAAGGGCAGCTGTTGATAGTCGTTTCCTATCAACCAGCTAGATGGCCTCAAAGGCACCCTAAGTCCTCCTGGGGAACACGGAGAGGAGATTCAGGCTGGAAGATGAGGGGCATGAGGTCTACATAGAGGTCCCTTCCGGGGTAGGGGATGCCGAAGACCCCAGCTGAGGGTAGAGAAGCAGAGACACAAACATTTCTTCTTCAAGGACGGAGAAAAATAGGGCAGGGCTAAAGGATGCATGTAAGTACTGATATAAAAGGTTAAAAATGCCACCCACTGCATAAACCTGTGTTTGATACTGTATTTCTTAAAGTTGTCATTAACTGATCATCTCAAAGTCACCGATACATATTTTTAAGAGCAGCTAAAAACCAATTTTAAGCATAGAGCCTATGCCTTCAAAAATATACAGTCTAACGGAGACACTTATAATCTAGAGCAGGAATTAGCAAAAGTTTTCTTAAGGAGCCGAATAGTCAATATTTTAGGCTTTGAAGGCCATGAGATTTCTGTTGCCACTGCCCAATTGTGCCCTGTAGCAGGAAAGCAGCCATAGACAATGTGTCAACAAATGGATACGATGGCTGCGTTCCAATAAAACTTTATTTACAAAACACATGGCAGGCCAGCCTTGACACAAGGCCTGCAGTCTGCCCATCCCTGATCTAGATTATTGATAAAATCTGCTAAAATCACTCCTAAACTATAATTAGGTGAGTTTGAAGCTTCCTTTCAAAAAATTCAATTTGCTTTCATATGTGTTATCTACCTTAGGAGATTATTTGGGAGCAATAAATAAAAGGGGGCTGGGGAAGAGCTCTCTAATTTTTTTAACATGCTATATGCAGAATTTCATGTGAATATTTCAGTATTCTCAAATCATTGTCTTATCTCTTCCCTAAGATAAATTTTATACATTCTTTCATGTATTCAAATCCATTCCATGTTTCTTTATCCACTGAAAACATTTATGACTGTCTGGTACCTAAAGTGTTGAAAATTTGACTTTAATCCCAATTTCCATTAAGAAGGGTTTATACTCCTTTCTGAGGTTTATTTTATTTTAATCTCATGAATTTCACATTATCCCCATAATTGGGATATAGCTTGAAATATCTGCCAATCTCATCTGGAATGATCTTCTTTTGGAGAAGCAAATTGGGGGGAAGAAAGCAAGTAAAGTCAGCCAACTAAAAGAGACGGAAAGATAGTGCATCTTAAAGGGACATAAAATACGAAGCATAATAAATACCAGACTCAGTGCAGGACATTTTTCTGAAGGGAACATTTTTAAATATCACACTATAGAATTGCGGGGAACGTGGCCAGTGTTCCCTGCAAAAAACCGGGTCCCTTTGGTAGAGTTGCAAGGGATAAGAAAATAATAGAAAGAAATGGAAAATGGAAGAAATAAAAGAATACACTGAGACAAAGATATAGCTTTATAAGTTTATAAAGATTA
>NW_012133859.1:4136466-4138617 GCF_000956105.1 Propithecus coquereli | reverse complement strand
AAATCCAGATTTTAGAATCTGAATTTTATTTGGATAAATAAGAATAGATTGGCCCTTTTGAAAAGAAATCTCTGATGTTATTTCTCATGGAGAATATCTTAACATTTTGTTTTTCTTTTCTACTACACTCCAGAATATTGAAAATTCAGGTGACAGTTAATTTTTTCTTTTTTTTTTTTTAAGAAAGTGGCATACAGAGTTTGACTCCAACCCTTCTGCATGATTACATCCTCAACACTGCATTTTTGTTTTGTTTTGCTTTGCTTGTATTTTAATTAGAAAAAATATTTGCAATCTTTTAGGTATTCAAATCCATTGCTTCCTTTGTAGGCTTTGAGAATTGGAAGGCATCCTTCCCTTGCTTCATCTTCCTCATCAGTAAAATGGAGATAATAATAATATCTATCTGATTATTTTATTCAAAATATTTGCCACTCCTCTCTGGTGGAAGATTGTACCTCCCCCGCCCCACTGTGGGGTACAAAAGTGGCCCTGTAATTTGAGATGCCCCTTCGTGTAATAGGATAAACTTTCCTGCCCCACTAAGGTCAGGAGTGACCCTGTGACTTGCTTTGGCCATTGGATTGAGGGGACACGTGACATGTGTCGCTTCTGAGCAAGAGTTTAAGAACCAGTTCCTGGTTCTCCACCCCTCCTCTCTCTTCACCTTGAGACTACCAGTACCCACCCAGGTGCTGCTCTACCTTCTGGGTCGCCAGTGGTACAGCCCCACAATGGACATGTCCTGTGAATGGGAAATAAACGTGAGTTGGTCTAAGCCTCTGAGATCTGGGGACTATTTTTGAGTCCAGTATAACTTAGTGTAAGTTGCTTAATACAATCTATGGTGGCTTGAGAGTAACTGAGCTATTATCTGCAAAGTACTTAGCCCCATGTGTAGTCTATCTTAAGCAATGGATACATGTTAAGTTATTAATATCATTCATTCATTTTACCTGCCATATTGATGATAAAAGCACATTATCTAATTTCCCTTACAAGGTGTTGTCATCATTCAGAGGTTTAAGAGAGATTTAGAGTCCAATCAAGAGGCTAAGACATCTTCTGCACGGAAAGCAATGAAGAGTACAGATGATTAAGTGCCACCCATGGAATGCATATGCTCAAGAATATTTATTGGACGATTAATGTTAATTGCCCTGACACTGATACTGTGCCTTTGAGGCCTCTATTATTCATAGGGTACATATTTCTTTGACTGCTAAACACAACCAATAAGAAGAAATTACTTAACCTAAGATATTCTAATTTTTTTGATTCTATTCCATTGAATAATTTTTTTCTTGCGCTTAAGACAGCGAGTTCTCAGCACCTAAGAAAGGAAAATGCACACTTCCTTACCCGCGCTCAGGCAGAGTAACAAAGCAAGGCTTATTTTGTGCAAAATTAGAATATTTCTACATCCCCTTGACCTCTCTGAGTATCAAGAATGCAAGAAGATGCATTCTAACATCCCAAAGGATGCAAATTTACTTTCCAGTTGAGGTCAACTTAGTGTTCTTAGTACAGTTTTGAACGTGCGCATGTTAGAAACGAATTTCCCAAGTGATGCAGAGTCTGACCAGCAGTTCCTGCTGATTCTTTCAACCCAGATCAAGCATCACGAACTCCACCCAGTCAGACAATTCACTGTACTCCTTCGATTAGCCCCTTTAATGAAAAGGAAAATGGTTTTACATGGTGATTCTTTTATAGGAGGGTTTGAAAGGCAGCCACCTACAGAAGAAGGCTCAGGACTTGGAGGAAGGGGAGACCAAAGAGTTGCAGGGGTTCCTTCCCAATCATCCCATACAGGCAACACCTCCGAGCTCCCAGGCCCCCACCCCTTACTGGAAACATGGCCGGATAAACTGACTCTAAGAGGTGCTGGTTTAATTGTTACTGAGAAGCACAGAGGAGAGGGGTTGAGGGGTTGACGCACAGACCTTAAAATAGAGGAATTAACAGAAGTCAGTCTACTGATGGTAAAGTGCTCATCCCATTTGCCACAGCCTGATCCCAGGAGGCTGCAGCCAGGAAAATAGCCACCAATAGGAAAGAATTCTTAGAGGCAGAAACAAGACATGCTGGGGGCAGGGGGAACAATGAGTGATTCATTTAGCCTGAAGTCTAACTGCTGATGTCCAGTTT
>NW_012133859.1:4134343-4136416 GCF_000956105.1 Propithecus coquereli | reverse complement strand
TTCACCTATTCCTTCAGGGCAAAGCTCTGTAAAACTCCTAAGACAGATCCTGTCCCCAAACACGTTTAATACTAATTCATGGAGCGACATCGAATACTTTCGCCTTATGATATAGGATATCAGATGATCCTGGTTAAATAAATAGATGCAGATTTACTTGCATGTATTTTAGATAAATTCCTGAAGATTGCAGTTTATAACTTTGAGTCTGGATTTAATTTATATTCTATCATTAAATGTTGAGGACCCTTCAAATGTTTAAGTCTAGTTCAAATTTAAAATTCAACTGAAACAACTATGTTTCGAGGGGCTGTCTTCTTAAATCACTCTTTGACATTTAGAGCTGAAGGAAACTGTGTTGTCCAAAAATACACAGCCTCATTGCCTTCCACATCCAGGGTAGACATTGCTAATCCATCAGTATCAACCAATCAAAGCCTTCTTTCTGTGGCCAAAAAATCCTTTGTGATACTATTAATATAGCCCAGATTTTACTACCAATTAATCTGATCTAATCCCAAAGCTGATATGTCATTGTCATCTCCAATGTCCAATTCCTTTATTTTGCAAGTTAGGAATCTAATACACATTACAGGTAAAGAATATTCCCAAGTGCTAAACATGATTCTCCACAGTCAGTTCAGTGCCCTTCCTAATTCTGTTTTCCAAATTTCAGATTACCCCTAGGGCTGGGTAGAAGTGATCATTATTGCAATATGAAGTCTAAACACACGCAAACTGGACATATTTATGGAGCACCTACTAAATGCCAGAAACTATTCCTGAGTGCTGGGAATTCAGCAATAAACAGGGCAGATGAGGTTCTTGCGGGCACAAGGGATAAAAAGAATACGGTGGCTTCAGCCAGTGATTCTTCTCCGAAGAATCATGGGCTGAAAATGAAGAGCAGCTCTCTAATGAATGGTCAGGGAGGGCTTGGGAGAATGAGCCCTGAATGCAGCCCTGCAGACAGGACACGAGGTGGGGGTGGAGAGAGAACAGCTAGCTCAGAGCGAAGCCTCGATGGGAGGAGACAAGGCAGCAGCGAGGCGCTGTGCCCTGAGAGGCAGTGATGAGGACACAGAGGGATGGTTTGGGGCTGGGGGTGGCGTGTGGCCCGGACTGGACAGCTTCCAGGGGAGTGGTGACTACAGAGGCCCTGGATTAGGAATAGAGACAGTGAATGCAGACAAAACTCTTGAGAAGTTTTACTGTGACAAGAAGTAGAGCAATGCAGTGTTAGCTAGAGAGAATTTGGGATTAAGGGGGAAAAAATGTAATGAAGGCCAGGGGAGCAGGTGTCTATGTTGGCGGGGCTCTGCAAGGGAACGAGAGCGGGTGATGTTAGAGAAAGCGGAGACAATAACAGATGCAAAATCCTTGAGTCTTTGAAAGGGCAGGGGGTGTTTGGTCTGGAGAACAGAAACATGGCAGGGCTGGCCTTTATAGGGACAGAAATATTTCCCCCACCTATAGCAAGAGGAATGGTAGGGAAGACGGGCACACACGTAGACAGGACATCGGGTTAGCAGGTCAATGAAGGCGGGCCATGTTTCTAAACACTAATTTATATACACATGTTCTGATGCTGTAGGACATATGCTCCAGAAGGACGTGGATTCTTGTCCATTTCATTCACTGTTGTAAACTCAGGGTCTAGAACACTCCATGAGTTAGGCACTCAGTAAGTATTTATGGAAGGAAAGGGATTGCAGAGCACTGGTTTTGCCAGGCTGGTTTTCCAAATCACCACAAGGTGGCAGGCTCTTCAAGAGCACAGTGTCTGCTGGTGCTCACGTCCGTAGCATAATAAATGCTAAGCCCAGAAAAATGATGCCCTTTAAGTGAGCATTCCAATAAACTGGAAAACAAAGTATAGGATTAGGAGGTGCACGTGCTTGTTTGTCTCATGACAGACAAGACTTTACACAGCCATGAGAAAAGAAATAAAATACAAAGATTAGTTTGGTATCCAACAGCTTAACATATACTTCCAGTGATGTGAAATTATTTCTTTTTAAAAATTGTTCACCCTTAAAATAACAATACTTACTGCCTCTCAGTTATTTCTCA
>NW_012133859.1:4123914-4127548 GCF_000956105.1 Propithecus coquereli | reverse complement strand
AAAGAATTCTTAGAGGCAGAAACAAGACATGCTGGGGGCAGGGGGAACAATGAGTGATTCATTTAGCCTGAAGTCTAACTGCTGATGTCCAGTTTGGATCCTGCATGCTGATGTCCAGTTTGGATCCTGCAGGAGCTGTCTGAACATCCAACCAGGAGAGGTCGGTGGAGTCCAGGCTCCAGGGCATCTTGGAAGCCAGGCTAGAAAGTTTGGATTCTATCTGTGGGCAGTGTTCTCCAAAGAGTCGCATGTCCACCCTAAAAGTGCACAAAATGAGAGCCAACAAAGCCAACAGGAGCATATTGGGTCTTCTGTTTTGTTGACATTAAATATGATTGACATCACATTCTCACTCAAGCTATATGTCAGATGCTCAGTGAGTGTGTGGATTTATCCCAAAGTGGTGTGGGCACCTCTCCACTCCTCCACTTTCCATGTTTTGCAGTGCACATGGTTCATGTTTTAGCTCAGTTAACCCTCAAAAAATGGACAAGTGGCTTAAAAAGATTCCTGGAAAAAATAACATAGAACATAGTATAACTAGAGCAAGAACAGACAGGCAACAAGAAAATGGCAGAGCAGAGTCACCCACACCTTACTTAGTATGAACGAAAAGCAATGGTGATCATCTCACCTTAACAACAAGATGGGTAAATAATTTTAGATTACCAGGAAGGTGCATTGTAAGGAGGATTTGCAACCACTGTTATTAAAGACAAACCTCAGGCAAAGTATTATATAAAATGTGCCTTTAGGTGGTAGCTGATGACAAGTCTGCTCACCATGATTAGCGAGACATTGAGAATTACTTCCTATTTCAGCTTCAGGTTACTTTTCAAAACTTTCTATTGTGGTGTGTTTTATCATGTACATATAATTAGTATAATAGTATTTGCGTATTATTTATATACCATGCTAATTTTTTTAACGACTGTATGCAGAATGAAAAGAGTTTCAAGGCCACCGGTATAAACTGAGGGAATTTCACAAGGTTTGGGCACTGAAGAATGCTGTGCTCACCATTCCGTTGAAAGGAAAACAGTCATATGGGGATGGGGTCCATGAATATTTGCAATAGTGCCAGCATGAAGCAATAATAATATTAATCAATTAGCCTTTGAATTGAAATGATGGAATAAATTTGAGAAATACTGCAAAGGATCAAAGAATGAGACAGGGTAGGTAATTAAGGAGGGCATTTGTCATTACACTGCCTGCTAAGTACAGCTGTCACAGCATAAAGCACAATAATTAATACTGGCATTATGAGTGTATCATTTCTTGTTTGTCCAAGTACGTACAATGCTGCTGAAAACTCTGTTTGCAGGGCTATGAAGGGTTATGTTCCTTGGAGCACTTTCTTGCTGCTCTTAGCCCAAAGGAATAATTTGGAGTTATAAAAGCTCAGTTCCTCCCATATTTAAGGGGGAGGAACTTAGCTTTCACACTAATTAAATGTTTAAGGCATAAAAGCATGAACAATAGTTGACACTTCTATGGTGTTCACCATGTCCCGGTGTTGTTTTGAGAACTTTATACATATCACCTCCCTTAATTCTCACCAAAAAACCCTATGAGTTGGTACAATTATTATACCCATTTCCCAGATGTGGAAATCGAGGCCCAGAGAAAATAATTGCCCACAACCAATTGTTAAAGCTGGATTCCAGCCCAGCAAGTCCAGCTCCCAGCCATACACTAACTGCTGCAAGAGTATAATGAGTGTAAATGCTCAAAAACATTTTCACATGACTCATATTTCCTTTCAAAATGTCAAACTATTCAATTCTATAAGTTTTCCAGGTTTTTGCTACAAAATCCATGACTTAGAAACAAACCAATTATTTTCTGTTGACCAATAAAGACACAGAAGTCTCCAATTCTAGACACAGCCCATACATTGGCCAATAAAATGTAATGAATAGAATATACAAAATGACCGAGATTTGTGACCTAAAAGATGGAATGATAAAAAATAAAATAAACGTAGATGGTTGGGAAATAACATTAAATAAGAGAAAAATGACTAAGACCTTATAGGAAATATGTTTAACATGGGCTTTGCATGTTGGAGACTATATTAGCTTTCTGTGGCTGCCATAACAAATTACCACAAACTTGGTGGCTTAAAACAACAGAAATTTACTCTCTTCCAGTTCTGGAAGCCAGAAGTCCAACATCAAGGTGTTGGTAGGTCTGCACTGCCTCTAGAGGCTCTAGGTGAGAATCCATCTCTTACCTCCTCTTGTTTGTGGTAGCTGTCAGCATTCCTTGGCTTGTGGCCACATCACTTCAATCTCTCCTCCATCTTCACATCTTTTCCTCCTCTATGTATGTCTCCTAAGTGTGTCTCTCATAAGGACACTTGTTATTGAATTTAGGGACCATGAGGATAATCCAGGGTATTTCTTCATCTCAAAACCCCTAAATATTATATCTGCAAAGACCCTTCTTCCAAATAGGGTAAAATTCCTATGTTCCAGGGACTCAGATGTGGAGATATCTTCTGAGGGACTATCATTCAGCCCACTACAGAGATATGAGCCAAAATCGACAAACTGAGTTAAATAGTCCAAATATACAACTAATTCAAAGGTTAGGAAGACAAAGCAAAGCAAATTCAAAGATACACAAGAAGTATATATACAAGTAAGAGGATGCAATGTATAGACTCTTAATATGCACAGAGTAGGAGAATGCCTAAATTGTGTAAATGTTCAGTGATAATTGGGCATTAGAATATTGTGGCCCATTTGGAACAACACATGACAATGGAATTTGATTTGGAAAAAATCAAACAGTTAGATATTCATAAAATAAGTCCTTTACATAACAGATAAAAAATTTGAGCATGAATAAGAGGAAGTTTGGAAAATAAAAGAACGGGCCAAGCCCAACAGATGAAGCCTCTGAAGAAAGGAAATGTTGACTTTTCTTCAGCTGAAAGGTGGGACAGGTTAACGTTGTATCTCAGGGGTTTGGGGTTAGGAGTGAGATTATGCATTGAGAGACCCAAGCCCCCACTGCTCCCCGCCCACTATCTGAGATGCGTGCCCCGTTCGAGGCTGCAGTGCTGGGCTTTGTCAATCATACACAGAATAGTGTTGGTCTCTCCAAAGACAATATCACCAAACCCCTGCATGTCCTTTGCCTCTTTGAGGCTAAATATCCACTTTGTAATATGAGGAAATTCAATCAAGTGATTTTAGGCCATTCTGCCTCTAAATCCCTGATTCGAAGGGTCTGTAAATTTCCTTTGTGAGAGCGAGCATTCCTGAGCATTGGAATGCAATGTCGGGAGGGAGGCTCTGGAATCCTTCCTCTGAGGTCCTGAACATGAGGACACATCCCATCTGTCTGGAATGAGTCGTGCACAGTTCTGCACTAAACTGGCAGCATTAACCAAGCCCCCCACCTGGGTCCTGTAGTTCCCAAAAGTCTCTAAGGTCTGACCTCATGTGCTCTCCACGACCAGCCAAGAGCAGTAGGGAGCAAGTTGTGTAACTCGAGAGGGCAAAACCCCCCCTTACACAGCAACACAGTCCCGTGTCCTAACTTCAAAGAAATAATTTAGTGGAGGCTCTCTCCAAATCACACCAGGGAACGCGAAAGTTCGGGGACAAAGTTCTCATGC
>NW_012133859.1:4121248-4123864 GCF_000956105.1 Propithecus coquereli | reverse complement strand
TTTATTTTTAGAGACAGGGTCTCATTCTGTCACACAGGCTGGAGTACAGTGGCATGATCACAGCTCACTGTAACTTCCAACTCTTAGACTCAAACAATCCTCCTACCTCAGCCTCCCAAGTAGCTAAGGACTACAGGTGCATGCTAACATGCTTGGGTAATTTCCAAAATTTTTTTTGTAGAGATGGGAGGTCTTGCTATGTTGTCCAGGCTGGTCTCAAACTCCTGGACTCAAAGGATCCTCCCATCTCAGCCTCCCAAAGTGCTGGAATTGCAAGAATGAGCCACTATGCCCGGCCATCAATCTAATATTTTATACCCAGCCAATCAACCCATCAAAAAAAAAGGTAGAATATATATTTTAAGACTTATAAAAACCCCATCAGAATGAGGGTCAAAACCAAGGAGGAGGGAGACGTGAAATCCAAAAATGAGGGTGTCCAGCACAGGAGAGCATCAAAGGGGAGTCCCAGCGTAACAACAGTGCCGCCAATCCAGACAGCAACTGATCCAGAGCAGATCAAGGGAACCAAAAGATTATATGATGCAGTTGAGAATTTGGGAAATAATACTGATAGACACTTGGAAATAAGAAGTAATGATAGTTTCAGAGATAACAAAACAAATGTGAAAATGTGGCAACTTTAGGAAAAACAAAAGTTTGTAAAAGGAAATCAGCTCATATGCCCTATTTGACTCAGTGGTAAACTCTGTTTATAGAGTCATAGCAATGTAACTACTGACAAATAATTTAACAACAAATGATATATTAGGAAAATACAAGGATGGAAAAATAGAAGGAAAGCTGGAAGAGAGAGCTATTGGATCATGCTATGCTCATGTCCCGTAACAGAATTCAGTAGATGATGTCTACAAGTGACAACTCCAGAACCACAGAGAGACCAGTAACATATGGAAGAACTTTCCAGGAACCAACTACAAATGGAAAGGAAATGCCCCTGAGGAAGGTGAAAAGAAAGGTGACAAGAAATGAGTAGAGGAATGGTGTTCTTTAGTATAAGCTCTTTTGTACTGATAACATTTTAAATTATGTGCACATTATTACCTTGATTTTTTAAAGTTAATTTTCTAAAAAAGAGTGATAAAACACAGGTTTATCATCAAGAAATTACCGATCTAGTTGGGGAGATAAGACAGCAGCATGTAAAAATAGAATAAGAATAATAAACCTTTAAATAACAGTTAAAGACAATTCAGATAACTCACTGGGTAGCGCGACTCATTGCCAAAAGAGTAATTGCAGAGTCAGAAACAGAAAAGCTCACTGCAGCCATGAGGTTGTAAGGGAAGACTTTGCAGAGACATAAGGTCTGGCCTGGGTTTTCTTGGAAAGGGGGAATTGTGTACTTGAACATGGCAAGGGCAGGCCAAAGAATTCTTAGAGGCAGAAACAAGACATGCTGGGGGCAGGGGGAACAATGAGTGATTCATTTAGCCTGAAGTCTAACTGCTGATGTCCAGTTTGGATCCTGCAGGAGCTGTCTGAACATCCAACCAGGAGAGGTCGGTGGAGTCCAGGCTCCAGGGCATCTTGGAAGCCAGGCTAGAAAGTTTGGATTCTATCTGTGGGCAGTGTTCTCCAAAGAGTCGCATGTCCACCCTAAAAGTGCACAAAATGAGAGCCAACAAAGCCAACAGGAGCATATTGGGTCTTCTGTTTTGTTGACATTAAATATGATTGACATCACATTCTCACTCAAGCTATATGTCAGATGCTCAGTGAGTGTGTGGATTTATCCCAAAGTGGTGTGGGCACCTCTCCACTCCTCCACTTTCCATGTTTTGCAGTGCACATGGTTCATGTTTTAGCTCAGTTAACCCTCAAAAAATGGACAAGTGGCTTAAAAAGATTCCTGGAAAAAATAACATAGAACATAGTATAACTAGAGCAAGAACAGACAGGCAACAAGAAAATGGCAGAGCAGAGTCACCCACACCTTACTTAGTATGAACGAAAAGCAATGGTGATCATCTCACCTTAACAACAAGATGGGTAAATAATTTTAGATTACCAGGAAGGTGCATTGTAAGGAGGATTTGCAACCACTGTTATTAAAGACAAACCTCAGGCAAAGTATTATATAAAATGTGCCTTTAGGTGGTAGCTGATGACAAGTCTGCTCACCATGATTAGCGAGACATTGAGAATTACTTCCTATTTCAGCTTCAGGTTACTTTTCAAAACTTTCTATTGTGGTGTGTTTTATCATGTACATATAATTAGTATAATAGTATTTGCGTATTATTTATATACCATGCTAATTTTTTTAACGACTGTATGCAGAATGGAAAGAGTTTCAAGGCCACTGGTATAAACTGTGGGAATTTCACAAGGTTTGGGCACTGAAGAATGCTGTGCTCACCATTCCGTTGAAAGGAAAAGACTTAGTCATATGGGGATGGGGTCCATGAATATTTGCAATAGTGCCAGCATGAAGCAATAATAATATTAATCAATTAGCCTTTGAATTGAAATGATGGAATAAATTTGAGAAATACTGCAAAGGATCAAAGAATGAGACAGGGTAGGTAATTAAGGAGGGCATTTGTCATTACACTGCCTGCTAAGTACAGCTGTCACAGCATAAAGCACAAT
>NW_012133859.1:4055238-4118851 GCF_000956105.1 Propithecus coquereli | reverse complement strand
AAAATTCTGTCTGATCTTTTGCATTAAAGTATTCTTTCTTTTACGAACTAGTGGTGACAGGTGATGGTAGTTTTTTAATTATTAATTTATTTTCAATGCCATTACTTGGAAAAAAGGTTTTTGTTTCTTTTTTTTAACTGGACTTCTTTTTTAAATACCCCATTAAAACCTTCCTTTGCTTTTTGGCTTGTTTGTGAAATCTCAAAGTCTGGGAATTTCTGCAAGAGCTTTCCAATTGCTTTGGAGAAGCCTTTGAGAACCCTCCAAAGCTGCGCCCTGTCCGGAACACCGCAATCCCTGGACTTCGCTGCCCTGAAGCTGCAGCACCAGGAAGTGAGGCGGGACCTTCGCTGCCCCCAGCGAGGCCAGAGTGAGGGAGAACCTGCAGGCAGCCGGAGCGCCTGGTCTTAGCTGAATCAGTCAGGGATAAAGTCGCAGGCAGGACACCTTTATGCAAAGCAGCGAGCAAGTGGCCTTTATCTGGAGACCTGCCATTTCCTCCCCATCCACTTGCCACAAGCTCTCTAGCATGAAATAGACGTCAAATTCTCACTGAGTTCGAATCCCTATCCTGCTTTTACCTTTTTTAAAATCATAATAATCTTACTTTTAAAGCCTCATTATAGTGCTATTTTCAGCATTTTAGCTTTCTGGATACATATATCATGTCACCAACCACAGTTCAAAAGGCTTTACGGCAATTTCGTCGCGTGCCCATTTTATTACATCTCCCTGTTCTCCTGAGAAGAGGAAGACGGGGTGTGTAGAAAATTTCCTGTCAACAGTTAGAGGATTATATTTGTATACAATTTGGTCATGTATTGAAGCAAACCTTAGGTGGAAAAAAAACCCACAAGAAATAAAAGAGAAACCCACTGTTAAAAACAATGAGTTTGTTAAAATGCATTATTACATTTCTGTGGAAGTTGGTCAACCGAGAGAACATTGTAGAGTATAAAAGTATCCACTAGGGGGCACTGCCGTCAAAATGGATTCACAAGCCTTAATTTGTGTAAACTCAGGTCGTTTTATGAAGATTGTCAAAAGTGAATTGCTTTTGCAAAATGAGAGGTCACTATTTTTCAGATATGATTAGGCAAAAATTGCACAAGGCACTTTTTGCTGAGGGGAAAATATCCATTTTCTGGCAGCAGAAGTTAAAAAGTAGCTGACTCCAGGCATCCAGAATTGGCCCCTTACTAAGGTCAGTACAAATGTGCCCGGGAAACCTGAACTCACACAAGAATGTGCAGCAAGACGGTCAGACCAGAGATAACATGCGGGTCTTGTAAATGTCAAACTTTGCTTGCTCTGCTCAGCTAAAAACATCCTCCTCTCCCCACCCCAATCTTCACCGCCCCCCCGCCACCGCCGTCCCTGCTGACAGTCATAAACAAGACAATTTAAATGATTCATAGAACCTCGAAAATAAGATGTAAAAGTGGAGGACATTTAATTTTATAATGCATCTGCTGTCACCAGTGGACTCCAGCTGGGGGAGGTCATAACCTCCAGAAGCTGTCCCTGAGCTACAGAAGGTCAAGTGGGTGCCCTCCTTGTGGCCGTAGCTGATGCAGGGGAGGGCAAATGAAGGCGAGTGCAAGAGGCTAGAAACATACGTCCTGATCCATTTTTGAAAGCATTTGATTTTTTTCATTAAATTAACTATTTTTTAAAAGCATTTCATTTATTCATTAAACTAAAAATAAATTTTTTTGACTGAGAGTTGAAGACCAACGGAGGGTTAGGGGAAGGCTCGATGGGGCCCAGGAAAGGAACTACAGCACCTCAAGCCCTTACAACACATTCAGGTCCCCGTAACGCTTGCTCCCTGAGCTTGCTGGCGAGCCCAGTTACAGCAACCACTAAGAGCCTTATCCACTCAGAGAACTTGCCAGGGCCTGGGTCACCCAGGAACAGTGAATATTTTTCTTTTTATTTCAGTGTTTTGAGTTGAGTTGTACCCCTTCCCTTCCCCAAAAAAAGATGCTGAAATCTTGACCTCCCCTTTCCCCTTACACGTCAATGCGACCGTACCAGAAACAGGGTCTTTGCAGATGCAGGCAAGTTAAACTGAGGTCATTAGGGGGCCCTAACCCAGTATGACTGCTGTCTTTATAAGGAGAGGAAATGTGGACACGGAGACACAGGGAGAGAACGCCACAGGACAACAGAGGCAGAGATCGGGGTGATGCTTCTACGAGCCAAGGATCGCCAAGGGCTGCCACGGCCACCCGCAGTTGGGAGACGTAAAGACCTCCAGAAGGAGCCAGCCCCGCCCACACCTTGGTTTCAGACTCCTGGCCTCCAGGATGGTGAGAAAATAAATTTCTGTTGTTTTAAGCCCCCTGGTTAATAGTATTTTGTTACAGAAGCCCTAGGAAACTAATACTTACGACCAAATTCAGAAACAGTAGGGTGAAATTCTGGGAATGGCAATGAAGAGAGATTTAACTGACAAAGCCCAAGGTTTTAAAGATTTTTTTCTGTGTCTTTTCTTCCCCCCTTTTTTCCTGTCTCAGACAAGTTAAGCATCTTGTCCTAAATCACACAGCCTTTTAGTGGCTGGGCAGAGCCTAGAAGACAGATCACCCAACTCCTTGTGTAGCCTCTTGTGTATTTCATACAATTATATTTCATTCTTTGTTATCCGCCTGTAAGACAAAATGAATAAATCCTCCAACAGTCCAATAGCAAACTGGGTGTTGCCTTTGGGGGAGCTTTTCTGTATTTTGAATAGAAATTTCTCTGATGTTCTGGGAATTCATAAAACCTCAAAATGGTGAAAGTGCATTGTCATGTTCTGATTTTCCGGTACCCACAAGAATTTCTTCCTTCCTTGACATTCCATTCCAGGAAAGAGCCTTCACCTCTCAGAATGATGGGAAGATCAGGCACAAGCCAAGCTAAACCTTCTCCCCAAATTCCCGGGTCCCACACGTCCCTGGGACAGAAAGGTTATCAGCCACAGTCGGCCTTGCCCCAGCGAGCCCTCAGGCCGATTCCCTCTGCCTCCCAAGATGAGCTCATCTCAAAGATCCAGCCCCAGCTGGGACAAAATCCCTTGCCCTGGCTGTGCTTCAGCGGGATTGAAACAGACTGGAATTTCCAAAAGTACTAAAGAAAAATTAAAGGGAAATCAAAGAAAACCATGGAAGTACAGAAACACAGCCGAGTGCGTGCCACGGCTCCTAGGTCCTTCCCATCCCTCGTCCCAGCTCATGCACTCAATTCAGAAGACCACCTTGTGGCCTCCTTGTTTCCCAGCCACTGAGTCAGTGCTACTGAAAAGTGCCACCTCATGTCCCTGCCAACCCTGTGTCTTAGGCAACTCGCCCCCTGGTATCGAGGGCATTACTGACCTAAGGCCAAATCGCCAGCTGAGTGGGAGATTATCCAATTCTTCACATACAATATTGCTTGTAGGGGGTGACAGGAAGCGGTTTAGCCCATATAGACCCTTATAATGGAAGAATTATGGAAAATGCAGCCATAGAATAAACATGACATTCGTGCAGCATGAATCACATACACATCACAGCCTGTATCGATTTCAGTGAAAGTAAACTGTCTGGCCACGGTTGAAGAGTTCCAGGCTAGTGCTACAGAAAGACAAGCACCTGGTGGCTAGGAAGGAGGGGACCCAGGCAGGGAGAAAGAGCAGGTAGATGAGGGGGTTGTCGTCATAAAGTGGGGCAGGCATGTAGTGGGTGTGCCTGCCTTAGAGTGCAGGAAACCAGGAAGGGGGTTGCGTAGATCCGAAGAGCATCCAAGATTCCCGAGATGACAGTGGGATTTGGGAAGAAAAGTGAGCAGCCCAAATATGATAATAGTCACAGAAATGCGCTAGACACTTTATGTGGAGCTTCTCGTGCAATCCTCGCAACCACCATATGCTATAGGAAGTACTGTCATCCACATTTTATGGAAGAGCTAACAAGCCTAAAAATGTTAAGTAATTTGGCCAAAGTCACACAAACTAGTAAGCACAAAACCAAAATTAGAACCCAAGTCATTGGATATTGCAGCCAGGCTACTTAACACTATATATGTAAATACACATCTCTTAATTTAATTGGAGAGGTGGGAGGGAGCTGTCACCAGGACATCACATAAAGGACAGCAAGGATGACAGCATGGGGAGAAGAATCACAGAATATCAAGGACTCAACAGAGCAGGGATATTTTCCTAAAGGAATAAGAATAATAGATTGCAAGTGGTCATGAAGTGTTAGTATAATGAGTCTCCAGCCCAGCATATGAGACGTGGAAAAGGTGAGAACCACCCTGCTCTAGAGAGAGCGGGATCCCCTTAGGGTGGGCATGCTTTGAAGACTGAGGACACAGAAGGGCTAAGGATCCCAGACAGCCCAGTGGGAGGGTTGGCACAGGGGCAGAAGAGGAGTCAGGAGCCCACGGGAAAGCCCCACGGGGCAGCAGAGTGCGAGAGTACACAGAGGAGACAGATTACCAGACGGGCCAGAGCTTGGGTGATTCTTGGAGATGACAGGATGGCAGGCCAGATGGGACTCGCTGGTCTCCAGGGGACCCTCAAGCGTCCCGTTGCTTCCCTGTCCTCTGAGCTGCCAGGGCGCTGGAGCACTTGGCCTATGGTCAGCTGGTCACCGCCCCAGTTGGAAGGGGAATCTTTGGGGCCACAGGATGGATAGGGGAGGAAGGAGCTCTGCTTGGCCCAGCTGGAGGCTGGGAGCTGCCAGACCTTGAGGGAGAATTAGCTGGTCTAGGAAGCTTACCCTGGCGTGACAAGGGAGGTAAAATAATCTGCCTAATGTACATTCCTCCCTTCCCCTGGAAAATCCGAACTAGAGAGCAATTTGCTCCAAGCATTATAGCGCATTCTGCTTGTTTGGAAGGGGTCAGACAAGGAGTTCCCCCAAAAGAGCAATACCTGTAGTAACTAGAATGTTTAAGAACCGAAAACTATCTCCATGGCCCCCAGGTAAAGCAGGCAACGTGTGGCAGCCATGTGACTAATCTCAGTCACGGGATCACTGCTTTGGGTCTATTTTTCTAATCTTCCAACCGTCTGTTTATATTTAGAAACTACCTCAACCAGCCACCACTAACTACATGTCACAGGCTTTCTCAACCGTCTTGTACGCCTGCCGTCTCTCATTCCTGCCAGGCTAGATCACGCTGAAACAGTTTTTAAGTGTGTTTTTTAGGTTCCAGCAAGACACTTTCCTCCCAGGAAAATGCGTTTAAACTACATGCAATTCCTGCTTCTGTTGAGTTCTCTGCTATGGGTCTCTGAAGCTGCGAACAGCCCAATACTAGAGCCAGGATCATTTCTCTTGGCCCACTGTTCACTTTTGCTTTTGCTTTTTTTAATTACGGAAAGTTTCAAACATGCCCAACAGTGTGGAGGAAAGAACAAGGACCCTATGTACCCACCACCTGGCCTCAACCTTCAACGGTAATCAGCTCATTTTGGCCACTATGTTCAGTGGGTGATGGGAGGGAGGGAGGAGAAAGGGAAAGAAAGAGGAAAAGAAAAGAAGACATCAAATAAAAAGTGTGTTGTACAAAATCTGTTCCCCACTCCCTCCGTATTTCCTTACTTTGGAACCCATATTGAAACAGTTCTCACAAATTACGTACAACTGGTTTTGCAAAATTCTTCCTAGATTCCAAATTTCAATTAGATTTCAGGGAAATCACTAGGAGCCTGGTTACAAAGAAATCTGTCTCATTGTAACTCACTATTCTGAATGTGGCGCAAAAACAAAACTGATTATTTGTGCCAAGCTCACATTTTACTTGTTGGGGATTTTAACCACATGCAGCAAATTCCAGTAAGAAGCTTTAAAAATTTTTTCAGCGAAAGAAATGATAGTGTTTGGTGGGACTGGTGGAAGACGGGGATGGGGAGGTGGGAACAACATCTGATTTCTGAAAACTCCTGACAAGTCCCGGAAGTTTACATTTCAGACTGTTTAAAGAAAAAGGCCCCATGGAAAATCGTTTTAGGGCAAATCAAGGGAGACGATTCTGGAAGGAGTTGGAATTAGCCACTAGTCTTGAATAGAGGGGCCCCATTGGCCTATCTCTTGGGAGTTTCTCAAATGCAGTGTGTGATGTCTGTCCTTCCTTCCTATCTTCCCTCTTTCCTTCCTTCCTGTCTTTCTATCTTTTTTTTTTTTTTGGAGTATGTCTTGACTGAGAAAACAAGAATTCATATCATCAATATTCACAATCGTATAGTCACTTGCCAAGGTCCTTCATTTTCTGTTAGCAGGTAAAAGTGAAAAGGGGAAAAAAAGGTGAAATATGGACAATGGGTGTCAATTTTAGCTCAAAACCCAGAGTCGTTTGAAACCTCCCATTGTGGGATTTGGTGAACTCAGATGACTGCCCCAAAATACTGACCACGTCTGCATAACAGCAAACATAGGTTTGGCAGGACTTTAGTCAAGGCCTGAAAATCTTGACCAGTGACTTCTCCACTTCCACGTGGAATCCTCCCTGGGACAAAATGTTTAGGGCAGAGAAGTCTCTGAAATGAATGCAGGCACACGGACGAGGGGCAGATGCACAACTTCCACACGCATGCACACACATGCACACACACTTTACACAAATGAAAAAGAGGTGAGCCACTCTCTTGGGGCGTGAATGCCCTGGGAGGCCCCCCACCAGCACCTGGTCCTCACAGACAAGTCAAACATCCCAGGCGGCCTGCCTCCACTGGCCCAACCCTTCCCTTCTCGACCATCTACAAAAATTCGCGGGAAAAGACCACCCTCCGGAGAGTTAGTGGCCTGGGTTTCCTCTCCATGCCATCAGGGATGGACAGGTCCTTCAGGCTCCAGGGCCTCATTTCCTTCTGCTCTGACATGAGGAGAGGAAGTAGACCAGGTGATTTCTGGAGGTGTGAAGGCAGCTCCGCCCACACAGTGAACCACAAACAGAGCAGGGCCCAGCAACTGCCACTGTGAATTCAGAACGGCTCCATGCCTGTAAAACGCGTGACTGTGGAAATGTCACTTGATTTCTTCTAAAAGCTAGAAAGAGGAATACTTGTGTCACAAGTTCTTGAAAGGACTGAATTCTTTAAACATATATAAAGTGCCTGACTGAAGGAATGTGCCGTAAGGCTCGTACCCTCCTTCTCAAAATGCTATGATTTCAAACATCAAGGAATCTGGGAAGTTTGCCCTTTTGGAACACAACTAGACAATTTTGTCCAGAATATTTCCCACTATAACATTACTCACTGGAGCATGACACGTATACACATTTGGGTCAATACCACTGGAAAATACTCGTGAGAGAGAAGTATTGCATAGTCCATGTCTGAGGTGAGATATTTTAGATACTTTCTTTTTCTTGTTAGTTCCAAGTCACTTCACAATAAAAGAAATGGTGTAAGTGAAACCAAGTTGGGAAAGTGAAGTTTTTACAAAGTTTACATTGCTAATTAAATTAAGGTCTCTAGCAGATCGAGGACAAAAAGCTGAGTTCAACAAAATATTTCCTTTGATCTCAAGATTTTTTACTTCAAAGACTCACCAGCAGGAGCGTTGCAGGCGGCTGCCAGGGACCCCCCCTTCCCTACAACGAGGGGCTCCTGGTGAAAGGAGAACCTCGGAGCAGCGTGAACGCCTGCGCTGGCCGGCCTTCCCCTGGCCGGACTCTGCGGTGAGCTGTCTCAGGGGAAAATAAAAGAGTCAGCAGATGTGGGTTTGAGGCTTGAGTCCACCCCTTACCCACATCCCATGAGCAAGTCACCTGACATCGGTCTTCATGTTCTCCTAGGAGAAATGGGGTGATCATACCTAACCTGTTTGTCTCATGGGTTTGATGTGAAGATAAGGCTGGGATCTGATCTTTGGATATACCAAATTCTGAAATAAAATTAAGAAATAAATGCCTGGAGGGATCCTCAAGCAGTTTCCTTTTTCTCCCAGGAAGTTTTTTCCACCACTTAGTAGGTGCTCAATAAACTCTGCTGAACAAGCGAAGGCGTGAATGAAGACTGTGGTGGGAGGTGGGCCCCGGAACACTCTGCCACTGAGATGTGTTCTGCCCTCCTCTTCAACCCCCCCATTTATTGTGCATTGCACCCCTGGCTCTACTTAACCCTGGGATGTGGTAACAAGGAAGTACCAGCTCAGGGAGGGAGAAGGGCAGTGGGGAGGTGAGAGAGAGAAAGGGCTGCCCTGCAGCCAGGAAGGAGGACAGGACAGCTATGGGGGTGGGAGGAAACTGCTGCAGCTGCCTTCGGATGGGAAGCTGCTCTGTCCCCAGCTCAGCATGTCTCGTGCTACCTTGGACCAGGGGTCTTCAGTAGCATTCCCTTAAGTCCATCTTTGCTTCTGACTGAATGGATTAAACATTCATATATTTCCAAATTTTCGTAAGCCCGGAAAGACAAACACCCTAGTAATCAGAGAAATCCAACGTCAAGTCATCCTGAATTCTTAGTCACAAAAGAGGGCTTGGGGCACTGAGGAAGCCTGGACGCTGACTACAGGGTGAGAACATGATGAATAACAAGACCTGAAACATTAACACATGCACCGCAGCCTTTAGAGACGGTTCTAAAGCCTCCCTGTACCTTCGGGGTCTCATTCCCACACCACCTTCGGACAAACTTTGTTTCTGAGGATCAGAGAACACAGGCAGATGCCAAAGGGCTGAGCTCTGCTGTGGGCTCTGGGGTGGGGCACAGATGGAATCCCCCAGTGGGTGTCACCGTTTGGTATTGCCACATTGGTGCGTTAGATGGAGTGATTTTCCTTTGGCACGGGTTCCTAGCCCATGTCTGCAGTGAATCAGCCCTTGATAAAGGAGTGATTCAGTGGACGACTATAGTCGGGTGCCCGGGATGAAGGAGACACATTCAAAGATACTATTAATAGTATCTCTTGGGATGTTCGAGGCTGCGAGTCACAGGAGACCCAACCAAAAGTGTCTTCCAACATAAGCAAGTGTATTAATCTCACATAACAAGAAGTCTAGAGATTGGTGGCTCCAGTGTTATGCAACTTCTCCGCAATTCTTTTGGTTCCAGAAAGGCAATGTAGTGCAGCAATGAGGAGCACCACAGACCAGCCTCTGCCATTGATCTTTCTCCCTGAGTTCAAATCCCAGCTTTGGTGTTTCTTGGCTGCAGAACTTCCCACAAGTCACTTAACTTCTCTGAGCCTCAAGTTCTCTCCTCTGTCAAGTGAAAAGAACAATAGTATCTCCCTCCCATGGTGGTGGTTAGCATTAAATCAATTAATACCCATAAACTGCTCAGCCAGGACCTGGCCTGCAGTAAGCACTATGCGAGTGTTAGTTCCTATCATCTTTATTTATTTACACCCTCATTGTCACACGTGGATTCCAAAGCAGCAAGCTTTCACACTGCATGTGACAGCACGTAGCGCAGGAAGGAAAGTGCAGCGGGGGCAGGGCAAGGGATGAGAATGACGTGAGCTTCTCTTGGGCATCTCTCCTTAAGCAGGTAGAAAAACCTTTCCCAGACCCCATCCCTTTCTGTTGGATCCTATAGGTCAGGATTGGGCCACGTGGTGCTGTCTGAGCTAGTACTTGGCAAAAGGGAATAGAATTATCATGGTTTAGAGTCTCTGTGCTGTCCCACGTGGTAGCCAATAGCCACATGAAGCAATTTAGATTTAGATTAAAATTAATTAAAAATATATACGTAAAATTTAAAATGTAGTTGTCCAGTCAAACAAGCCACATTGCAAGCGCTCAGTAGCCACATGAAGCTAGTGGCCTTCGCAAAGGGCAGTGCGGGTCTGGACTGTTTCCATCCTCAAGGGAAGTTCTGCTGGACGGTGCCAGAATCAGAGTCCCTCCCTGGGACTGAACGAGAGGTGAACCTTCCCTGAGCACATTTTCTCATGGTGTCCCAACAAAGTCAGAAGAAGAGGTGGCCATGGGGTTGGTAATCCACAGTGACGGAGGAACAGGAGGGGAGACCAACCTAGACACAGGTGAGATTGGAACCGTGGGTGTGGATGTGGTCGTAGGCAGAGAAGTTCAGGGAGGTTTAAGTCTCATTAGACATCAAGTTTACCATGCTGGCCTCTCCGTCCTAGAGGCTCCCCTACACACAGGAGCCCAGCTATTTGATGGTGGTGGAAATTGGAATTATCAGGAAGAATTTGTTAGACATCCACTCCCCCAATTTAAGTAGTTTTATAATAGTTACTAAAGAACACAAATGAACCTCCAGCCTGCCTACATCTGAGACCCCAACCTAGCATTATAATAGGACTCCGTAAATTACCAAGCTGATGTTGCCTATTTTTATTATTGTCATATAAAATGGGGCAAGAAAAAGCATTTTCCACTTTACATTATCACTACGAGGAGCAATGCATAACATGTCAAAGCCCTCAGGAAAGTAACAGATCTACCTGCAAAATGCAGTGATGGGAACATCCTGGGCTTACACAGGGGCCTTTGGGGGCAGTAACAGTCTTTAGAGTTCCTCCGAGTGTTTGGGGTGTTAGTTGGCGGTGGCAAAAAATGCAGGTGGAGTAATACAACCAACATGCAGTTATGCTTAACTATATGCTGGGCATTTGCTCAAGGTCAGGAAGTGGGGAAGTGGGATTTGCGCCCAGACATTCTAATGCCAAAGCCCAGGTGCTGCCATATTTTCCCCTCCAGAATTCGAAATGAGTAAGTTCTTTGGGGATCAGTTGGAGCAATGGTTCTCAAATTCAAGCATGCATCAGAATCATCTAGATTCCCGGCATGTAGGGTGCTAGGGCAGGCTCCTCCAATCAGCTCAGGAGAGCTGCTTGTGCACATCTCTTCTCAGCTCTGCATTCAATAGCATCATATTGGTAGCTTAAAATCAGTCATAGTAAGAGAATTTAAAGCACAGGAAACAGCAACTCTAGGGAATGTGTTCCCTAGTGAACTGGTTGCTAAACGTTTACCAGCACACCCCTGGCCTCAACTGGAGTTGAGAGTCTCCATCGCTGGAATTTCTGATTCAGTAAGTCTTGGATGGGGCCTGGGAATTTACATTTCTAACAAGTTCCCAGGGGATGATGATTTTGCTAATCCAGGGAGCAAACTTTGAGAATCACTTGGAAAAACAATTCAGAGAGCCCCAATTGCGATAACAGATCCTTCCTTCCAGACTAAAGCATAAGTCATCACCGACCAAAAGAATGCAGGTGGTGTCATCAAAGAATATCGGCTGTAGATGACCCTATATAAAATTGATACTCACAAGAGCTAATATTTACCAAATGTTGACTGCAGGCCAGCTGCTGCTCTATTCATTCCATGCATTAACTCGTTTAATCCTCCCAAGGACCTTAGACAATAGGTCTGTTACTATAGTTGAGGCTGAAGCACAGAGCAGTCAAATAACTTGCCCAAGGGCACACAGGAGGTATGGGAGTCGTGGAGATGTGAACATGAGCAGTCTGGCTCCAGAGCCTGTGAATTTAACTGCTGCGCCACAAATCACAGATGAGACCTGACTGTAGTTCTGCCAAACATAAATCTAGTAACAGTTCCCTTAAAAGAAGAATAAGAACATCAAAGAAAACACACAAAAAAGGGAATCTGAATTTGTTTCTCCCAACTGGACTTTCATGACTTAAAGGAAAATGGGTAAAGAGGTTTTCAGTCCTCTGACTGTCCGTCCTCCAACATCATGAATGCGCGGAAGACCCCACCACCAGCTGATGAGAAGTCGTTCTTCTAGATCAGAGGTCAGTAAATTTTTTCTGTAAAAGGGCAAGACAGTAAATAGTTCAGGCTTTGCAGGATATACAGTCTCTGTTGTATCTACTCAACTCCGCCTTTGCAGTTTGAAAGCAACCATAGACAATATGTGAGAAGGACCACGGCTGTGTCCCAGTAAAACTTTGTTTACAAAAACAGGCATTGGGCCCTCTTCAGCTGTGGGCTGTCCTAGATTCATCTAGAAGTTGTTTTTTATTCCTCAATAACTGGCAGAAATTACTTCATTAAAGAATGAAGAATATACTTCATACTCTGGCAGAACATACATCATTAAATTTAGGCAGAACTTGACAAAAACAGAACAAAATGCCAGTATATCTAGGTAATCACTTAACAAATACCAGTGGGAACCTCCTCTCAGAAGATGATCCATTTCTCTGGTTCTGATTTTGGAGTAGAAGGTCCTTCTTGGTTTTAGATGTGATCGTAGGCTCAGCTGGCTGGAGAATCATGCTACTGAGGGAAAGGTCCGCAGATCCAACACGTAGCTCCACTTTCATCCTCTTGGTCAAAAAGGAAATGAGCTGAGCAGGAGAGTCTGATCTCATTTGATCATCTCAAATATGCCTAGAACCAGCCTAGAACCAATGCAGAGTGTAGATTATAAATCAGCAAAATCATCTTTCTTCTCAAAAGATAAAATATGTGTTCATTCCATGTTATAAACCAACACAATGCCAAAGAATATGATGGTGGATCTGTATGGGACTCTATAACAATGTGTCCCAGAGTTGTCCTCTGTTAATACTCAATATTGAGATTGCCAACATCTTGGTAAATGCCCCATAACTTTTCTCCTAGGCTCTAACCTATCCTTTCTGCCTCTAGGCTCTCACTGTTCCTAATTAGCTTTCCTAATGCACATCCCTGATCCTTTTGAACTGGAGATCAATCCTGTCCAGATTACCACTGCGTGTTGATTTAAGGCCAACTCCATCGCCTGGTATTCAAGAACTGATATGACCTATCTTCTTTTTTCTCTCTCCCACTTTATCTCAAATCTATCTAATTTCTATACCTAGATGTTCATGTCTTGAGGAAGGAAGTTCTAAGGGTTTAGTCAAATAAGACAGCTGTTTTAACTAAAGCATCTATAATAACATATAAAGCCTTAGGAGAACCATATTCATAGCCAAGGGAAGGACAAGGCTGTAGGCAAAAAGATAATCTAGGAGTTAAAGGAATAGTCTGGGACAACTTTCAGAAATAGAGCAACAGAATATGACATTTCCCCTTTTCTGTGGTAGCTGGTACATAGTGTCCTGACAGATCTAGGACCTTAAAAGAACAACAGAGGAGATGCCCTAGGTCAATGCCCTTCAAACGTGCATTTCCCTTATCATCATTTGGGTGGCTTTTAACTGTAATATTAGTAGACCCCACCCCAGGTGCAGGAAAAAGGCCAGGAAATCTGAATTTTAATAAGTGCTTGAAGTAATTCTTGGTTGTTCAGGTTTGAGAAAATGCTGACTCCACATTAAAATCACCTGGAGGCCATGCAGAGCGACCACATGGAGAGGTTACATGGAGGGATTCTGGCTGACAGCCCCGCTAAGGTTCCAGCCAACAGCCAGGCTCAACTGCCAGACATGTGTGTGAAGATGCACCCAGATGATCCCAGACCCCAGGCACCAAGACACCCCAGCTGAGGCCCCAGACATCGTGGAACAGAGACAAATCATCCCGTTTGCCCTGTCTCAATTCCTGACCAACACAATCCAGGAGCCCAATAACATGGTCACTTTATGTTTTTTTTTTTTAAAAAGCATCTGGTGCACTTTAAAAAAAAAATACCGTAGCTTAGGTCCTGTCCCCATTACATCTTGATTTATTTAGTCTGAAGTGGGATCTGTTATTAATTTTTTCCCTAGTTTTTGTTATAAAAATTTTAAATATCAAGCAGAGTTGAACGAATAATACATGAAAATCTACAGATCCATCACAATTGTGAATATTTTGCAATACACTGGATAGGTAGGGAGGTTAGATAGATAAATAAATTGATTGATAGATAATAGGTAGATAGAAAAATGATAGATAATAGGTGGGTAGATAGATAGGCAGATAAAACTGAACTATTTGAAAATAATTTGCAGACATGACATTTGACCCATAATTTCTTAAGCACAGAACTACCCAACAATAAGGGTACTGTCCTATGAAACTACAATACCATTATCACATCTAATAAAATAGTAATTCCCTATGTGCAGTCCATATTCAAATCTCCTCAATTGTCCCCCAAATCTGCTTTTTAGCTGTTTTTTAAAACCAGAATCCAATCAAAGTTCATACATTGCATTTGATTGTTAAGGTTCTTTAATCTATTATTCCTATTTTTATTAATTTTTTCCATTACACTGACTTTTTAATGCAATTAGGGTAGCTGGCTGTATTATAGAATAGTCTGTATTGATCTGTCTCTTCATGGTGTCATTTAACTTGAATGTGTTTTCCCAGTCGGTCCTATAAACCGAAACTGAAGTCTAAAGAGTCTGTCTATACTCAGATTAAGCATTTGGGACAAGTATAATTTGTAGGAGATGGGTACTTCTCATCGCACCAGGTAAAACATACTGTGGTCATACTTTTAGTGATGCTGGGTTTGACCCCTTAATTAAAAGGTGCTCATCGTATTTCTTCATTATAAAGTGTTTTTCTATTCGCAATTAGCAAGGAACATGTGAGGTGATACTCTGGCATAGGAATGTCCTGTTTCATTTCATTTGGGTAAATACTTAGAATGACTGAGTTGTTTGGTAAATGTGTGTTTAACTTCATAAAAAACTGCTAAATTCTTTTCCACAGTGGTCTGTCGCATCATCTTACATTTCTACCTGCAATGTATGACCGTTAAATAGTTGTTTAAATTCTGGCGTCCTTTATATTTCTTAGCTAGCATTTCCCATGATGAAAAGCACTTCCTTACCAACTTGAGATGGACTAAAGATCTGTTTATAAAGGCAGCGTAAATGCTAATTCTTTCTACCTCATTGTGCATTTCTAGAGGAAAGAGCTCTATAGTAGTCAGCTCCAGTGACTTCCTTTTTTTCTTATTCCTTTCTTTTTGTTATAACTCCAGACAGAAATTTTTATTTACTCCATATTTTATAATCAGTAATCCTTATTTTTTCCATGCTAAATTTTCCTAAATTTACCTAGTGGGAAGGCTGTCAACCCTGTCCTATAACCTTTCAACATGACTTCCTTGGCTTTCGACACTTGTTTGCTTTCTGACACAGTAAGATTTCCATTCTCACCTTGAACTTACCCGGAATTGAGCCAGGAATCAGCCATTTCTCCAAGAGGCTGGATTCCCTTTAATGATGTTTAGAAACCAAGTCTGGGCGGCAGGTGTCTCAGGGCTACCAGGTGTCATCACTTCTAGGTTCTTTCAGTAGAAATACACACACACACACACACACACACACACACACACACACACACACGTGCACGCGCATTAAGAATTGGGAGATACACATGTATTTAAATTATGCATTCATACCAATATTGCCAATTAAAATTTAACCTTCTGAACATCTTTCATTTTTTAAATTTGTATCTTTTTCCCCTTACACCAGAAATCTTGATATCTTAATAAAAATTAACATATTTACTAATTTGCTTTATCTCCTAATACAAGTAAAACAATTTCAAAATTACAATGCCAGCCTTATGGCTACTAATAAAACTGCTGAGGAAAGCTTCAGATTTCTTCTGCAGTTCTTTTTATCCTCACAATATTTCCCATTAGAGATGTGTAGTTGGAGGACTGAGTTCAAAAGTACTGAGTTCTCTCTCTGTGTGGTTACATTTGCGCTTTTATTTATAGCTGACCGCCTGCGCCCATAGACTTCTCTTTGACTCCATCAAGAGTAGCATTTCCCTCCTCTGGACTCCAGTGGCCTTTTAACCATTCCTGGTAGGAATCTTGAAATATTCTCCCTTGCATTACAGTCCTGTGTCACAGATCAGCAAACTTTTGCTGTAGGCTTTAAGGGACACATAAAATCTCAGTTGCATACTCCGTTTTAATAATCCTTTAGATTCCCCACTAGCAGGGCTTCCAAAAACAAGTAGTGTCCTAAGATACAGCCTTTGGCTCATAGCTTGCCAGAACCTTCCTTACGCCATCTTATATTTCAGGTACGTTGGGGGCAGGAACAATCTCTCACTCGTCCCTGTATGCCCTGCTTGTAGCAGAGCACACGAAAAGGATGCTCACTAAATGTTTGTTAAAGTCATGAATATACTTTTTATTGAATATACATTATTTTATACAGCATACTTACAAAACTTTGTTATTACTCCAGAAAATGGAGAATACAGAACTATAAAAACACTATGTAGAAACACAAAGCATGAGTTGCAGACAGTAACCTGAAGGCAATACCACCCTACATGTTCAGCCACTTGTCAAACCAGGGTGAGAAGAGGGTGGCGGTGGTTTATGGGTGCATATCGTCACAGAATTGGGAGTCCTTGGGATAAATACAGGTCTCCTATGGAGACACTCTGTGGCTAAAAATGTCCAGGAACAGACAAGGTAACGGAGGTGGGAGAAACTAAGCTTCCCTCCTTGTAATTCAAAAAGTGGCTCCCACCACCTGGGAGGGTTTTACAGCCTCCCTCCCCAGGGGAAGATGCCAACGAGATGAGAAAGGAGCCTGGTTTCTGGACGCCTGACTCCATTTTCGTCTATGTCTGAAAGAGGAACAAAGATTGATACCATCTGGAAGAAAACAGAAAAAGACCTGTAGCTGATTTCTAGTGCTTCAGCACTCAGAGTTTGTTAGGGCTAAGGAAAAGAAAATAGGTCGTGATTAATACTGTGAAGGAGGACGGAGTGTGGTACTAAAATATCCTCTCAGAGCACCCTCCTGAAACAGTTCCTGAATTTGCACCTCAGTGCAAAATGCTAATTTTACTGAGAGAGAAAAAAAGCAACACTGGAAATTCTTTTCAAAAAATGTGTTGTCTGTGTTTCAGGAAGTTTCTACTGGTACTAAATTTCCACCTCTGATCCAAACCTTGGTGTCTTAGTGGTGTTACTTCCTGCTGCTGGAGCCCCCACCCTAAGCCACTCACATCTCACATTAACAAGCGGATGACTTCATGGTTGCTGCCAAGGAATTTAACAGTCCATTTGAAGCATTTTTAATCTAAGAAAATTTATTTCCATGTGTAGTTGGGATGAAAAGTATATGAAATCCATTCAACACAAAGGTGCTTTCAACTACACTGTTTGAAGTTGCAATTTGTTTCTTCCCTAAGCTTGCTCGGCCTTAAGCCATATGTTGCTGTAAATTAAAGAGAAAGAGGGCATTTAAACCAAATGGTTTTTCTGAATAGCATTAATCCCCCTCAAGAGTAGTTTGTAACAAAAGCTAAAGATTGCATGGTTGCTCTTTTAAGCACAAGCAAGTTAAACATCTGAACTATTTCTGCTGTCTCTTAAATATTAAGATGTAACACATTTGTGATGTTTGTTGACATTTGTTATACTTTTGATGAACAATTAGCCTGCAAGAATATTAACAGGAAATTCCACTCATGAGATAAGCAGCTGTTTGTGCAAAACTTCAGCCAGATCATGGGACTAAAAATCTTCTTTATGCAACTACTGTTTATTGAATAGTCAGCATTCCTTGCATGTCCAAAAGGAAATGCTTTGAGAATAACTTTTATGGCTAATTTTGATTCTTATATTTTTGTAAGCAGAAAATAGCTTTTATGGTTAATTTTGACTTCCATATTTGCAGTCGTAAAATATGAGTATTTAATACTGTCCCTCATCGCCATATAAATTTCAAATAACAGCCATCAACAAATGACTGACCCTAGTCATTTCCAAACTGTAATGCAGGATGCTAAGGTTGTTCTTAAAAACCTTGATTCCACAACATATCATAGTGCATTATTATTTCAGTCTTGAAGCAAAAGACTAAGAGCACCAACAATTGTATGAAACTCTCTCTTATTTAAAAATGGCTCTCTTCCATTTTAGAGCTGTTAAAACATTTAGTGCAATATTTGCATTGCAACAGTTACTTACCATCCACTAAATTACCAGGAATATAACTCCCAAAGACTAAGGGGGAAAGGACTGGTAAATAACTGGTAAGATAACATCACCACAACACATTTGATGGCAGTTCTGTGGAACTGCTCTGAAGGCAAGAAGTTCTCGGGGAAGCGCTAAGGGTTTTTATCAAAGATTCACTCACAATTCATCAATCACCAAATCCTGTAGAACCTACCTCCTAAATACCATCCCATCATCCCCTCTCCTTTATCTACACTGCCCCAGCTTCCCCCTCCTCTCCTATCTGCAAAACCCTATCTGCCTCCATCTAGCCTGCCTGCTCCTCATTTCCAGACACACCAGTGACATCCAAACTGTTGGGATCATGTGTCCCTATCAGTACAAGATTTCTGAGCAGGCATTCCCAATATGACATTTATTTATAAATTCTACACATATACTACTTGCTGTCAGTAAAGCTTAAGGTCTTTCTTATTTTTTTTTCAGATTGAAGAATATATGTGTATCCAGTTTTCTTCTAATATTTTCTTGCATATTTTGGGGGGCAGAGGCCTCCCCTGCAACTTGGGAGACTGCTGCTCAAAACCAGAGTAAAGGCCGGGCGCGGTGGCTCACGCCTGTAATCTTAGCTCTCTGGGAGGCCGAGGCGGGCAGATTGTTTGAGCTCAGGAGTTCGAAACCAGCCTGAGCAAGAGCGAGACCCCGTCTCTACTAAAAATAACATAGAAAAAATTAGCCGGACATGGTGGCACATGCCTGTAGTCCCAGCTACTCGGGAGGCTGAGGCAGAATGATCGCTTGAGCCCAGGAGTTTGAGGTTGCTGTGAGCTAGGATGACGCCACGGCACTCTAGCCCGGGCAACACAGTGAGACTCTGTCTCAAAAAAAAAAAACCAGAGTAAAGTTTCTGAAATGATATCAGGTCATAATTAAGACCTTCTCTGAGGTCCTCAATTATGGTCTTTAGCTTTTACTTTAAAATAAACCCAAGGCCCTTCAGTATTTCCTTTTTTGCCCATGAGGGCCTCAGAGCTGGCTACGAAGCCCAACAGGTATCTGCTCCGATGAACAGACCCACCTCACCCTCATCCTCATCCTCTCGCACCCAGCCCTTTGCTTGAGTCCTGCTGAACTTCTGGCAGAGAAGGAATTAAGACAGAAAAGGTGCTGCCTACTAATGGCTATTCTTGACTGCCCTATACCAAGTTGTTTTCCAGTTGAGAGCACCACTGAGGTTTAATTAGCCAGAAGTCTGAACTACAGTTTTTCAAGAGGATTAAGCCATGTCCCTTTTGAAGCACTTTGCCAGGAGTGTGAGGTGAGCCCTGTTACATGCCAGGTAGGACGTGGGCCCATGCACCTTTTAACAGCTCCAACTGGCTAGAATTATCAACCATAAATCCAACAGGTAATCCCAATATGCACCCTAACACCTGAACCATTCCACATCATTTACATGGTTTCACGGGAATCAGGAAATCATGGTTTCCCCCCAACTCCATACACCAGCTCCGCCTTCTGCAGTCAAGTTCTCCGTTAGCGGCATCACCGCCAACCCTGCCTCCACCAGCAAAGCTAACGTTTGTGCTCAGTTCCTCCCCCTTCTTCCTGCCCATCCATTTACTGATATCCCCCCATTCCACCTCACAGAAGTCTCTTAAATCCATCTTTTCTCCTCTGCCACTAGTTAATCTAGGCCTTCAACATTTCCCTCGAGTAATCACAATTGTCTCTTAATACTTTGTCCACCAGTCTCCATGTTCTCTGCTCAGTTATCATCTTAAAAAAAAAAAGTTCAGCTGATGTTCTTATGCCTCTATGCATAAAAAAATTTGATCATGCATCTTTAGAATGTGATTATTTATTCAAGAACTATGAACATGTATTGCTGTGCTGATAATATTTTACATATTATAATATCATATACAAAAATAAAATATATACATGAAAATAGAAACTTAAAAATATAACATAATCGTGGCATCATTTTTGGGGGGTGATGAAATTGTCCTTTGTTTTGACTATAGTGATGATTACAAGAATCTCTATGTGTGTGTTAAATTCCAGATAAAATCTATATACCAATAGAAACTCACTGTTACTGCAGACAACTTGAAGATTTAAATTTTAATGAAAGTATGATATAAAATGCAAATAGTTTTAATATATTTGCCCACTCCCAGTTGGATTACATTTTGTGTCTTCTGAGTACACACATACCCCATTTGTCGATCACTGGGTCACAGGATTAAATTCAAACTCCTTAGATTGGCATTTGGGGAGCTGCCATTGTAAAAGAAGTAACAGAAAATCCTCAAATCGTTGGAGGGTTTTTCTACCCATTTTGTAACCACTCCACCTCTAGTTATGTGGTGTTACGGAAATACTGATGGTGGGTGTGGATCATTGTGTGTATAACTGTTATAAAATAGGCTACTTGTGTTATTCTTCTAGAACATGTAATTGGACCAAATTTGCTTTTGTTGCCTGCTCAATGTAAAGACAGAGAAAGGCACTGGCTGGGAGTGATAAGGTCCAGGGAAGAAATATCTATGATGCTAAGTAAAAATCAGTTATCAAAGTACAGGACCCAAAACTACAAGAATCTAGACGGGGAGAAGCACCACAGAAGGAGGTCAAGGAGAGGAGAATGGAATGGATCCTCTCCCAGACAAGGCTCATTTTAAGCAAGTTCCCCCAAAGTGGAGCAAAATCAGAAAACTCCACCTCAGATTTCACCAGGGTAAACCCATATGGTCTGCCTAGTTATCAAGCTGAGGAAAAATTGTGCAAGAGTTGGAATGGATGAGCAAAAATAAACCCACTGGGTGTCCTGTCTAGCACATCCTTCAATGTCATCTGATTCTGTAAGGGCCTCACCTTTCATTATCTTGGAGCTATTTCCCAACTCTGTAAGTTATAGAAAATTGAAAATAATGCAAAGAATTCTTGTCTACAGAAATGCAAGTGAATTTTGTTCACTGGAATACAACCGAGAATGTTGCCCTGTGGACATTGACCAGTTTTGTATCTACTGTCTTAGATTCATTTTAGCATTCCTGATTGTCCACATACGTCTGTGTTATTTGAATTTTCTTTTGAGCCAGTTGTAACATCTTACTAGTTCTCTCATTAACTGGCAAGTTAAATAAAATCTTTGACAGCATGTGTTCATGATTTCATGATTATCCTGATTTTGCCATATGTGTGTGTGTGTGTGCATGTGTGTATATACATACACACGCACACTCATCCTTTAACACCAAGAACCCAGGAAGACCTCTGGAACTTACAAGAAAGTATGTCTTCTTGATAAGCAAGCAAAGAACCAAAAGAAATTTCCCTTCCATCATCTTTCTGTTTTCTGCATAAAGAGAGGTGCTACAGTTTGAGGGTAGAGGGGCTAAACTTCTTTTGAAGATGTCAACTGCCTCTGGATTTTGTTCTCTGATCTTTAGTAGCTTTCAGAGAAAATTCCCTGTTAAAGGCAAAACAAATAAAGACTGTAATTGAAGTTTTGACATTCATGCCTACACCAGCTCTCAGAAACTGGGATTCAGCCTCTCCCCTCTCTTATTTCCCAGTCTTCTACCTCTAGGCCCCTTCGCTGCAACTACACAAGGTATTTTACATTACCAGTTGGGTTACTTCCTCCACATAGAATCCTTCAAGACTCGATTAAAGAGTTACCCCCTCCTGTGACAAGGCTTTATTTATACATTTGTAGGCATGGCTACAAGAAAGTCATAACTTTTCCTAAAACTGCACAGAATTTGTACAAATCTTCTCTGCTTAGATGCTAACAGTCAATCTCGTTGCATGAGTATCAGATTCAGAAAACTCATTACTCCCAATTAGCTCTCTCTAACTCTAGTTTCACTTTGGCAAGGGAACTATGTTTGTATGAGGGGTAAAAGGTGGGGTCTTGAGGGTGTAATTCAGAAGCAAACTACAAAAATATAGTTAAAGAGCTCTGTTTAACTAGTGAGAGAGAATTAGATGGATGGAGTGAGTGAGTTAGGGGAAAGCAGAGAATGGAGGAAGAGGAGGAGAGAAGAAAAGGGGAAATGGGGGCAGAAAGAGTCCTCCTCAAAAATAGTGGTGGAATGAAATTAAAGTTGGTGGAAATGCCCAAGTAACAGTTTGAAGAATGGGGGGTCTATTATTTGATTTTAGATTAACACATTAAATGCCATGTGAGTTGTATTTAACTCATGCTAGTTTTGAGCACAGGGCCTTGTGAAGCATATGTAACTCACACGTCTCTTTACCTTGGGAACTGCATAGTGTGCAGGCAACTCACGCTGCCATGCTGTAGCATACATGTTACGTGATAGGTGGCCCCCTGGGCAAACCCTGCAGTTGGTTTGTGAAAATCTTACTTGTTGATGTTCTTATTGTTACAATTAATATGGAAAATTTAATTGCATATAACTCATGCACAGAAAACAATAAAAAAATTTCACTAAATTAGAAAGAATCATTTGGTTTTGAAGTTTTTATTCTATTTTCATAATAAAACACTGTGGCCCTAAGGAAAAAAAATTTTTTTAGTGTGGCAGTCAATGTGTTAATTACTCTATGGCTCTGCAATGTAACCTTCCTTGTCATCATATTGCCAGCAAGAATCTACCAAAGACAGCTGCATCATGTGCATTGTATTTTAATGGAAAGAGCAAATAATCCAGGGTTGTACCCCACGTTTGGGTTGGCTCCAAGGAAAAAATAAAGGAACAGCTGCAAGACAGAGAGTGGAGAACAAAATGTCAGCAGAAGCTGGAAGAGGAAAACAGAGGTGACTAGGAGTATGATAGGAATACATAGAAATTTTGGCAAAATCGTTGAACTCCCACTGTCTGGTGGGCAGGGCATTTCATCAGATCTGATACAGATGGAAGAAGGGGGTGGTGGGTGGCCCGGCTAACATCTGGTTTGCTGAGATATGCGGTCCTAAACTAGGAACTTCTCAAGGACAGGAGCCATAAAATATTCATTTTCTCCTAGCAAAGTGCTTGCCTCATAATAGGTGATGAAAAAATATTAATGCATCACCTTACAAGTTTTATTAATAAGTACTGAGATGTCACTTATTTTAGTTGGTAGCCTAATATTCTGTTGTTAACCTAAGCTATTTATTATCTAAAGGCACATGGGCTTCTTATATTTATTATATAATAATATACTATATTATTTTACTTATCATGGATTTTTTCTGGGATTAAGACATGCCTTATTCTTTCATGCATCAAGTAATGTGTCAACCCCTTAAGGTGTCATCATTCTTTAGTGTATTAATGAACCACATTGAGCGGGGCCATGATGACCTAAAGAAGTTTGGGTCCCAAGTACCCATCAGTGGCTAGGATATGCCCAGTCCTGTAGGGACTGTTACAGGCTGCATTGTGTCCCACCCACAGTTCACATATTGAAGTTCTAACCCCCAGTACCTCACGCTATAACTGTATTTGGAGATATGGCATTTAAGAAAATAATGAAGGTAAAACGAAGTCTCAGGGTGAGCCCCGATCCAATATGACTGGCGTCCTTATAAGAGAACATTAGGACAGAGACGTGTGTGTGCACATGGAAAGGACCACAGGAGCACACAGGGAGAGGGCAGCAGCCTGTAAGTCACAGAACAGCCTCAGGAGAAAACAAACCTGCCCACACGTTGATCTTAGACTTTCTGCCTCCAGAACAGTGAGAAAATTAATGTTTATTATTTAAGCCAGCCAGTCTGTGATATCTTGTTTTGGCAGCCCTAGAAAACTAATACAGGGACCATATTTTCCAAACCACAGACTCATAGACTCGATTGACTGGCGTGTCCTATATTAGAAACACAGCCGTAACTCACCCACAGTTTTACTTAGTAGTAAAACTTAGTAGTTCATCCACAGTTTTACTTCCAAACAGCACTTTACTTAATCCTAGAAAAATACTTTTACTCAACTCATTATAAACTCTCAGAAAAAGTGGTTCTGGCCGGGCATGGTGGCACTTTGGGAAGCTGAGGCAGGAGGATCCCTTAAGGCTAGGAGTTCAAGACCAGCCTGAGCAACATAGTGAGACCCTGTCTCTACAAAATATAGAAAAATTAGCTGGGCCTGGTGGCACAAACCTGTAGTCCCAGCTACTCGGGAGGCTGAGGCAGGAGAACCACTAGAGCCCAGGAGTTTGAGGTTGCTGTGAGCTATGTTGATGCCACTGCACTGTAGCCCAGGCAACAGAGCGACCCTGTTGAAAGAAAGGAAGGAAGGAAGGAAGAAAGGAAGGAAGGAAGGAAGGAAGAGGAGGGGAGGGGAGGGGAGGGAAGGAGATTCTACTACTACTACTGGAAATATACCAAATCCCAGTTCTGGAACGGAAGTTTTACCACCGTGCATCATTTTAGGGCCATTTTAAATCCAAACTAAATATAATTCAGAGATAACTAAGGGCAGAAATCTATGGGCTTTTCATCCTTAACATATAAGTATAAGTAAAATTATGATAAGGGCACACGGTTCTATTTTTAGAAGAGAATGCTGCCTGCCTTCAAGAAGACGCCTCCTGGGCAAGGAACAACGGGCAGCCAGCAGCGTTTGCAGACTCCTAGGCCAACCACCCATATCATTAGAAAGCACCTGGGGGCGGGAGTGGAAAGGAGTTATTTTAAACTCAATAATCTTTAAGGTTACATCAAAGAATGAATTGGAACCTGGCCGTAGCTGTTGATACAGTGCATATTACTCACATGCCTGTTTTCTCCCTCAGAGCTACAATAAAAAAATCAAAATTCTTATTTATTAATATACACTATGAAAATGCTAATATATATGTGTTTAAAAGGCCATTGGGGATCCAAGGAAAATGATGAAACAAGTGGGATCCTCATGAAATGCAAGCCGGGTGTGAATTTTTTTGCCTTTCTCCAGAAAACCTCAGACTCACAGACCTTACGTTATAACTCAGCATTTCAGTTCTTTCCACAGGTTAGAGAAATATAGCCAAGTAAAAAGCAAAATTAACTTCGCATGTTTCTGGAAGAAATACAATTATTCAGCTCTGGGGTAAGATGACAAAGTGAAACCAAATTATAAAATTGCCTAATTCACAAAAGACAATAAAGAAAATGTTTAAAGTCATCATAGCTAGAGAAAAATAAATTGCATCAACTATCCTTAAACAGATGAGGAGAGAAAATCTCATGCTAAATCTTTGAAAAGTGTTACCCAGAAAAATCCAGGTGTTCTCAAAGATGGGAAGGCAGCTCCTAGCCTCGTCTCCCCAGAAGCAACACCAAAACAAAAAGATGACTGGGTAAAATGCTGGGAGAAAAATCTTCCTGATTTCTCCCCATTTAAAGGGAAGCGACCAGAGAGGACAGGCGCGTAGCCCAGGGGAAATGAAGTGGAATGTCTCCCTGGAACAGAAGTCTCCACCTCTCTCCCTCCTGACTCACTCGCCAGGACTGTTAAGGGAAGACAGTGCGTGAAAGCGCAGGCGTGATCGTCTCTATCAACAATAGGGCTTTCTGAGGCACAAAAATAAATACACAGACAAATTTTCCCAAAAGAGAAAATAAGACAAAACTGACTGAGATTGTGTAGGTCCAAAGCATAACGTACCCAGAAGTCTCACTTAAAATCCTCAGCCTCTCATCAGACTAAAATTGCCATCACAATAGGTGGGGTAGAGAACAGCGTCTTAAGGGACAGTCTCTGGAGCCCGACTACGTGAGCTCAAGCCCTACCTCCGCTGCGCAATATTAGCGTGTAACCTTGTGCAGGTCACTCAGCGTCTCTGGCATCAGTTTCCTTATCTGTGAAATGAGAATTATTATACTACCTGCATACAAGGATGAAATTGGTTGATATAGGTAAAACACTAAGAGAAGTGCCAGGCATATGGTAGACACTACATTCATGTTAACTGTGACTATGGTGATGATTATTGTCAAAGTCCACAAACCCCCTTTTCTTACCCTCTCTCTCCCCCAGCCCCTCCCTGCCCCTGACACCCAGAAGGCTATGGAAAGCCCATCATGGGCCAGGTACCATGTAAGTTACTGGTGATTTAAGATAAAAAGACTCAATTCCTGACCTAACTAAGCACTCAGCCTGGGGGTGGGAGAAGCAAGCACGGCATTCATCGAAACTCAGCTGTGGTTGTCCCGGTATGTGCACGACAGGGAACTCAGGCCCTGGCAGGAGGTCTATTTGACAGCTCCCCACTGCCAATAAGAGCCATTCATCCATGAGGACGTGGAAGAGTCCGCCACTCCATTTTTGGTGGCCAGTGTTTTTTTGGTCATTTTTATTTAAACAGTCTGCTTAAGTCCTTCCAGCTCTTCCTGCTCAGGTGTTGTCCACTCACATTGCCACCCTAAGCCACCCCATTATTGCCATGCCTCTTATACAATTTGCCACATATGCATGGCACATCAAAGCACAGCAAAGCAGAGTAGATAAGAGCACAAAGCTTATCTCCTAAGCTCCTGCGCTACACAAATAAGCATTTTGATCTTCTCTTTCCTCTTGACTTAGCATAGCATTCTGGCACACATATATTCTATATATTACATTCTTCACATTTTCATGCCTTCCTTCCCATGCCCATGATCCTTAAGAGGAAAGAAAAAGTTCAAAAGCAGGGCCACAATGTCAGATCATGTCAATTGTGCACTGTTTTGTGAACGAGGCCCCTAGAGTTGTGCAGTCTACAATCCAGACAACCGTGTACAGCAGTTCTGCCAGCATAAACTCTAATAGAATGTGTACTTGGCACACTGGAAGCACAGTAGATAGAGTGGTCAACCCTATTTGGGGAGGTCAGGGATAGCTGGACAAAACAAGTCATCATTGCCCTGAATATGAAGCATAAGTAGGAGTTCTCCATTCTTCCAAAGGTCTGGGAAGGGTGTTGTGTGGAGAAGTTGTATGTGAAAATGCACAGAAACATGAAACAGTGCAACATTCTGACATGACAAGAAGAGCTTGGATTGTGGAGTATTTATATCAAAGGGAATAGAGGAAGGAGCAGCTGGAGGTGAAGCTGAAGGGGGAGCTGTGTGGGAACCAGCCTGCTATGCCTATGCATGAGAGGACAGGGGGAGCTCAGGAGGGGCTGAAGCTTGGAGAATTGGATCACACAGGATCAGATTTGTGTTTTAGAAAGATCAATCTAGCAGTGCAAATACCAGACTAAAGTGAGGCCAAGCTGACTTGGGAGATTACTTGGAAGCTCTCACCATAGTCTGAGAATTAAAAACAAGTATCTATACTGGTTAATGCAGAGATTTCAGAAACTTTTAAGAAACATAACAGATAAGGCAATTGGCATGGGGAGTAGGTCTAAGGAGACCGGGATAACTATCCGAGCCCTCGCTTTGCTAACTAGTTCTAGAGGAGTAGAAGAGGAGAAACAGGCTTGAAGGGGGAAGAATAGAGTGAATTAGAGGAGCCTTTAAGATATGCGGATAAATATACTGAGGCCCTGGATGGTTATTTGGGTCTGGAGTTCAAGAGAAAGATTTGCTCTTAAGGTCAGAGTCACAAGAGTAGATAAGAAAGCAATGAAATGAGAAATGGAAACAGCCACTATGGGCTAGTTATTTGGGGGAGTTTATACAGGAAAAAAATCAAGATGCAAGGTTGAGTAAGGTATTTTTCCCAATGAAATCTGAAATACTAATGGACATGAGCAAGGAATAAGGCAAGAGGGAGAGACTGAAGTATGAGAAAGGTGGAATCATCAGGACGAGATCAAGGAAGGATTTTGGCGAAGAGCAGGGTTAAGGGGATTCATCCAGAACACTGACCCCTGACACTGAAAGTCTAGGTTGGGAAAAGAAGGCATTCACACCCAGGAACTCTATTTTCTCTAGAAAATAGGAAATAAGTCATTCATTAATTAACTCATTCTTTCAAGCACTATCTTCTGAGCACCTACCAGGTACCCTGGCATAGTAGGCATCATCCTTACCCTCTTGGAGCTTAAATTCTGGGGGGTGGCAGGCAATATCAAACAATTGTACAAATAAATGTAAAATTGCAACTGTTATAGATGCTCTAAAGAATGACATGGTGCTATAAGAGTTTGTAGTAAAAGGAATTGACCTACTTGGGTGTCAGCAAAGCCTTCCTTGCTGAGTAGGTCAATTCCTGTTGCTATAAATTCTTATTGGGCTCAAGTCCAAGTCTTATTGACACAAGTAGAACATGTCACTTGATGAAATGACATAACTACTAATCCACGAGTTGGAGTCAACTAGAGGGGAAAGACAAGGGGGTGGGCTCAGCATGTGCAAACGTCCTATGGAAGCAAGAGTACTGAAAGTCTCAGGCTCAAAATGTTGTCAGTGTAGCTAGAGCAGAAAAAGTGAGGTAAGGTGTGCTGAAAGATGAACCTGGGGATGTTACTAGGACCTTGCAGGTCATTGCAAGAAGGCTCATCTTAATTTTAAAGCACTAGGAAGTCATTGAAGAGTTTTAAAGGGGGTAGATGGCTGAGCTCACATGATCACATTTGTATTTTATAAATTTTCGCCAAGTTGATTTTAGCTGCAGAATGGATCAGAGGTGCCCAGAGGGGACAAGGTAGACTAGTGGGGAGTCTTCCACTAGTCTTCCAATACCTTCCAGACTATTTCTGGAATCCTGGGAAGCTATGACTATAGCTCAGAAAAAGTGGCTGTGATGAAAATTCAAAGAGAAGATAACTTCAAAAGACATTTAAGAGATGAAATTCAATGAGGGTAAAGTGGAATAGTGTTGAGGCTGCCCCTAGATTTTAGATCTGCATGAAGTTGGGTGAATTACCAAGATGAAATACAACAGACTTGGGCTGGCTGTGGGAGAAAGAACATGTTTACTTCTGGGTATATTGATTTCAATGTGTCCTTGAGACATTCAAGAGTAGATATCAATTAGACTGTTGACCATATGAGCCTGGATCTCAAAGGAGAAGTCTACACTGCAGATACAAAGAGTAGGCAGAGACAGGATAAGATCGCCTATGAAGCAAGTATAGAGAAAAGGAGAGGGCCCAGGACAGAATCTTGAAGAGCTCAAAGACTCAGTGGCTAGATAAGAGACCACGGAATTGCAAACAGAAGGCCAGAAAGGTAAGAAGAAAACTAAGGTAGCTTCATGGCACAGAAAATGAGAAGTGAGAAAGTTCCAGAAAGAGGGGCAGTCCAAGGATGTTGCTAAGAAGAAAGATGAGAGTAGAAATGTCCATCAGGTCAACATGGAGGTCAAACCAGAGTAACAGAGCCAGAACACTGAGGAGCGAGTAGGAGAAGAGAAAAAGGAGAGACAGGTACAATAAACAATTCTACCCAGAAATTTGACCGAGTCATTGGAAGTGAATGAAAGGAGTAAAAGCTGAGAAGTTGTCTCGAGGAAGGGGCGAAGTTCAGATGAATGGCTGAGAGTTACTAAAGAGAGACCTGCCCGAGAAGAAAGCTAAATAAATAAATAAACCAAGGAGACAGATTGCCATTAATTTGTGGTGGCACCAGTGTGCCTGGGTGGGCAATTCTCTCTAGTCATCAGAGTCTGACTTTTGTTAGGAAATAACAAATTGTGGTTAAAAAAAGAAAAAGGAAAAAGCAAACCAAAAAAAACAACCCCCAAAACCACACAAGAAGACAATGAAGTTGAGCGGCTTGAGAGAAAGAAGTTCTAATTGCCTTTGGGATCCAGGTTCCCCATGGAAGGAATTGTCCCCAGGAGGCCAATAATTAGCTGAAAAATGGATGAGTCAAGGGATTAGAGGCCTCAATAAAGACGCAAAGCAGGTTTAGGGCAAATGCGGATTAGGACAGCTGAGATAATAGGTGAAGTGAGTACTGTCAGTGTGCCCCGATATCTGCACAGTCACCCCTACTTCTATGCTCTCTGCTCTGGCCAGACTGTCCCCATCTCAACTCCCTTTCAAGCCAGCAGGGCTGCCCAGTGAATGCTCCATAGCAGAAACCCTCAGGGGAATCGGTGGCTACCTAGCCCCTTGCCCTCCCCTTTCCCCAGGTGGGATAAGTCTGGGATGTTCTACCCTGCCCCCCAGAGACTCTGGTGGGAATAAGTTCCAGTTGTCCACAGTGGGCGTGGGCTTGGCATGATACTCTTTATTGGCTTCTTTCCCTCCATCCTCCATCCTCCATCCCCTGCTGGGGTTAGCTTCCCATATAATCTACTCGCATTGGAATCCCTCTGCTTCTTGGGGGACTCAAGCCAAGACAGTAGGCTATTGCTGCTAAAATTTTCAGAGGCGAATCTGTTTGGGGCTAAAAAGGGTGCAGGATGCTTGAGTACAATGGAGGTGAGTGCTATTGGCTCTGAGAAAAAGAAGCTTTAGAGGTCACCATGTTTGGGGTTATCTACATGGATGTGAAATTGACCCTAGATGTTGTAGATGGTGACCTAGGGAAGGAAACCATGAACCAAGTACCAAGGTTTTCTATGATGTGGGAGAGAGATCAGAATATCAGTTGACAACAGTGGCCGACAGGCACTTGGGGTAAATTAGGTGGATGGCATGACCCAAAACAAAGAGGATTTTTACACAAGGGAAATGAAGCAGCATCGAGGCATAGGAAAGGCGAATGAGGATAATGTTGACTCCCCCTCCCAGATTTAGGATATGTAGGAGAAAAAGCAGCCCCCACTGGAGTGGGCCTAATAAAAGAAAGAAGTGTCCCTCAGGGAGGACAACTGATCAGTCTAAAATGGGTTGGAGATATAGGGAGAGTTTTACAATGAAAAGGAGAAGAGGTTCCAGGTGAACCAAAGAGGACACCATGGAAAAGGGTATGAGTTAGGGGGAGAAATATCAACCAGAAGTTGTGCATTGTGATCAGTGCCTCAGAGTGAAACCTTCAACTCACCTCCTGAGGCAGCTTCCGGCACACACACGGGAACCAGAGAATTGAGCTGGGCAGTCTGGCTGCCTTAAGGGCTCCAAGGACTTTCAAGAACAGAGGCCAATTTTATACTTAGATCATAAATGCTTAACTTTTTAAAAAAATTGATGCGTAGCACTCGATTGTGCGGAAATACACAAAATAATTAAGGAATCAATTAATAATAATCTTGCCCATACTCTGGCACTATTGCCTTTAAAAAAAAACAAAACAAAAAAACCCAGGCCTGTGTTTTTACTGCCAGTTTGTATCAAAGTAAACAGAATTAGCACCTAGAGGGTTGACATTGAAAGGATTAATGTTATCTGTCCACTGTTCATTTCGAGAAGAAATCTGCCACATAGCAACTTTTGAATTGGATTCAGTCCATGCTCTTTGAGGCATTAGAGAAGTTAGTGCAGAACAGTCTGATCTAATAATCTCCTGCCCAGAAGGAATTGAGAGTCCTGGGAAGATGGCCTGTGATACTCCGCATAGACTCCCCCTCAGGAACGAAGGCTTCCTGCTAGCCGTGCTGCAGACCCAAAGTCCTCCCAGTGTGCACCCCTGTGTGAATTGAAAGAAGCTTCTTCACTCAAAGTCACACCCCCACCTCGGGATTCCTGCATCCAGTGACTGATCTCCATGGGGGTACAAAGGCCACTATGAGTCAACCCCACAGGGCCACCCCAACTGCAGAGCTCCTGTGGTCTCGGCTGAGGCCTTCATCAGGACTGCATCACAGCTCAACTTCTCCTTCACTTAATCCTCCTCCCTTCATTTCTCTTTTACGATCTCCAAAACACTCCCTAATAAACATCCTTCATTTAAGCTCTGTCACAGAGTTCTGAGGAGCCACAATGATGTGGCTCCTGAACAAGCAAAACTTGAGGAAACCTGATCTGATGCTGCAACACTGGTTTATAGAAAATTTAATACCGTGTGCTAGGTATTGAAGGAGGAGGGGAAAGAGCTTGTGCTTACTCATTTGGACTCGGAATTGAATTCTCACCGTATATTTTGTCTGGGGAAGAAACAGTCTCAAGAATAATGAGATAAAGTATGATAAGAGTACGTTGGCCTAAGACTGAGATGGTGTAGGTTCTGGCCTCCATTCTGATGTTTACTGGCATAAACAACTTTATCTTCATGAGCCTCAATTTATTCATCCACATAGAGGATCTCCGAGGTACTAAGGTAACCCTGACTGCCATTGTTGGAGCACATGCTATGTTCTGACATCCTGAAATGCAGAGGTTGTACATGCCCTTTCTCAGATGATGGAACCATCATTTCATTTTGGTGGGGAATTTTAAAAGATGGTTTCAACTATAAAATCCACTCTTAAAATTTTTTTAATCACAGGCAACTTTCAAATATAAATACAAGTAGTCTCCAATTTTTAAACAAAGTATATTATAAATGTAATTTGAAATCCATTGCCTCGATGGAAGTAAGAATATAAGTAAAGGTTAGTTTGGTAAAAACACTGAATGCCTGCTGTGTCTCAACCATTGTGCCAGATCCAGAGGTAACAGTTCTTCTTCCCCAAGGGGCTAATATTTTGCAGTGGGAAGCTTCCTAGGCCAAAGCCAAAAGTCTGTTCAACCTATATACAATTCTGGCACCTGCAACCATTGCTTGTAACAACCTGTTACTAAAGGGGAAAACATTCTTAGGTAGAAGTCTAGATATCAGAAACACACCTCTCCCAACTCTTGTAGAGACAGCCTACAATGCTTCCAGAAAGCAGAAACTTGCTTAATAGAAAATATTGTCCCATATATTTCTTCAAGATAACAAAGGGTAGCCATAAGACCATTTTCCATCTTATGTTTAGCAATGTTAAGAGGTATTCCCCAAGGGTTCCATGGCCAAATAAATTTGGAAAAAAGTAATTTTTAACCGATTTCTTTGCTGAAGATCTTATTAAATACCTCAATATGTTATGATGCCTTTTATATCTCCAAAAGGTAAAAACACAGCAATGCGAATATATTTAACAAGACTGAAATGTACATTTAGAAATACAGTCGTATGTCACTTAACAATGAAAATATGTTCTGAGAAATGCATTGTTAGGCAATTTTGTTGTTGTGTGAATACCACAGAGTGTACTTACACAAGCTTAAGTGGTATAGCTTACGATACACCTAGACTATATGTATAGCCTGTTGCTCCTGGGCTACAAATCTGTACAGCAGGTACTGTGCTGAATACTGTAGGCAATCGTAACATGATGGTAAATATTTGTGTATCTAAACATAGAAAAGGTACACTAAAAATAAGGTATTATAATCTTATGCAACCACCATCGTATATGTGGCTCACCGTTGACCAAAACACCACTATGAGGCACATGGTTATAGTTAAGATGGTAAATTCTCAATTATGTATTTTTTACCACAATTTTTTTAAAAAGATGAAAACAGCAGCAAGTAATTTCTAAAATTCTTTGACTACAGAAACGTTTCTCTTAGGGAAAGGGCAGGAAAACTAACCACCTTGATTTTCCTAGGCTTATGGGCATTCCTGGGAGGTAGGACTTTCAGTGCCAAAATTAGGACATTCTGGGAAAATATGGACAATTTGTCATGCTACCTAATGAAGCCCTCAATACAATTTGGAAATGTTGCTCTAGGTCAATAAATTTGGGAGTGTCTGGAATAGAGAAACAAGGGTAGTTGCCCCCATGAGGGCAGAGAAGGGCTGGAATCTGCCACTCCCATCCTCGCCACACCCATCTCCACTGCTCATTTAGATGTTTGGGCTGGTCTTGCACAGGCATCTGTAAGTTAGACTTGGTTGTGGTGGGCCTGTGATTACCCTGTTTCGTGATACTGATGAGTCTACACGAGAAGGAAATCTGTGCTTTTCTTCCAGATAAACTGGGGCTTAAGAAATATTTTGACCTACCCAAAGTTCTGAAAGAAGACTGGCAGAGTCAGAAATCAACATTAATTGTAAGAAGCCCATTACAATCCACTTATTTCCCCAGTTAACTAAACATCTAGAAGAAAAATAGAGCAAAGTGGATAATAACTCTGTCTCAACTAGCTCAAAGATAACCCCTCCACCCCTGCTGAACTTTAGCAAGTGCCCTACTGGAACCTGGAGCAACTTGACAGGCTGAGACCAGAGAGTGGGTCCCTTTCCTGGACCGGAAGTGACAGTCTGCAGGATGGGCAGCAGCCCCCAATACTTATAGACACGTCATGTTGTCATGTCCGGGATATAACGCTTGAATACATTATTAGTAGCAAGGAAGTTCCTAAATTAGAATCTGCATCCTCAAATAGGGGCTCTTTAATTTAGTGTGGCGACGTGAATCAGAGGCCAGCAGTGCTCTTACTTGGAGCCACGCTGAGCGTGTAGAGGCCCTGGGCGCCTGTGTCTGTTCGTCAGCATGAGCACATGGTCTCGGAGTGGGCAGGGCTTGCTGCAGGGACTGTAAACCCCACCATTTACATTCGGGACCCAGGACAAAGACTTTCACACACTGGGTGCATAATAAATGTTTTCTAAAATGAATGCAATTGTATACTTCCTTTGTGGGCTTGCAGTCATGGATGACATCATAGATGTTTGTATGATCTTGTTCCTAGCTACCAAGAATAGACTAAAACAAGGGGAAATGCAGACAGATAAAAAAAAATGTTGGGTTGGTAGATCCCGTGATCCCTGTTTGTCTGCCAAAATGGAAGTCCTAGTGGCTGTGGGGGTCCCAGGAGCCCAGAGGGAACTCTTTTTGTAAAACTCTTATTTGTCTCCAAATAAGTGATCATATCAGCAGCACTGACCCACTGCTTCAAAAGTCTGCCTCCTAAAGTTGCCTTATTTGTTTCAAAGTCTTCAAATATAGACTCTGTTACCCATAGCAGACTCCCATGCAGATCTGCGGTCTCTGTGGGTGACAGTGGGGGGAGGCCTTTGACTCTGCTCGTTGGGCTTTTCCCGTAAGAGGAGAAGGCATCATTCCACGTGATGAACTGGGGGGGCATGTACATTCGAGAAAGTGTGCAGCAAGGTCATTAGGTAACGACACAGACCCTGTTACAAGCATTCCATCACCTGTTTATTTTAACTTCTCCAGGCTGTGAGAAATTAACATTTAGGCCAACAATGGGTGCTCACTATTTTGAATAAGTGGTATTTATTTTACATTTACAGACTATACAGACTGCATTTGGCAAGCAGCCATTAGCCAAAAAGACACAAACACACAAAGACTGAAAATAATTCTCATTTTATTTCTACCTAAATGTGTAATTCAAACTGTTTTTATTGCTATTTGTTAAAGTAATCTTACTCCCAGAAGGTTCTTATAAAGCAATTGAATTCCCTGGGTGTCAGGTGTAGTAATAAGTCATTAGTCACAACACATACATTCAAAAGAGTAAGACAACTTAATATATGGATTAGAAGAACATTTACCTAAAGAACAAAAATAAGGAAAAATAAGCAACTCATAAATTAGCTTGGTAACCCAACAGTTTACATTTAATTGTTGGTTTCATTGATTCTGTTTCTAATTCACTGTAAGATTTTGCTTAGTACCCTTGTTAAAATGACAGCATGAAAGCATGTTTTTCCAACAGAAGTCTTTGGGATGTTTATTAAAAGGTGGTAACATTTGTGCACACACATATCCAGTTATTGTCATCCCGCACATTAAGATGAAATAGATTAGCATGAGTGTTTCATGTGTTTCTTGTGAAACTAGTTGTTTAGTTGGCATTTCAAAATGCATTTCATGTTTTATGCTGAGGAGATTAACACCATCTAGGTGGAAATAGTGTCTACCCTGGCCAAAAGAAATCGTTCTAAAGTTCAGAAGAAAAAGGTGACATATTTTTCATTTTTGCCTCTAGGTTTGATGAAAATAAAAAGCAGACTTTATAAGTAGATACCATGATTTCATAACAAGGAGGGAGGGGGAAGTAATTACAGTACAAAGAACCCTTGGGAAGCTGTTGGCAGTTTGCGAAACTATAGTTGGGGTGGAATTAGTTTTGCTGTACATTAGATGTTTAAAAATATCTGTTTATTTTTGTTGTTGTTCCTGAAAGTATTTTGTTCCCAAACAATTTTCCTGGTATTCAAAATGGCTTTTGCCCATGCTATTTGGAAAATGCACTTTTGATTTCCCAATTTATTTATTTATTACTTATTGATTTGTTATTTATTGAAAAGAGCCTCATGTCCATCATTGTTACCTAACAGAAAGATGACTGTAAACTTCCCCTGCTGACACTGGGAGCAATACCCTAAAGAACCTCCTTTTCACTATTGTCCCATAGAGCACTGATGGTAAAAATGAAATAGATGAATATAATAATTCAATGAAGCAAAATAATTTCTTTTTAGATGAATGAGAGAGAACCACTTTTTAATTGAAACTATTTAACCATTTTCTGAGGTAACATGTTTGGACAGGCAGTAGGTGAGGCCCTATGGCTAAAGTATATTTCCTTTTTCTTGTGGCTTTGAGGTTTTTCTCTGCATTTGAAGCCTATCTGGATTTCAGAAGCCAGCGATCACAATGTCTACTCAAGGGCTTGAAAGTTCCAAGGGTTTGCTTTTGTACGAGCTTCGCTTTGGGCTCTTAAAAATGCAAGCCTTTCTGCAACTAGACATGGTTTCTAAGTGTGATGTAGCAAAACAACAACAACAAGATCTGCCCCTATCTGTGAGGTTTGGGAGTTACGATATTTAAGAAGTTAAATAACTTCAAATTCAAATTATAAAACAAGAAAATTTTTTACATACACACAATTGCATTGAAAGATTTTTTAAATCTAATTAGGCAAATGAGATAAAGGAAAGTAGATCAAAGAGAGTTATCTCTCATCAATTAGTTTTTGTTGCATAGCAAATTATCTCAATACATAGTGGCATCAAATCATAATTCTTTATTTGGCTCACAATTGTAAAAGTCAGTAATTTGGGTTGGGCTTAGCTGGGTGATTCTTCTGTTATTTTCTGTTTCAATCACTCGTGTATATATGATCAGCTGATTGTTGTATGGTAGTTGGTGAGTCTCATTCACTTGTCTGGCAGCAGGCTGCTTGTAGTCTGGAGTACCTTAGTTGTCTTCCATATAGCATCTCATCTTGCAGGTGGCTAGCCCAGACTGGCACAGGGAGGGAGTGGGGGAGGGAAGGAGGGAGAGAAAGAGGGAGAATTGCAAGGTCTCTTGAGGCTTATGCTCGAAACTGACACAGATTCCAGGTTCAAGAAATGGAGAAATAGACTCCATCTCTTGGTGGGAGCATCTTCACTGACACGTTGTAAAAGCATGGGTGCAAAAAGGGACAGAATTGGTGGCCATTTCTACAGTCTACCAAAGTATCAAATTGCTTGTTTGAAAACAAGAAGCATCAGGGCCTAGAATGTTTAGAAGCTATAATTCAAACTATTAAGTTGCACTTGACTTTACACAAGTTAACAAACTCATTATTGCTTTAACTCCTTTCTAAGTAGGAGTGGTCCTGCTGCTAGCTTTTATGGCTTTTGCAGAGACAAACTTCCAAAGGTTTCTACTCTGTGCAGCTAAGCATGTGAGCCTTTGTGTGCTGAAAACAGTGTCCCTCCTTCGGTTGGATGTGGACAAAATCTTTCCTGACAGATTAAATGGGAATGTGAGAGAAAAAGAGGAGTCCAGGATGACTGCAAGGTTTTTTAGCCTGAGCAACAGGAAGGCTGACATCGTCATGAACAAGATGGAAAGCGCCATGGGTAAAGCCAGTTTGAGGAAAGTCTAGAAATTCAGTTTTAAACATTGTGAGTTTGTTGTATCTGTTAGGCATTCACGTGGAGACATCAAGTACAGTAGTCCCCCCTTATCCTGGGTTTCACATTCCTTGGTTTCAGTTGCTTGAGATCAACGGCAGTCAGAAAATATTAGGCAGAAAATTTCAGAGATAAATAATTCATGAGTTTTAAATTGTGCAACCTTCTAAGTAGCATGATAAAATCTTACAAAATTCCTCTCTGTCACACCCAGGACATGAATTATCCCTTTGTTCACCATATTCATACTGTCTACACTACCTGCCCATTAAGTCACTTCATAGCTGTCTCAGTTCTCAGATCTGCTGTCAAGGTATCACAGAACTTGTGTTCAAGTAACCCTTATTGGACTTAGTAATGGCCCCAAAGAGCAGTGATGCCAGCATATTGTTATGATTGTTCTATTTTATTATTGTTGTTAATCTCCTACTGTGCCAAATTTATATATTAAACATCATCATAGTTATGTATGTATAGGAAAAAAATATAGTATACATAGGGTTCTGTATTATCCAAAGTTTCAGTCAATCTCCACTGGGGATCTTGGAGTATATCCCCCTCGGATTTGGGGGACCACTATAGACCCTTAAATATGTCAGTCTGGAGTTGAGGAGAGCAGCCAGGCTGAAGGTTTAAATTTGGGATTCATTGGTATATAGATGGTGTTAATACTTAGATCATGAAACTAAATGACATTAGCAAGAGTGACACGGAGAAAGAAGAGAAGTTCAAAGATGCAGCTCTGGGTGCTTCCAATCTAACAGGTCAGGGAGAACAGATAAAACTAGAGCTAGAGGCTGGATAGGGAGGAAAATGAAGAAAGCCAAAGGAAGGAAGCATCAAAGAGAAAGGAAGGTCATTGTATCAAATGCTGTTGAAAGATGAAGTGCAGTGAGAACCATGGTATGAACCATGGGATCAGGAGTGTAGCAGTCCTGGGGGACCTGAACTGGAGAAGTCTTGGCAGAAAGTTGGGCAAAGACCTGACTAGAGGTTCTTCTGAGAAGAAGGGAAGGAGGTGAATTGGAGACAGAGAGGATAGACAACCACTATGAATATTTTTGCTATAAAAGAAAACAGAAGTAGAATACAGCTTGTTGGGTGGAATGGAGTATAAATATGCTGGTAAAAATGACCTTGTAGGAAGAAAACTTGGTAAGGAGTAGAGAAAAGGAAGAATCATATTCATGAAGCATATCCAGAATAATTGAGAGAGGATAGGCTCTTGCGCCCAAGTGGAGGTGCTGGCATCTGAGAGGGATGTGGAGAGGTCATCTAGAAAGAAACAATTTGGGGCTGGAGAGGCACACCCTCTGCTAAGGACGCAGTGCCCCAACCAGTAGGCAGAAAGCCTGGCATCGGTAGATGAAAAAGAAATTCACCCTTCCCAAGGCATTTAACCTTCAGGCTCACTCAGCAGGTTGAGAAGTAAGAATGAGGGTGTGTCAGGAAAAGGCATAGGGCACAGGAAAAGGTAAAGATGCAAAGGGGTCCAATCGAAGAGCCAGAGCACGAGGCTGATAGGTCAGCGTCTGCCTGAGCGTGAACTTCACCTCTGCCTCGTGCAGGCTGCGTGACCTTAGACGTCATCGGATTGCTCTAAATGTTGGTTCTCTCATCTATAAGATACCAATACTAATAGTTTCTCCCTTACCAGCTTAATTTGAGCATTCTGTGAGGTAATCCATGGGAAGAGTGTCACAGCCTTTGACCAGCACACAGTTTTGGCAAATACTATGATTGTGGTGGTTGTGTTTATTGCCAAGTCCATTTGCCTACAGACTTGGGATATTTTTAGGTGACATTTACACAACACAAAAAGTAAACACTTGAAAGTGTACGATTCAGTGACATTCAGTACATTCACATGTTGTGCAACCACCACCTCTGTCTAGCTCCAAAATGTTATCACGACACCAAAAGAAACCCCTGTCCCCATTAAGCAGTCACTCCCCATTTCCCCTCCCCACAGCCTCTGGCAACCACCAATTTGCTTTCTGTCTCTCATAGATTTACCAATCCTGGGTGTTTCATATACATGGAATCGTGTAATATGTGACATTTTGTGTCTGCTTTCTTTCACTTAACATATTTTCGAGGTTCATTCATGTTGTAGCACATATCAGAACTTCATTTCCTTTTATGGTTGAGTAATATTCCATTGAATGGATATGTCACATTTTGTTTACCATTTGCCCAGCGATGGGCAAAGTCGTTTCTGCTTTTTAGCTATTGTGAATAACACTGCTATGAACATTTGTGTGCAAGTATTTGTTTCAGTACCTGGTTTCAATTCTTTGGGGTACATACCTACGAGTGGAATTGCTGGGCCACATGCCCTACAATTTTGATAGCACATAATAAGTCTCTAGATGATGATTTTCCACTAGTTCATTCAACTACAATCTCCTAAAGCCAGGGCTCGGGCTTTACTCTTGTTTGCATCCTCAGCACCTAGCACAGTGCCTGGCACCTAATGGGCGCTGCAGAAATGTGTGTTGAATTCAACAGAGCTATTGCCCTGGAAATCGATTGTTGTGTAAGGTACTCACGTATAGGATGAGAGAAGAGACTGTCACCGTGGTGTCTTGGCTCCTGGTCCATTGTTTAGTTCTCTAAGCCACATTAGAAAAAATCAAATGTTTATAAATCCTGTATTATAATATATGTATACACACACACAGAATATGGGTCTGTGGAAGCATTTTCCTAAATTTCATGGACACTTATTGTAAGCATTGCTTAATTCTTCTGAATGTGAATTTCCTCTTCTGGACATACTAATTTCTTGTCAGAAATGAGACAGGGTTTTCCCCCTTGTACTTTTTTTTTTTTTTTTTTTTTGAGACAGAGTCTCACTCTGTTGCCCAGGCTAGAGTGAGTGCCGTGGCGTCAGCCTAGCTCACAGCAACCTCACACTCCTGGGCTCAAGCGATTCTTCTGCCTCAGCCTTCCGAGTAGCTGGGACTACAGGCATGTGCCACCATGCCCGGCTAATTTTTTCTGTATATATATTTTTAGTTGTCCAGATCATTTCTTTCTATTTTTTAGTAGAGACGGGGGTCTCGCTCTTGCTCAGGCTGGTCTCGAACTCCTGACCTTGAGCAATCCACCAGCCTCGGCCTCCCAGAGTGCTAGGATTACAGGCGTGAGCCACCGCGCCCGGCCGCTTGTACTTCTTCATATGCTTTTTCTCCAACTTTTGCCACATGGAATCATTTCTCCCATGGCTCGGAAGAGCAGGAGAACTGAAGGTACTAACCGAAAGTACTATTTCCTACTTTGTGTTTTTCAAATATTTAAAAATGTAAAAGCCACTCTTAGCTGTACAAAAACAGATGGAGTGCCAGATCTAACCCACGAGCAGTGGTCTGCCGGGCCCTCACGTATCCCATACTATACCCTACTATTCTATTCTTAAAAGAGTTATAATTTTAGAATAAACTTTATATTTTCGTCAAAGGACTGAGCATGCACATTTTCATAGGTAGAACATACACCTCTTAGGAATGTGAGCATGTGGACCACACAACGTGAAAAGCTTCCTCCCTGCTGTGAACTGCAGATGCATGTGACAGTGGCTGATCACAGAAGCTGTCAAGGCATCACTTGATTCTAAGTGCTATAAATAGGAATAATAAAAAAGGAAGCAAATACATGCAACTTGGAGAATTTAGAGAATGGAGGAAGGAGACAAGTGGCCCTGAGTGAAGACAGGAGGACAGAACAGAGTTAAGGAGAAAATACATCTAGTTAGTTATAAACATCCAGGGGCAGATCTCATAGCTAGGAAGCCCTGTAATGGAACCAGACAAACCAGACACCAGATGAAACCAGCCTTGAGAAGAAAGAAACTTGATAAACTACTTATATGTCAGTGAAAAAGATCAGTTTATTCTGTTTACACTGAAAATAAAAAAAAATTGTCTGACTTCTTAGTCTAACTTTTACATTCTTTGCCTAGAATTAGATCCAAAGAATAACCAACTTATTGGCCTGGAAGAGATTTTAGAAAAAGTATCTTAATGAGACACTTTTGTTTGTGTTTTTCTTCAACCCTCCGAATGCCAACTCCTACTCTCCCTTGGTAGCTCCCTGCAGTAGTTTGTTGCTATGACTTTCGAGAACTTGTTATATATGTGAAATTCTCCTCTTTAATTTAAGTCCATGTCCACTAATTTGGTCCTTCACAAAATGGATGAAAAACAGGTGCAAATTCACCACATTAAAACCTGTCATTTACCTAAAGATTGTCATTAAAACTTCCTCAGTCTGCTTTTCTCCTGACCAAACCACTCCAAATCCTTTAACTTTTTCTCTTAGAATTGTCATCCTTTAAAATATTTTTGTGCCTCTGGTTTCTTCACACCATTTTTCAACAGCAGAAACAAACCCCAAAATGCATTTTCTAGTGAAGTTTAAACTCAAGTGGACTACTTAGAGAAAGAACACCCGGAGGAGAGAGATTCCCTAAACTCTTCCTGTTATACTTCTGGCATCTCAGATTGATGCTGTCTTTTTCCCACGGAAATACTATATTTTTGAGGAATATTCATTTAGTAAACCGAGTCCCCTGAATGCAGGTCATTTTGCCACTAAATCTGTACCTTGTAATAATCTCAGCAACAACAACAGTTATGGCAGCATCTAACTGTGTTGGCCTGTGCTAATGGCTGACAACCACCCTCTGTGGTTGGTCTATTATTATCTGAATTTTACAGCAAAGAATGCAGACTCGGAGAGGTTCAGAAATTCTCCTGAGATGATTCCATCTCTGTGTGGGGAAGCCTGGATTGCAAGCTATAGTTGGATCCCTGGATTTTCACTCTTGAGTGTCATGCTGTACTCTTCTCAGTGTCTATCTGTAGATTGAAATTAAATTAACAGCATCTGTATTAGTCATCTCAGGCTGCTATAACAAAAATACCATAGATCGGGTGGCTTCAACAATAGATATTTATTTCTCACAGTTCTGGAGGCTGCGAAGTCCAAGGTCAGGGCACCAGCAGATCTGGTGTCTGGTGAGGGCTCTCTTCCTGGCCCGTAGACAGCAGCCTTCTTCTCACTTTATCCTCCTGTGGCAGAGAGCAGAGAGAGAAAGCAAGCTCTCTTGTGTCTCCTCTTATAAGACATTAATTGCACCCTCACGATTTCATCTAACCCTAATTACCTTCCAAAGGTCCCATCACGTTGGAGATTAGGATTTCAACATATGAATTGGGGGGCGAGATGGGGGAAACAAATATGCCGTCTGCAATAGCATCTCTTTTTATATTTACTTACTGAATTTTTACTACTCAGCAATATGTCCTTCAACAATACTTTCTCACACCTCAAAATAGCTTAAACACATACGAAAAATTTTCAAAAGTTAAATTGTTGGGATTATGAATAGATTTCAATAAATAAAACAAAATGTATGTTTACATTTAAAAACACAATACTTCTCAACGTATCAAGGTAATTTTCAAATGCTGGTTCTCAGTCTAAAGAACTAGCAACTCCATCTAATTAAGTAACATCCACAGTTTCAGCACATATATTTTCATTATCTTCATTCCTAATATGGAAGCTTAAAACTTTAAAGCTTGAATTATAAATGCGAGAAGCAATAAGAGCTAACATTGTATTCCAGGCACTGTTGTAGGCATGTTACATACGTTATCTCCTTTACCCCTCTCTATAGCCCTAAGAGGTGGGTATAATTGTTCCCTCCAATGTTATGGATTGAGGCACAGAGAGGACATATAACTTGCCCAAGGTCACACAGCTGGAAGTTTGGCCCCACATCTTTACAAGTAGCCTTAGATTCAAAAAATATTCTATACATATCTCGTTGCCAATTCTCTTTTAAATAAATAATCCCTTTCTAATCAGAATTTTAGGAAAAAAATTAGGTCATTTTCTTAATGTTATTTATCCATTTTCCTGCTAATAGTAATTCAGGTCTCTAACTTTTTGCTGTTAGGAAAAAATGTTTCTCTACTGCAAGATGTCTGTAATGAGTAGCAAAAAAAAAAAGAAAGAAAGAAAGAAATTAAATTTATTATTTATTTTTTATTCTGAGAGAGTGATGAAGGATATGATACATATATTAATAATTTGATGCAATTTGCATATTTTAATGTATATAAAACAGTATTATATATTGTTTCATGAGACATATATATGTTGTAAAAAATGAAAATTGCCAAGGGTATCGTGCACGTCAAAGTCAGGAGAATGGTTACCTACGGTGAGGAGTGGGTAGGGATTGGGAAAAGGTACATGAGAAACTTCAATCTTATTTGTAATTTTTTTTCCTTAGGCTTGGTTATGATTATATGTGGCTGATTTTTATATTATTCTTTGTATCTTTTTGAATGTTTGAAATTTTTATAATTTCAAAAATGATGTGGAGGAAGGAAATTAAATGTGAATATAGTAGGAAAGAATGCTGATTGCCAGGAGTTCTGGTTTTTAGACTTTGTCCTACAAGAAGCTCTTGTTTTAAACTGAGCAAGCTGCTAGATCCAGTCTTCTTTCTTTAACTATACAAGAAAAGGGTTGTGCTAGAACAAGGGTCAGCAAGCTATGAACAATTGTTTTTATAAATAAAGTTTTATTGGGACATACCTATGCCCATTTGATACAGGAAAGTGGACCCCCAAAACTGGGGGTCCAGCCTGAAGGCCAAGTGGGTTCTTGGCTTCACCCAGGAAAGAATTCAAGAGTGAGTTGACAGAGTAAGGCAAAAGCAAGTTTATTGCGGTAAGAAAAGCAAAAAGGAAGGTGGCTACCCCATAGATAGAGCAGCAGCTGTCTCTCAGAGCAACAGAGTAGCACCTTGTGAGTTTCCAGGGTCTTATTTTATACTTTCGATTTAATTTTATGTTAAGCAGAGAGAGGATTATTGATAAGATTTCTGGGAAAAGGGTGGGGATTTCCCAGAACTGAGGGGTCCTCCTCTTTTTAAACCATATGGGTTAACTTCCGGGAGTTGCCATGGCATTTGTAAACTGTCCTGGCACTGGTGGGAGTTTCTTTTAGTATGCTCATGCATTACAAGCAGGGTATAATGAGCAATGAGGGTAACCTGAGGTCGTTTTTCGTCGCCATCTTGGCTCCAGCTGGTTTTAGCTGGCTTCTCCACTGCCTGCTGTTTTATCAGAGATCCTGGTTCGGGTCTTATGACTCCCTACTAAGCAGGGCTTGCTGGTTTCCTATCTCACAGTCATTCACATATTGGCTATGGCTGCTTTCGTTCTAGAGTGGCAGGGTTGGATAGTTGCAACAAAGACTCTATGGCCTGCAAAGTCTAAAATATTAATTATACAGTACTTTGCAGAAAACACTTACTGACCCCCATAGTAGAAAATCAGTCTCCTCAGCTCTAATACTTGATCATTCCGGGATATAGCTAGGATGTCTAAGATTTTTGCACCAGTGATGGATCAGGAACGCCAGCCTTCCACACAAACATGCTTATTTGCATAAGCATATGAATTACATATTAAAGACACTTTGGGACTCAGAATGCAGCAAAACCCTTCATTCTTGTTCTGGGAGTATGTGGGCACAGACTTCTTCCCCTAAAAAGAATACACCCTAAGTTGAATTAAAGGAAAGCCCATAGTCCCCAAGCCCACAGATGCTAACACCTTTGAGATGGTGTGTTGTGTGAGTTCTGCACAGTTTGTGAACAGTTATGCTTTATGGGTTTTACAGAGATGTTTCACAATATAGGTATTTAATCTTTGAATAAAATTTCCAATATGAATAGATGCCACATTAAGGATTCATTAAGCGATTCACCCACTTTAAGAACAACACATAATAGTGATCAAGAGCAGGAATTCAAGAGCAAGGACTAGAATTCTGCCTGACACCCTTTCTGCCTGTGCATCTTGGGCAATTTCAGTGACCTCTCTAAGCCTCAGTTTCCTCATCTATAGAATGGAGCCATGCTAGTATGTACCTCATTGGGTTGTTGCAAAGACTAAATGATATCATTCATGGTACATACACCATTTAGCATAATGCTGAGTTAATGTTAGCCATGATTGGCTGTGCATGTTCAGGACACAATACAAATTCTGAAATAGATTTAAAAGCACAGCTTGTAGCATCTGCTTTCAGGACTGACAAAGACATAAGACAAAAATGAAAGGCAGAAGGCAATGTGAGCATACCTGTACCAGAGGGACATATGGAGAAAAGGGACTAAAGCAAGTTGTCCTTGGGGTGGTTGTACATCAGCGGCACCCTGGCATGGAACCCATCATCCAAAAGTGTGTGGACAGCCCCTGTACACAGTTTCCCCATCGAGAGAAACACTAGGATCTCTTCCTGCCTTCACAAGTTTAACACAGAATCATGACTGCTATGGTTTGGATGTTTTTGTCTCCTTCAAACCTCATATGGAAACTTAACCCCCAGTGCAAGTCTTGGAAGGGGTTTAGGTCATGAGGGCTCTGACATCATGAATGGACTAATGCCACTATGAAAACAGCTTGTGGAAATGGGTCTCTCCTCTACTTTTCTGCCGTGTGAGAACATGGTGTTCCTCCCCTCCAGAGGACATGGCATTCAAGGTGGCATCTTGGAAGCAGAGAAGCCAGGCTCTACTCTGCTGGTGCCTTGATCTTGGACTTCCCAGCCTCCAGAACTGTGAGAGAATAAATTTCTGTTCTTTATTAATTACCCAGTGTCTGCTATTCTTTTACAGCAGCACAAAATGGACTGAGACAATGACATTGATACATAGCCAATTAGTAGTCATTGGAATAAAAGCAAGCATAAACAGACAATATCACATAAAATATTTACAGTATGACTTTGGGCAAGTTGCTTAGCTGCCCTAGAACTTCATTTCCTCATTTGACATCGTTGCTTCATAGGAAAATAATACAAGCCACATACATAATTGTAAATTTTCTAGTAGTCACATTAAAGTAAGCAAAAAGAAGCATATAAAGTAAATATATTTTATTTAACCCAATATATGCAAAGTAATATCATTTCAATATGTAACCAATATAAAAATATATTGACATGTTTTATATTCTTTGTTTCATAGTAAGACTTTAAACTTGGTGTGTATTTCACACGTACAGCACATCTCAAGGATGCTGCAGGCTCAAAAGCCACATGTGGCTGGCAGCTACCACACTGGACCACGCTGACCAACAGCACACCTAGCTCTTAGAAAACCCCTGATCCTATGTCTGTACGTCGGGGATGGGGACAATGGCAAGGATGAAAGGTGGACACTGTTGGTCCACATATGAAGATTTAAACCACAGCAATAAATGATGATGAATCTTGCCATATAATAAAAGGGTAAGGATTTAAGATCAGAGCCCAGGAAGACTTCTGCCATGAGGAGGCTCCCGTAAAGAGCCATCAACGAAGCTGAGTATTAGATTAACTCTTGTGATTTGCAGCTGAATTGAGTTGGTTCTCCTTTTTTAAAAAGCTACTAAGTCTGGCCAGGCGGTGGCTCACGCCTGTAATCCTAGCTCTCTGGGAGGCCAAGGCGGGCAGATTGTTTGAGCTCAGGAGTTCGAAACCAGCCTGAGCAAGAACGAGACCCCGTCTCCACTAAAAATAGAAAGAAATTAATCGGACAACTAAAAATATATAGAAAAAATTAGCCGGGCATGGTGGCACATGCCTGTAGTCCCAGCTACTCAGGAGGCTGAGGCAGAAGGATCCCTTGAGCCTAGGAGTTTGAGGTTGCTGTGAGCTAGGCTGACGCCACGGCACTCACTCTAGCCTGGGCAAAAAAAAAAAAAAAGCTACTAAGTCTTTGATTTTCTTCATCATCACTTTTGTAATTTAGCAATAGCCTGTGCAAGAGTGTTCATAGTAGCTCTTACTCAAAACAGCCAAATACTGGAAACAACCCAAATGCCTCTCAGTGAGTGATGGTCAAACTGTGGTATATGCATACCATGGAATACGACTCAGCAGTGAAAGGAAAGAATCATTGAGATTTGCAACTCGGATGGACCTCAAGGGAATTATGCAGAGTGAAAAAAAGTCCTTCTCAAAAAGCTATGATTCCATTTACATAACCTTTTCAAAATAACAAAATTTCAGTAACAGAAAACAGATTAGTGATTGCCACAGAGCAGGTGTTGCTGGAGGAGACTGGCTGTGGGTACGAAAGAGTAAGATAAGAAAGTCCTGTGGTAGTGACACAATTCTGTGTCCTGACTGTGGCTGTGGTTACATGAATCATAGATGTGATTAAAATTGCACAGAACACTATACACACTCACACACACACACACACACAGATGAGAGTGTGTAAAGCTGGTGAAAGCTGAATAAAGCTCTACGGATTGTACCAATGTCAGTCTCCTGGTTCCAATACTGCACTGTGTTTACGCAAGACATGACCATCCGGGAGGCTGAGTGAAGGGTATGTGGGATCTCCCCATCCATTTTTTTTCGCAACTTCCTATGAATCTATAATTATTTCATTAAAAATAGAAATGTAGATCCAAAAAGGAAAGATCTTCAGGAACGGAACGAGCTCTTAGCAAAGCCAGGTTGTACAGAGAGCAGCTCCGGTAGGAAACGCAAGTACAGGCTTCTCAAAGCCTAGGCAAAAGGGAGAGGTTGGCTGAACATCCATTTCTTAAATCCAGAAATAAATGCAGTGGTACCAGGAGAGAAATAATTGATTTTGTGCAAACCCAACCAGTTCTTTTCATCCTAGACCCCTGTGCTCCAACTACAATAGTTCACTGCCTTCCAAATCCACAATGTTTTATGGCCTCAAGGAGCCAAGTTGCATAATTATCATCACATCATGATGCAACAGCTAATTTTCAAAAACCCACAATAAAGTCATGAAAAAAAGGGAACAGTTACAAAACCTATCCAATGTGATTGTTTTTCAGCTTTCATTAAAACTAGTTTATAATTAATCTGTTTCTTTTTAGACATTCAATTTTCTCAGAGTTATGTTAAAAAAGTGCCTTTTAAATTTTTATTATCCTTTTTCTAATGGTAAAACATTGGTAGAAATCGGTTTTGAGGCTTAAAACATCAGTCTAGTTAAAACTAAGCCCTGAAACTTTGATGACAAAAGTAATGCAGTGCATTTTTTTGTCTGACCACAAGAGGGCTTCTTTTAGTCCCAATAGTAAAAACCAGTAATCTTTCATTGAAAATTTGTAAATATCATACAAAGGAAAATGAGTTGAAAACCAAGTTCCTCCTGCAAACACCAAGATTTCCCTGACTGTACAGTTTTGTAAAAGGTGAAATTTACTGAAGAATCTCTAATATATGTGTGCGTGTGTGTGTGTGTGTGTGTGTGTGTATACACACTTCAAAACTCAGTTTCCTATTTTAAAGTTGGCAATTATGTGATGGAAACCAGCCAACCACTTATAACACATGCTGATGACTTCATTTTGAAGTAGGGCCAAGCGCCGTCTTTATTTTCGTTAGTTTTGTTATTAACATATAGAGCCCAGCATATTGCTGTGGTTCAATAAGAGCTCTACAGCCAATGGCTCCTTATTCATTATTCAAGATAACTCTGTCATGCTCGAAACGAATTTCCCTAAGTGTACCTACTCCCACATCAACCCCTATTTATAGTTTTCAATCCATTTAATTGTAAAGCAAAGGTTTGAGAAGAAAGACTCATAATCCTCCTGCAATGTAGCCTAAAGTTTTAGGAGAAGAAGGTTTAGAAGTCAAGTTCCGGGAAAGCTGGTAGAGGAAGCTCTTAAAGGGCATGTAGAGTCTTGTTTATGGGATTTGCTTCCTTCATCCTCAGCCCTGCCCAGGGTTCCCCTAAATATGCCACAAGGTTTCCCTACATATGTCACACCTTAAATTGAGGTCCCATTCCTCTATTATTTGACTACTGACGACAGCGAATAGAACTAAAACACAAGACCACACTAAGCCAGAAGCTGCTATTATTTTTGATTCATTGACCAATTTATACAACTCTAAATTCTATTAAAGTTTCGCAAAGCTCATGCAAATGAAACGAAGTACCTATTTTTTGCGTATCATCAATCCCATAATTTTCTGGTGACCCAAACTGAAAGAGATTTTCATCAAATCTTTTTATTTTTTTTTAATCTAGAAAATATAATTGAGAACCAAATCAATGAATATATCCAACCTGTATCTATGTCAGAAGGGAACTAGGATTAACTGTTCTTGCCCCATATTTACCATGCAGCAACTGATGCTCTCTCTGTCTCAGCCGTTGCCTCCAGAGTCCAAGGGAGGAAAAGGCAGAGGAGAGATCAGATGGGGGATGGGGCTGAGCAGGGAGTCACTGGAAGTTGCAGTCTCTGTTTCACTTCCAACACTGCCCCCATCTTACTGGCCATGAGTTAAGGCCGACAAATGAGCCTCTAGGAAACATGACCAAGATCTGCTTTGGGGAAGTCTGGTCAGATTAAAAGGCACAATTGCTAAAAACACAAAATCTGTGGCCTGTGCAAAGGACGCCCAACTGGGAAACTTGAGGTCTGGCTTCGAAGCCCTAGTCTGCCATCATGGGGCTCTGTGAACTGAACTCCTTGCCAAACACCATTTCCCTGCTATGTGAAATACAGCAAATACATAAAATTACATTGAATATATAATTTCTAAAGCTCATCTCAGTACACACTTCAACCCAAGATTCAATTTGTACTATACACAGCCCAACAGTTATTGTGTCTTCCTGGAAAAGCAGAGCCCTCGAGCCAAATTCTCTTCCCATGTGATTAAAAAGAATATTTTGTGCTAAAGACTAAACTGAGAACTTCAGTTATAATCTACAGGGTGTGATTTTTTTTTAAGCTTACGCGTATGAACAGCATAAATCCACGAGGTCCTCCCTGGAGGCACACAGTTTAAGAGATGAGCCCAGAAAATTTTGGTGTTTGATGTTTCTAAGGAAACATTTAAGAGTCCCAGTCAAGTTCAGTCCTGTCTAAGTGAGAAAGGTCAGAGTTCATTTTTCAGCTCTGCCTGACTCTAGTGGGATTTGATGAGTATGTTTGTTTTGCGTGTTCCCGTGTGCAACATGCACTTTCTTAGAGCCTATCAGCTCTATGGAGAAATAAAAGCCAGCAGCCATTGACACGCCTGCTGCAGGAATGTTGAACATTCTACAAGCCTCATCTACAGCCATGAAACCAGATCGTTGTGGGTCAGATCTATGGCTGCAGCCAATACTGTGAGGGTGCTGGAGGGACTGCTCCTTGGTGACTCTCTAGGCACAGTCCTCGCTGGCCTTGCATTGTGACTGAGCGCTAGTACTGGCAAGGTCTAGGCTTTGGGTGGTGGGAAGCGAGGGCAGTGGCTACGTCAATCACTCTGTTCTGGATTGCTTGTTTTTCTTCATTAAAGTCTATAAGACTTTTTTTTTTTTTTCGCCTTTGGTATTTATATTTGCCTGGTCAACCCTCCCAGAAACTATTGCCTGGTTGCAATCAGTTAGGAGGGAAGCAGAAGCCTAACGGTGGACTGCAAGAGAGAAGGGGCTTCTGATGGGGCAAGGCGACAAAGTAAACGTGTCACTGGTACAAGTAGCAGAGGTTGCGTTGGTCCCTTTCAAGTTACAGATCCTCAGTATCTGGAGCATCCTCCAGGTGATCCGAGGGACCAGATGACAGCCTGGTGCTAGGTCCTCAACATTTTCCTAAAAGGTATTCACCTAGAGAAAGTAATAATTATTTCTTCTTGGGTTCATAATTTTGCAAAGAAACAGCCATTTTTCTTTTAAGGGGTCTTTCACTAGGCACAGGAAAGTAAAATAATTTGCCAAAGATGACAGAAAGTCTACTGAAAGTTGAAGTCTTTTTACCTTTACACATATTTTCTTTAAAAAAAAGAAACCAGCATCTGGTTTCTTTGCAATATGCAGTAGTTTGTCATGTTTATGAGATTTATTTTCTTATTGGATCAAGAGTTTGCTGTGGATAGGAAAAAAGAGGCTTAGGGAATTTTTAAAATTCTCCTTAAACAGTTAGGGTTATTAATTCTCACGAAGAGAAATATTTACTTAAAGAGCTGATTCATCATATTACATCCTTGTGAACAAACATACCAAGGGCTTGAGTATAGGGAGGAAATATGGGAAATTAGTAATGAATAGAGCAGGAAGGAAGAGGAGCTGCCAGTTATTAAGCACCTAGTGTTGACAGACATTATTTCATTCAGTCTCAACGTCAGGTAAAAACTGTATCTCCATTCTGTAGGTGTGGAAACCGAGGCACAGAGACAGTAAGTTATGTCAAGGTCATGCAGGTGATACATGACAGATCAAGGGCCAGAACCTGGGCTGGCTCAAGGAAAAACTCTTTTCTACTCCACGTACTATGATGGACTCAGGTGTAGGGAGGGGTGAAGAAGCTGGTCAGAGCTGTAGATTAAGTTCTGTAACTTGAAGTAAGGTACAAGTCCACCACTTTTTTTTGCAGAAATAACATTTATTGGAATAGGGTCATGGGTAAATTAAGACAGAACAGAGAGCAAGAGCTTTCTTGTGCTCATCTCAGTGCCTACGAATTGATTAACTGAGGCATAATTTAAATATGAAAGGTACAGATCCTTGTGATACAAAGGGGTTTGACAATTGTACACAGGTAGGTAAACCACCACCCAAATCAAGTTAAAAAACCTTTCAACACTCCAGAAAGTTCCCTCATGCCCCTTTCCAGTTGGTTCCATCCCCTCCCTACACAAGAAGGAAACCACTGCTCTGATTTCTGTCCCCATGGCTTAGTTTTACCTGTCCTAGAACTTCATATATGTGGAATCGTATCCACCAATCCATTTTCAACACTAGAGGAACATCTGCGGTTCCAGGAGTAGATGGCGAATCATCTCCCCACTGACCGTGGAGTCAGCATTGCGAGGCCCATTGATGGCAGAGCGAAGGCCAGGTGGGATGTCAGTATTTGCTGCTTCTCCCCAAGATGCTTATAAAGCCTTTAAAAACAGGATCTGGTTCTTTAATAGGGTGGAACAATACAATGCACATATTACTTTCTCAATTAATATTTGATTAGGTGATGCGTATACATCCTCTGCATTTATTCATCATTTATACATTCATTCACTCAGTAAAAATTTATTATTGTCCAACTATGTGCCTGGGGCTGGCTGATGCTGGTTACAAACAAGATGCACTGTTTGTGTCCTCTGGGGAACAAAAGATTAACGTCTTGCCAGTTGCAACATGCAGAACTGATACAAGAATTTGAGTTTCAGGGCCCATGTCATTACTCATCCCATTATTCATTCACAGCCTACCGTGTGCCGGGCATGGTCCAATACTGCGATGATACAAAAATACATGAGGCTGGATGCTGTCCTCAAAGAGTTTACCTTTTAGGAGTTACTGATCTCTAGCCAGAAGTCTCTGCTTTAAAAAAAAAAAAAACAACCCTATCTGCTTTCTCCAGTGTCATGTGCATCGGAAAAAATAAATCAGTGCATCTTTTCCATCCGATCCACATTTCAGTATGTTTTCATGAGTCATGCTTCAAGCGGCTTTGAGTGGGAGTCACTGGGCAGCTTTTAGAGAGGCGTAAGGAACCCACTCTGCCAGCAAAGGTGGAAAGACTTCTTTCCTGCAATATGTCAGGACTTCGCAGCCTCTCAGTCAGTTCACTGTCAGCAGAGGCTTAAGGAAATACACTACACGCTAGAAGGTATACTTTGGGGATTTTGACAGTTCCTTGAAAACAGCAGAAAGTGTCCCAAGCTAATAAAGTCAATGCCCACCCCTTCCAACACTCCTCCTCCAGTACACACACATACTCTCCCTCTCTCCTTCTCTCTCCCTCCCTCTCTCTCTCAAGGTTAACCATTGTAGCCACTAGGGGACAAAGGGTTTCAGATGTGTTCCGCAGATGAATGTTTGATATCATGGGACAGGACAGAGCGAGAACAATCGCCTCCTCTTGGGCCAACACTTTCCCATTAGCGTATCAGAAATGTGCAGGCTCTGATTGCAGAGTAAGTAAACAGGACATAATGGGTTTTCAATAAATGCTACCGAGCCAGACTCCAAGTCTATTTGGAGAGGTTTATTTGACACGCAGAGCCTACAGGGGGAACTGAGGACAGAAAGGTAAAGGGAGTTGACGTTCACGGATGAAAATGCGTGCGGCGTGGGTTGAGATCCACATGCGAACCACAAAGAGGTGAGACTGTTCTGATTGGAGCCACCCAAGGATCCAGAGCAACACCTTTGTCTGAAATATCCAGGTTTGTCAGAATAATTAGAATCTCAGAAGGAAATGGGACTTAGGGAGGTTTTGGATTCCTTTTTTCTGCTTACTTTTTGCTTATGTAGTTTTGTTTTGTTTTGTTTGCGGGGTAGTGAGGAGTCATTTTTAAAAACTCGAAGCTAAGAATAGTAAAAGGCCTAAAATTACCCAACTCACTGAACCGGAATCTGACCGAGGTCTCTCGATTCCCAATCCTGGGTGTTTTCTAACCCACTTTGTCCCTTCATTCCTCTGCTATGTAGGGGGAGACACAGGGTACGACCAGATGGAAAGCATTTGGTATGAAGAAAACAAAGTTTATGTTCTAATAGACTGAAATTAGTTTTTAACAAGACTGAATTTCTTTCTGATTTTAACTGGAAAAAAAATTAATATATGTGCACATTAGAACTTATGTTAACTTAGACTTCTTTAAGCTGTGGGAGGCTGAACGACTGGGAAAAGGAGAAAGGCTCTATTCCCAGATGACTCTTGGGGACATCCCCCCACCACCCCCACTAAAGGCTGCAGAACAGACCGTCCTTGGGAGCCCTTGACTAGCCTCTCTGTTGCCTGGGTATTAACTCTCCACTAACAAGTTAATGAAATAATCAACAAAAGACTGGCACATTTGGAATACAATCCAAACATTGTTTCTTTAGTGCCTTTGTGTCTTTGGTCTAGTTCCCTAGAAGCAGAGTGTGAGACCAGGATCCTGGTGCTTGGGCAATATTGAGGGAAATAACCCTTCAGAAAAAACATGTAAGGGAGTCTCTTAGTTTGCTAGGGCTGCCCTAACAAAATACCACAGCCTGGGAGGCTTCGACACAGAAATGTATCTTCTAATAATCCCGGAGGCTAGAAGTCCGAGATCAAGGTACTGGTAGGGTGGATTTCTCCTGAGGCCTCTCTCCTTGGCTTGCAGACAGCCACCTTCTTGCCGTGTCCTCGTGTGGTCTCTCATCTGTGCCTCCCTGGTGTCTCTTTCCATGTCCAAATTTCCTCTTCTTATAGGGACACCGGTGAGATTGAATTAGGGTCCATTCTAACAGCCTCATTTTAACTTAATGGCCTCTTCAAAGGCCTTATCTCCAAACACAGTCACACTCTGAGGTATTGGGGGTTAGGGCTTCAGCACATGAATTGGGGACACAATTCAGCCCAAAACAGGGATGAGAGAAGGGGACTAGGATGAGGAAGGGGGGCAGGATGTGGTCTCCAGGGAAGCCCGGCCTCAGCCCAGTCCACGGGGCGGAGGCGGGGGTGACCACACCGTCAATCAAACCTCGGCTGTCCCACCTTGACGTCAGCAGGCTGGGTCTTTCTGACCCTGCATCTGCTAGCCTGCCAGCCAGCCCTCAGCGTGTATGCGGCAGGCGGCCAGGGAAGATCTTGGCGTATCCACCCAGACATCTCCAGGCAGGGTGGCTCCTATGGGTCAAGGGCATTTTTCCAGACAGGGTCACACAGGGGTAGGCCACTCAGGTGCTCCAGGAGCTGGGGAGCAGGCACCCCCACGCAGAGGGTCCCAGCTCTTCTGGGTGTTGCAGAAGCTTGCCAGTCTTCTGGCTCCACTGGCTAAAGCCCACACCTCCAGGTACAAACACAGGACACCTGAGGCTGAGGAAAAGGTGGTGCCATTGCTGTGGGAAGGAACAGGCCAGACCCCTCTCATTCCCAGCGCAGCTGCCCAGGCCTGAACCCTCCACTTCAGCCATGAAACCTATTAGCCCCACCTGTTTAGGAGCTTGGAGCTCCATCTGCTCTCCTTTCTCCCTGCCATGGTCTCAGTCCAGGGATCCATCACTTCTCGCCCCTACTCCTAAAGAGCTTCTTCTCAGATCTCCCCACCTCTAGTCTAAACCCACCCAACAGAGTCTTGCACAGCAGCCAAATACGAGCACTTCGCTTCCCACCACAGGGAAGGCGAGGACGGAATCCGTTTGGTTAGTAGGGGTTGCTCCAGTCTTGCATCTCTGCTCTGCTACTTAATAGTGTGTGGCCTTGGGCTGTCGAACCTTTCTGTGTCTCGGTTAACTCATTTGTAAAACGTGAATAATATACCACAAGGCACCTTGGAGTTTGGAGGATTCAGTGAGCTACATACATGTAGCACTTGGAACAGCGTCAGGTGCACAGTGAGCAGGCGTGAGGGCTGGCGGTGACCTTTTCTACCGCTGGTGACACGGTAGGTGCAGCCGCAGCAGCGTCGGTACCCAGCACCGAGTAGAGTGCTGGGCGCAAAAGGTGAGAAAACAGAAGGTGCTAGAAGGGGCCTGGCAGCCCGTTTGGATGGATATCACTAGTATTTCTCCTGATATTTTTGCAGGTGGTGAAACCAGGAGCATGTGTGATCCCAGTTTCGGTCTTAATCTCTGACTCCACTGGCCTCCAAGGTAAATATTTAAAGCTAGTTTATAGTTGACACTAACTATGTTAATATCAGATAAGGGCAAGAAAACAAAAATCCTCTCATCAGAAGAGGTGATTAGGTTACAATGAACCACAACAGTTACACCTGATGTTAATAATTTTACAGGGAAAAAATAAACAGCATGGGAGTGTTTGCGAATTGGCGTGAAATCTGTGCTCACCTGGCTGTTTTGGTAACTTCAGTGCAGCCAGCAGGAGCTTGAGCTATATAACCCCATCTCTCTCGTGACCCCACCAATCTCACCCACCCCGAATCCCGGTCCAGCCGCCCACAACCAGTTCTCTTCAAGATCTGAGCAACTCGGACCCTGGGCTGGGCTGCTGGACCCCCTGCAGGAAGGCCTCCCAGTGGAACCTTCTTCCTTCCCTGGGGCCCCAGTACCCTCCTCTCTTCCCTCTGCCTCCTCTTCCACACAGCCGGCCCTACTGCACAGCCTAGGAGATAACCTTTGCCAAGGTGCCAGGAACAGGCGGCAGATGATTAACACATCTTTCATGCAGAGCAAGTCTGGGCCCATAGGTCCACAGGTAGAGCATGTTAGAGTTGGACACCAAGCCATTTCCTTTCCATCAATGCAAAGGCAGGAATAACCGTGCTAACAGTGACTTTTTAAATGCCATTCTATACACGTCATGTTTTCCTCAGTGTTGTTTCTATGCATCATTTCTTTCTCTGCCTTGAATCACCCTCTTTCCCCCTCTGTTTTGTTCTTTTTTTCTTGGTGGTTTTTGTTGTTTGTTTGTTTGTTCGTTTTTACCCAGTCTGGTCTACCTGCTTGAGTCCCAGTCTCTCCTCTGGTTTCCTCACTCAGGGTGTGGTGCTCTCTGAACACTTAGCCAAAAAAAGCAGAAGGAATCGGACCCCACTAAGCAGCGCTGAGTACACTGTTCTGGAGAATTCTGCCATTCACCCGATGCTCACAGACACAGGAACATGAGTCATCACTGAGATGCTGCTGCCACCCGCCTTTCTCCCCAAGCCTCCCTAAAAAAAGAGGAAATGGCCTCTGACATTGTGATGTGTGAACAAGACCTCCACACACAGCACAAAGCCTGGGAACTTCTGCCTCAGACTTCCGCACTGGCTACGGGATGCTGGTCTTGTGTTTGGGTTTCAAACCTCAAATCTAAAGAAAAATGTCACTTGAAGTATGATTTGTAGAAAGCAATAGAGAGGCCGATTCAGAAGGAAAAGCAAAGGTTAAATGGCACTGCTGTTTATGACTTCTATCATTTTAAAAATAATTATACTTTTTCAAAAGAACATTTTGGCAATGGAGAGGATGGAAATGAAAAGAGCTGTAATTGCTCTTAAAGAGCATAAAGCAATATTATGGAAGAAAGAAGATCAATTAGGCAGGCTGGTCAATAAAGCAGGAATGAGGTGTAATTAAGCTGGTTCAAAGAAAAGTTTGATTAAAGATTACAAAAAGCTCTCTAATTATGAGGAGAGGCAAGGAAAATCTTAGGCAAGGATGCCAAAGGAGGCCGCACACTTTGTTAACCCTACAGATTGAAATGAGAAACCCAACAATTAGAGATGATTAGGATAAAACAACATCATTCTGACAATGGAGAAACTTCACTCTCTAGTTAAAAAGACCTAGGACCAGCTTTAAAATCTTTAGCCATGTTCTTTCCAGATTTCTCAGAACCATGGGAGTATGTACGGCGAGATCAACCCTCAGCCCACTCCACTGTGAGTGCAACTTGGCAAGGAAAGAGGACCTGGGAGCTTTTCTTCTCCAAGCTTTCATCCCCAGGATGCCAAACAACACAGGCTGATAATGGGTCCAACATCCACAAAGTCATCTGTGACAAATATGATTTGAGGCAGATTGAACATGGAAAGGATGAGAAATGATTAGAAAGTGAGTCTAGAACTATAAAACCCATCTATGGTTAAAAACTATTTTTCTGCTCCCTTTTATTCCAGCAGCAATCCATCATAGAAAGAATTTATTTTCATTGGTTATTCAAAAAATGATAGCATTCAGAATTCAGACATGATGAATCCTTTTTTTTTTTTTTCCTTGTTTTCTCTGCTGAAGGGGGAAAAAGACACACTACACACTCTGGAAGGAGGATGTCTACAAAGCTCAAGTAGCTGTGGCTAGTTATGGCCCCAGAACCCGCCAGGCACTGGGAGTATCAGAGCAGACTTTACAGATGTTCACCATTGACCATCGACCATCGACCCACCAACTCTGTTCTTCGCAACCGTCTCCACCTCTCCTGCTTCTGGGACCTGCCATTCCCATCTCCTCCTCCGCTGCGAAAGAGCAGACTTCTGCAATTGGCAGTAAACTCTATTAGTGTCACAAAATAAAAGAAAACCTGTTTTAGAGAACAAGCAGTCAATTCCCCAAACAAACACTTAAAATTAAGCAGTGTCTTGGTTATAGGCTACTAGCAATGAAAGGGCATATCCATGTGTGAATTTGCATTTGCATTCTCACCAGGGAGGCAGGCTCAGCAAACCAATTAACTAATTAAATCAATTAACCAAATGTGTAATTAACCTTGAGAACAGAGGTGTTAATAGAAGGACAACAAAGTACCTTCCTCAAATTATCTGGTGGGTTTAAGCCTTTTAGTTTTCCATCTTAAAGGCATAGCCACAGAGGGGAAATATTCTCTGGGCATAAGACGGGTGTTCGAGCAATGTCATCCCATGGAGTGGACAGAATCAAGCCAAGGGCAGTGTTTCCCACCCACTCCAGTCCAGCATCTGTAAGTCACTGCACAGGAGTTTTGGAGAACATGGTCATGAAACAGTGGCCCATTCATGGTCATTTCTATTGAGAACACACATGTCTATTATTAAGAAAAGGGTAATAGCTAGAAATTTCCAAGACAGATCCCTCCCTTAAGATGATCAACACCTGGTCATTCAAGCAATTGATTCTAAGAAAAAAGGAAGCAAGAAAGGGATGACAAACTGTCAAACAGTCATGGGAGGCCACGGTTTGGCTGAACTCCTACACTGGGCCCCAGCAAACCAGACCAAACCAGAATGGAGTCACTTATGCTAAATTGCTACAAGATCAAAATGAACTCTGAAACAGGCCAGTTATCCAAAACAAGAGATTCACAGCAACCAATCAAAAGAGACCTAGTTTACCTGAGCCTGTCTGTTTTAACCCTAATAGAAAAATAACTTTGAAATGACCAATCTGCTTTTTGTTCCCTGTTTTCCGCTTTCTTCAGCCCTTTTCTGCCTATAAAGCCAAACTCTTCTGCTCAGCTCATCAGAACACTCATTCTATTGTGCAGAAGATGTGACTCCATTCTAGAATCGCGACTGAAAGCCAATTAGGGCCAAGTGTGGTGGCTCATGCCTGTAATCCTACCACTACCACTTTGGGAGGCTGAAGTGGGGGAGGATCAATCGCTTGAGGCCAGGAGTTGGAAACCAGCCTGGGCAATAGCAAGACTCCCGTCTCTACAAAAAAAAATGTTTTTAATTAGCCAGGCATGGTTGTGTGCGCCTGTAGTCCCAGCTTCTTGGGAGGCTGAGGCAGGAGGATCGCTTGAGCCCAGGAGTTGGAGGCTGCAGTGAGCTACGATGACGCCGCTGCACTCCAGCCTGGCCGACAGAGCAAGATCCTATCTAAAAAAAAAAAGTATAAAAGCCAATTAGACCTTTAAACTAAAATTGTTGTAGTTTTGTCTTTTGACAACTATTATAGAGGTTTGATCTGTATACAGAAATCCCTGGGGGGAAAGATGAACTTGTGGGTCTACAGGAATTCTAAAATGCTCTGTGCAATTCTGACATGTGGAAATTCATCTTTACCAAAACAATAAATTAAGGCCTTGCCATAATTACTGTTAAGTAGCTCACCTTATAAAAATCTGGTTTTCAATAGCTTCAGGAACGTGACTTGGAATGAATGATGTGAAAGACACTGAGCTGGGCCTGACGCATTTAAGTGGCTGTCATTTAGGGGTGCTGTGGAATTCACTCAGAAACAAAACTGCCAGCAAAGAGTCATATGTTAAACAGCAAACGGGTAATACAGACCAGAGGCAAATATCTACTGACTCTGTAAGATAGATTGACTTAGACCATTACTTATACCACTTCAGAGAAACCAAAATCTCGAAGGAGAGGTAACACAATCAAATCATTAACAGGGGCAGTGAAGGCTGCGGTGTTAGGAAATGGGGAGCTTATCAGGAGAATAAATATGGACGTGAAATCTCATCCTGGATTTTCCTGTTCCTTTTCTATAAAAGACGCCGTTTCTGACGTTGACCTTGGGCAAGATCAAAGCTCACCTGCGCTAAGTCAGCACACAATTCTTAATCCTTAAGTAAAAAGATACACTTGTGAACCGTAACACTGAGCCAAGCTCACAGGCTCTCCACGTAATCAGGGACTTAAAGTGCAATTTATAACCAGGCAAGGATGTTTGAAGAATCGAATTCCATTCGCTCAAAACCCGAGGATCCCATTCCCACCCCGAGTGCGGAGAAAGCACTCAGCATCCTTTCAGTTAACCTCTCTGGGCCTCAGTTTCCTCATCTGAAAAATGAAGGGGGTTTGGAATAGGAAATCTCTATAATCTCTCCCATGATTCCAAGGGATTATTTTTCTTTTCCACCAATAAAGGAATAGACTTTCTGACGGCAAACATTTCTATTCCTACTATTCTAGATCAACCAGAACACTGAAAATTTGGTACGAAAAGCTTTTCTTAAGATAAAGAGATAGCATTTCCTTGAGAATAATTGCCAGTCTTGTTGAAACTTTAGCCGAGGAACTTATCAAAAAGAAACCACCTCATTTCAGACTGTGGGCTGAGTCCGGGAAAGTCAGACCCAATGCCTCACGGGAATTTAGAGTTACACAGTTGTTGGTCAAGTGGAAAGTAAAGAAGGTGAATTTGTTTTTTCCAAGATTCTCCAAGACCATATGAGCTGAGGCTCAATTTTTTCTTTACATCATATAATTGAAGAAAACAAACTTCTAGAAACAGATATATATCATCTCTGCAAGGCCAAATACTGCCAAGTGAGGACTGGCCTCTACTCAGTATGTTTTTGGTTACCACTATCTTGTACCCCCGAACAAGCTGTTGTCCCCACAAAGAGCCTTGGGGATGTCTGATGGCAGCAGGAGGCTGAATTCCAAGTTGCTTCATACAAATAAAATACATTTTATTCTGTCTACCCCTATGCAAATTAAGTGTGTTAATACGGACATGGCATAGATTTGTTAAGAATTGCAATGATTGATTGATAATATTAAATGTAAGATGTTAATGTTAAATATTAAATGAAATAACATTAAAATTAAATGTAAGATGTTAATGTTAAAATGTTTTCTTAATTCCATTGAATACGTTCTGAGGCAATCCCAAAGAGATAAAAAGTAAGTCCAAGACAATTAGCATTGAAATGTATAAAAACATGTGCATTTAAATGCTATTTCTCTTGGACTTACTCATTCCCTAAACAATGGCTTATTGAACACTTGCTAAGGGACCACCTAATTCTATTAGTAGAAATATGGATAGACTTGGAAAACAGTTCCTACCCTCACGGATGTTGTAAACTACAATTACATAAAGACCTTTATTTGGATAATTAAAATAAAGTGTCAGTATTTAAAGCCACAAGAATACTCTGTGAATTGTGAATTACTTGGGGGTATCTTGTTTCTTTTAAACAACGACAGGAAACATAGAAAAATGTCGTAAAGTATTCAAGCATGTGATAACATACACAATTTTCAAAAATCATTGTAAGACAAACGGCAAATGAATTTTCAGGACCCTGAGCATTCAGGACTTTAACTGCAGTATTAGGATCAATACTAAATGTTTGCCGCTAGAAAAGAAAATAATGGTAATAGTTTTAAAGACGTTATTGAGTTCTGATTTGCTTGTATCTCACAGACTAAAAAAAAAAAATGCTAAAACGTTTGTTTACGAAGGTCCCCCAGTGACACTTTTTCAACAGAAGGGATATAGAAACAAAAACTAGAAACAAAATATTCAGAGCCTTTTGCAAGTGGGGAGTCACCAGGCCGGGATCTCATTTCCCAAACTGATGGGCCACACCAAGGTCAAACTACTTCCTCAGGGCAGCCACGAAGCTTGAGAAAATTCCCAGGATTCCTGGACATTAGCTGAGCTTCCAAGAAGCCACCGTCCTCACCCACGCTCCCTACTGCGCGGCTGGACTTTCACTCTTTGCTTTCCAGTGCCAACTGCAGGGCTGCCGCATCCTTACGTGAGATTTAACCCTGTCATGTTTTTACTTACATAAAATAAAATAAACATCTTCCATCAAAACATAAAAAGGCTGAAAGTTATAGAATAAAATGAATCTCCTGCCTCACCTTAAAATGTTTATAGAGCTAATGTCCTTTACATATATGCACTGACATCACAGCGTTTAGTCATTACTCCTGTTAGACTTTTTGGCAAGAACTATGATTTATTCATCCTCCTCCCCTCAACACGTAAATTCGAATGGATTTGCTATAAGAAATGAAGGTTCCAAAAGTTCCTTTTAGATTCTGGAGACTGGGTTTAGGGATAAAAATTAAAATAGTATGTTAGTAATTCATCATTATCAAGCTATGACAGTATGTGATGGGACTAGTGTATTTTAGATTTTCGGACTAGATTAACTTTCTGAAAGCAGAGGCCCATTTTGTTCTAAATGATATACAGCCCCCTCCCTGGAAGCTGGTTCAATGTAACACATGCTACATTTAGCCTCTGCCTCTATTGTCACAGAAACTTCTGGAGAGAATTTCTCTGCAGACAGTGCCATTGTCTATTTGAATATTTGCTGCAATAATGTTTTCTATGCTTAGAAAAACACATATACACACATTTTAGAGTGTCTTACAATTTAAGCTTTTGTTCCTAAATAGGAATAAATTTCTGGAAACTTCTTTCATGAGGGATCTAACTTCACAAGATCTAATGGGCATGTAATGATGGGTTAAATAGTTTACTTGAAAATAACCCTTTTTATTTATAGGATTTGGGAATCAGCATAAGCATAAACACTGGCAAACAAGGCTAGAAATAATTATTTCTACATACAGTCTTTTTTAAGTAGACTATTTTATTTATGAATAAAGTAATCATGAAACAAATCCTGTTCAGGAAAGAACATATGTAAACGATTAGAAACTATTAGGGGTGACTTCACGGTGTATTAGTCTGACATATGATATTTTCTTGGTATTAATAGCTGCTAAACTGTGCAGACATTTCTGCTTTCAGAGTTGCTATTTTGCACAAATTCACCTAATTTAATAAATAGGGCTTAGGCTTCTAGAAAAGAAATTCAATATGCAGTGAAAAAAAATGATCTCTCAGCAACAAGCCACCTTGACCAAGAGGAGGAAGAGAATGCAAGGAACAGCGGGGCCCTAATTACCTCCACTGGCAGACCTGATTTTTAGGGAAATTCTTTCCTCCTTCCTTCCTTCCTTCCTTCCTT
>NW_012133859.1:4027995-4054586 GCF_000956105.1 Propithecus coquereli | reverse complement strand
CTCTCATTAAGGAAAAAATATTGAGCAAGTGATTGAAGTGTTCCAGAAGAGAAAATGTGAAAACAGTTCGTCATAAATATCAGGAAACCAATATCAGATCCTTGGTAACCAACAGGGCCATGATGTGGAGAATCATGTTTTGTGCTAGAATGGAAACTATATCATATGGCATATGGTGCTCAATTCATCTAAACTTACATTGACAGTCTAGGTTAGGAATTAAGTAGACAGATACATTTGATAGTCTTGCAGAAATGGGGCTCTAAATTATCCACTAAACTCTCCTCTCTGTCCACTGTCCTCCAGCCTTAGGCCAGAGGGTGGGTTTGCTGATTCCACAACTCATGGCCCTTGGCTATGAATTCTAGACACACTTCCCTCCTCCCTTGTGTCCATGGCTAGTGGGTCCCTATGCCCCAAAGTGTGGGTGGAGTGAACAGTGTAGTCCAGATTAAAGAACAAAACAACATCTTTCCCTTCCCATCTCTTTCCTTCTCCTGCCAGTTTATTAATAAAATATCATCTACAGAATATTTACCACTAGAATATCTGGCTATTTTTATGAACCACAAGATGAGGGAGAAGGTCTCCATGTCATGAAAGTGACATTGGGTTATAAATGGGATCCTTAATGCCCAGGGCTTTTTGCTAGGCTGTACCAGGCACAGCTTTCAGCCATGGTTAAAACTAAAAGTTACCAACTTGTAAAAATGTTCCAACAGGAAACCTGGGTATTGAAATTGTGATGCATGACTTATTGGCTTTTAATCACAGATGAACCTTTTCACTGACAGCCTTTGATTCCCCACAATTGCAGTCATGCGACTGCATTTGTCATAACCATTATGTCCTTGGATAAATGTAAATCATGCACTAGGTACATTATTAAGCCCACTATTTAAAGGAATGCTCTGGCAAATCCTTTGGCAAAGCAATAAAATTTTTTGAAGTAAAAGTATGCCATTTAAGTGCCTTTTTATAAGTCTATTGTTTCACGTTGCCGGGTTTGCTTAAAATAGTGTTTGCATATTGGTTATGGACATTTTTTCACATTAGTTTCCTAACTTGTTGCTATTTATTTCCAGCACTGGGAGTGAGCAGACCTCATGGCGATGCAAAACATCTGCCAACATCTATTAAAGGGAAACCAAGTAAGAATAAATTTTGCCGCCATTTTGGCAACTCCTTGTGTAGTCGCATGTAGATGCTGGCAAGTAACAATCTGAGAGAGTGTGCCATTGTGTAAATGCACACACTGGATTCTAATGATCTGGCTTTAAATTCCAGTTGTGCTGCTTACTAACTGGAATTGTGTGCATCTCCAAACTTCGGATCCCACCTCTAAAAAATGTAGCATATTGAGCTGTTGTGAAGGTTTAAATTAGTAACACAATGAATATGGTAAGTTTAGCACAGTACCTGGCACATAGTAAATTGCTGAATTAATGTGAGCTATTATTACCAGCATAAAAACCTACCAATTTAAAAAAATAAAAGCAGGAGGCAGGGCACGGTGGCTCACGCCTGTAATCCTTACACTCGGGGAGGCCAAGGCAGAAGGATTGCTTGAGGCAAGGAATTCAAGACCATCCTGAGCAAGAGGGAGACCCCATCTCTACAAAAAAATAGAAAAATGAGCTCAGGCATGGTGGCATGTGCCCATAGTCCCAGCTACTTGGGAGGCTGAGGCAGGAGGATCACTTGAGCCCAGGAGCTTGAGGTGGCAGTGAGTTATGATGACGCCACTGCACTGTAGCCCATACAACAGAGTGGGACCTTGTTTCAAAAAATAAATAAATAAAATAAAAAATTTAAAAATTTTTTAAAAAGTAAGAAAATGCTCAGAAATAGCCCTGGGGGACATTGCCTCCTCCAAGGCAGCCTCTGCACCTTCCCCAAGTCCTTTCTCCCTTTCCAGCTGCAGAGGAGACTTCTGAATCAGAAGTTTCCACCAGCTCTGAACAAAGGTTGGCAGCGGTTTCAGGGCCTTCATCAATCCCGCCCTCACTGGCTTCCATCCACACTGTGCCAAGCGGAGTATCAACAGGATGTGGAGTCATCTTCCGTGGTCCCAGCTGGCTTCGATTGTGCCGCGAAGACTTGGCTGTTGCACATGCCAGACTGAAAGCCTGTCTCAGCTTCACCTCTTGAAGGCAACGCTGTTTATGTTTGCCCAGTACTGTCCTCCCCCTTGAGTCATTTGAAGATCATGCCAAACTCTTTGTTTCTTTTGTCTGGATAGAGTCCTCCATAAAGATATTTGAGTGTAGTTATTCTCATTGACATTTCGCAGATCTGGAAGAGAGTTTTTATAGCCACACAGCTGTCCCCTCGCCACAGCCTGGCTCCACACAGAGCAAAAGTGATCCTTCCGAAATCTGAGCCGGATCGTGTCACTCCTCTGCTCCAAACTCCTCACTGCCTTCATTTCAAAGTGAAAACCAATGTCTTTGGACGTCTTACAAGGCAGCCCACAATCTCCACTCGTTCCCATCTCATCTTCTTCAGCTGGCTTCCTTGTTAGCCTTTGAATACCTGCTGTTCCCTCGCCGGGAAGGGCTTTGCCCCTCATCTCTGCACAGCTCAGTTCCTTCTGGTCTCAATTCATACGTCGCCTTCCCAGGCCATCCTTCTCCTGTCAACCCCTATAAAACAGGACTCTTCTTCTCACCCTCTTTATTTCCTTGCTCTGCTCCTATCAGCACATACGTATATTTGTTTATCGATTTATCGGATTACTCCCGCACTAAAATGTAAAGTAGGTACCACAACGGCTTCTGCTGTGTTCGCCACTGTATTGCCAGCACCTAGACCTCGAGGACACCAAGAAGGTGCTCAATAAGTATTTATCAAATGTTGAAAGAACTGATCACTAAGGGATTCGGCAGCTAGTAGGCATCTCATTCAGTCTGCAGATTTACCCATCAACTTGGTGCCTTGCTAATATCCTTTGTATCAGTCTGGGTATCTTTCTTAACTTTCTTGTATTTTTAAAAATTTCCTCCTATACTTCTCACACATGACTCCAGATTTCTTTTCTTACCAATAGTCTGGAATACTTTATATCACCCTCTACTCCTTGACTCTTTTTTTATAATAATGTACAGAATGCTGTTTAACAAACTGTGCAAACACATCATCTAGCTTTATAAATGCCTCTGTAGCTCAAAATGTTTTCCAGAGTTGAGCTTAGCAAAAAAGTGCTTTTTACGCAAATGTAGCACATGACCTTGCCTCATAAGGTTTCAGGCCACCCCCCTTCTCCCGCCCCTGTCATAACAATAGGTACATTATCTTGGCCCACATAGGTAGCAGCACTTCTTTGGATTTTGCCTGGGCATTTTGGTGGTGCTCTGAGGCTGTAGCAAAAATGCATTATCGCTCCACATGTAGCAAATTCTACTGGTATAAAGCCAAGAGGTTGGATGTTTTAATTTAGTTGTATCTTGCTTTCCTGTTCCTCCTTTTTTTTGTTTTTTTTGAGACAGCGTCTCACTTTGTCACCCCACAGCATACAGTGGGGTCATCCTAGCTGACAGAAACCTCAAACTCCTGGGGATCAAGTGATCCTCCTGCCTCAGCCTCCCGAGTAGCTGGGACTACAGGTGGGCACCACCACGCCCGGCTAATTTTTCCATTTTTAGTAGAGATGGGGTATCGCTCTTGCTCAGGCTGTTCTCAAACTCCTGAGCTCAAGCAATCCACCTGCCTCAGCCTCCCAGAGTGCTGGGATTACAGGTGTGAGCCACCGCCCCCTGTCTCTGTTCCTGCTTAAAGGCATTGTCAAAGCAGAAAGTAGGTGGCTATTATGGAATTTAAATTTCTATGAGAAAGATAAGGAGGGAACAGGATGAAAGAGCTGACAGGGTTGCATTGTTCAAAGGCAGAATGCTGAGAAAGAGAAATTTGCCTTTAGAGCACTTTCAGATAATAATAATAATACACTTATCAGAAAGAATGATAACAAAGATAACAGGGAAATCTGGAAGAAATGAAAATAATAGAATTAACTTTGATTTTAGGGATTTAATTCATAAACATGCTAGAGAATTCCAAGTCTAACCCACACATCCTCAGCTCCCTGTTCCTTCTACTGTTTCTACTGGCAAGACTGCCCTACTCTTCTAGAACTGCCCCCACCTTGGGGAGGAGATAAAAAAGTGAAAAGATATTAATTCCCTTCAGCCACTCCAGGGCTCACTAGCATGGGTTCTGGGGCTCCCTGTCAGGCTTTGAAACCTGACTCTACCTCCTGCTAGCTGGGCAGGCTATTCAACTTCTCTCTGCCTGCAGTTTTCTTATCTCTTAGACAGCAATATTAATGTTAATAATAGTAGTAGCATCTGCTTCTTAGGAGGATGACATGAGTTAGAAAATGCAAAGCACTTAGAACAATGCTGGCTATATTGAAAGTGATCAATAATGGTAGTTAGTATTCCCAGTGGCTTAGGAATTTCTTCACTTTTTATTCACAAACTTAAAGTCAAGGATTTGGGATCTGCATTGGCTTTAAAGGAACAGTGAACTTTCTCCTTCTCACTCTAGCTACATAACCCTCACGCAGACAGAGAGCCACCCAACTTCTCTCTAGACAAGGGGGGAGCTTTCCTCAAATGCAACTTCTCTTACCGGCACAACCAATTTGTCAGGGGAAGTTTGCCTTCCTCCAGAGCAGGCATATGTGAAGGTGGCACGCTACATAGAATTCTGATCATGAGACAGTGTTGACAGTGGTTAAACTTAGGCATTTTTCTACCGCTACCTGCTAGCTGCATTTTTTCCTGTCCACCTACAATGAGTACACAGGATTATGACTCAGTTATAAAGGTTTAATGCAATTGTGTCTCTGTACCTAGAACCTTGGCCATAAAGAAAATACATAAACCTTAAAGAAAGAAGCTGCGTGGAGGAAGATCCTCGCTCAACTCCTCCACGATATGCTTTCCCCTGACCCGGGTGACCCCGAGTGGAATGAATGAGATGAGGGGGCACAGCTCTTTGTTCCTAAAGGGCGAGGCAGTGGCAGATGTTGGTGCTACTTAGTCCAAGCTGCCACAGAATTGAGAGCCCTGGCGAGCATCTGAAAAGCCTCTGCATAGAGCATCTCATAGAAAGTTAGATGATATGTTTATGCAATTCGTTAAACAGTGTTGCACGGACTACTGTAAAAAAAAAACACAAGGAGTGGAGGGTTATATAGCAATAATAATCTAGCATTGTACAGCTTGATACATGCTATGATTGAGGATGAAAATGCAAAGTACTGTCTTTGCAATAGGAGAGGAAGGAAGCCGTAAACTTCCAGGCAATGCCTTTACAAAGACAGCCATCACTCGGGAGCTACCACACAGCTTGTGAGAGAATGGGAGTGACCTTTATTGAGTGGTATTACATTTGCTGACGGCACATGCAACAGACATTACATAAATTGTTCAATCATCAAACAATTGTGTGAATTAGCTATTATTATGTCCATCGTAGTAATAAGAAATCTAAACTGGTACTTAACTTACCTGTTCAAGTGTCACTGATTGAGAGAGGGGAAAGCCAGGAATGACGGCCGGGGAGTTTCAGGATGGTTCAGGTCGTTCTTCTAAGTGATGTGTGTAGGGATATTAATCAACGCCGTAGACACAGCAGGAATCCAGCGGAAGCAGATTCGCTTCTTCAAGTTGTTTGACCACAATTCAGTTGATAGACCTTGAGGTTGGAGAAAGGGTAAAACAGCTGAATGAAACTGTGGCAAAAGCAAACAATGGAAAGAGGCAGGAGCCTGGAGAATCTCGAATTCTGAAAATAAGCTTAGATGTGTTCACAGAAATAAATGTCTGGCCAGACAAGACAGCAGGGCCGGCAGGTAAGCAGCTGCCCGGGAGGCCGGGTTTGGAGCGCAGGTGTCCGCGGAGAGGACATTTGCAGGTGAAGGGGGATTCTGAATCTCTTTGCTCTGAACTTTCTTGTAACTCCTGAAACAAGTCGGTGACCGGAGAACAGGGAAGGGATGGGGAATACAAATGCTTTTAGAGGACTTCTCCTGCAACCAACAGCGGGGTGGGAAGGGAAGAGCAAGTCTGCCGAGAGCAGAGGCGCGTGCTGCTCACACGTGTGCCTTTAAACCGTGCTGCCCGGGGCGCCAGCCGCTAGCCACCTGTGACTCTGCAAATTTAAAATTGAAATTGAAAAGCAAATATATAAATTTAAATTCCCTAAAAGCAAATGAAACTAAAAAGTCCGTTCCTCAGTGGCACTAGCCACATTTCAAGTGCTAGGTCAGCGCAGATATCAAATACGTCCATCGTCACAGAAAGGTTCGCGGGACAGCGCTGCCTTTTAAACGTTTTCCTGGATCTTCTTCTGGATCATCTGAATGGTTTTCAGGCAAGCACCGTGACTCTCTCAGAAAAGGGACGTGGTTAGGTGTGGCTGGATACCCAGGATCCCGGCTTGATGGTTTACACGGCATTCGCATCAAGGGTTTTGCCCCCTCGCTGTTTTCTTTGTCCTCAAGGTTGTAAGAGCCACTCTCCCAGCTGCAGCAGTGAATGACAAGCACCTCCTGGCTCAGATTTCAGATGCAGTTTCCTCCGGAAAGAGGAGTCCCTGACTCCCCTCTCCACTGCTCTGCCTATTTACCCACCTTGAGGCCCTGAGCCAAAGGAATTTCCCTGGGAAGGCAGTTAAGGAAGGAGCTGGAGTCCAAAGGGTGGAAAGTTCCCTCCGAGATTTATTATGTTCCTTAGATGAACCCCTAATCATGCATGAGTGCCCTCTTTCATGACAGAAGAAACAGCCTTCCATGCCAACAGGGGAGGGGGAGATGCTCAGATAGCACTGGTAGCTGCACCTTCAGTGCACCAGAGACTCACTGACATACAAAACAGTGTTGGTCCAAGCAGAGAATGAGACAGAGACAGAGAGACCCTCTGATTCTCTACAAACACGTTCCCTATGGCCACTGGGTTGCGCAAAGTATCCCCCCCGCAACATGCAACTGATTTGGGAGTTGGGATTATAGAAATGTGTGATATCTCTCACTAGCTTGCCCTCCTCTCCTACTGGAGAAACCCTCCAGTAGAGACACTTGTTTGGATTCAAACCATAGTGTGGTTCACAGATTGCAGAAGAGTGAGGATGGTCTACTGGAGAAAGCAAGGAAGTCCTGGATTTCACTTCATTAGTTTTCACATCAGTGCTGATCCATCACATTTATTTAGAATCTTACTGCGGATTGGGGACGCACATGGGGGAGGGAATGTCGGCAATGTACTTCTTGCATATAAAAGACACGTCTGTGGGGGTCTTGAGATTCTATAAAAACTCAAGGTAAGTAGCGTTACCTAGTCCCAATCCCCGCTGGATACAGGAATCCTCATGTCACTCCCAAATCTGAGTTCTCTAGACTCTGCTTGAACATGGGAGAGATCTGTTTCTTGTTCATTCAAACTGCCCAGGGTCAGCACAAATCTATCCCATCACTCTCTGCTAGATTGTGCAGGGTATGTACGTGGATGAAAATACATGCCTCTGGGTTCGGTATCTCATGATCCCTAACCGTCAACAAGAGCGCAGGCTCGCCCTTTTGTTGGATGTGTGCAGTTTGACACTTCCTCAGCCTTTCCCCCCACAATTAGAGGACAAACTTCTCCTTCGTCTATTGCGTGATTCTAGAGAATGGTTCAAGTTCCCCTCTGCTGCCAACTTTCAAAAGCGTGGGTGGTAGAGACGAACATAGGCAGCATTTCTATAGTGGCAATGACTGTGATTTTTATATTAGAAGCCAACTCTTGTCATCTGATACAGCCTCAAGAGCCAAAATCCTGGCAGAAGGAAAGCTGATGAAGGCAAGTCAGAGAAGTTCTGCTTTTACTGTGGACTAGAATAGGATGTTTGTGTCTCCTCTCGAGCCTGGTAAACTTGTACAAACGGGTCGAGAGCCCCATTACAACCAAGCGGCTGACGGGCACAGCAAACATAGTTCAGTGTTGAGAGCACACTTGCTTTCCTTGGTAAAACAGTAATGAAAAAAATAACAAAAAAATACCCCTGCATTCCAGGGAAGTATATAATATATAGTATCTCGATCATGTTAATTTTTTAAATGAAGAAAACAAAACAGTTCAGGATGTATTGAAAGCTGGTGTTAAATTAGAATTTATTCTAATCCTCCAGAATTTGAGATTTTATTAAACTGCTAAATTGAGTAACAATACAGACTCCCTGAAAGTCAAAGGATAGACTAGGACCTAATGTGTTTTAAATGTTTATGGGCATCATACATTTAGTGATCGTTACTCCTAAGAGAACTAAGGAATCACTCATGAATCGCCCCATGTTTCCAATGATCGATGGTTATGGAGAAATTTCTGATCTTCTTTTGATCAAGGTCTAGTGATTTTGCATAAGAGGTGCTATTGGCCTTGTATTTATATGATTTGTGGCAAACCTATTCTCATACCTTGAAGTTGGACATTAAAAGATCAAGGATGTTAGGTGAAAGAACACATATATTGTTTGCAGTTCAATACTAGATTTCCATGACTGTTTTTTGGTTTTGGTGTTTTCCTCTAGCGTGGTTGGGGCAACATATTCCTCATCCTTCTAAATCCTTTTCTGCCTCCTGCTTTCTCTTCCTCATTCATTCTTCTCGCCTTCTTTTCCTGACTCTCTTCCCCCACAGATGGCCCAACTCCATAAAAAATCAGAGCTATGTTCTGAGCCAGCTCATGGATTCAGGGCCCCACTTTGGAAAACCTCTAGTGCATGAAACGTGTTGACTTACACCGACCTCTGGAGGGCCTGGCTGCAAGCTCCTCTGAGCAGAGCAGAGCGAGCACTCTCCCTGCGAAAACCCAGAAAACGCACTGGCTTCTCACCTTCTCCTTTCAAATCTTACCTCTGTCCTTCATGGTGTTTCCACCCAAGTGGTTTAAACACAAGTCTCCTAATTTTGTTCTTATGTGAAAAGAGGACACAAACCAGTTTCAGATCCCAGAGGCACCCTCTGCCTCCTGATTTGTTTCCATTTTTAAAATCAGCCTGAAATGCTAGACATTTGATCCAATAAATCAGGTGTAGGGAGTCAAAGGAGCCGGTCTCCAGGGGTTGGTTTTCAGGCCGCATAGCATGCTTACCCTAGAAAATATGAGATGTTGTGCTAACAAATTCACTCTGGGAGGAGATGTGAGGTCAGAACACAAGTTCTCCGTTGTAAATTCAGCTGGAATTGAGTCTCCAGTACTGACATCTTTTTTGATAAGCAGGACTTCTCGCTTAATCATACCCAAGAGAGATCGCTTGATGGTTCCCTCTCCAGATCCCTCTACTGTGGCCGTTTGTTATGTCCTCTGGACAATCTGGAGTTATAAAAATCTTATATCTGCACATTGCCCCACGCTTTTCAAAGGGCTCTCATGGATGTGATCTCATTTAGTCTTTGCAAGGGCCTGTGGCCTCATAGTGGCAAACAGAGAACAAGACACAAGGCGGCAGTGCCCTCTCTGCCAGAGCGTGAGCTCTGGGGGTCAGAGTGACCTGAATTCAAATCCTGACTCTGCTATTTTCTAGATGTAGCCTTGGGTAAACTATTTGATGTCTCTAAGCCTCACTGTCCTTATTTTCCGGAGGGAGATAATAATAATACCTGCTTTACAGAGTGAGCACGGGGCTAAAGGAACCCATGGCACTCTAGCCCAGGTGACAGAGCAAGACCCTGTCTCAAAAAAAAAAAAAAAAAGCCTTTCTTAAAAGAATAAGACAAATGTCTAAGCCAAACATAAAGTAAATACAAGCCAAACACGCTGTTAAATTTCAGGGAAAGTCCAGCGACGTCTTCCACACTGCTTATGCTGGTAGTAAGAAGGGAAAGAAATAATCACATAGATTCAACTCAGGATGTCTTTCAGCTGATGGTTTTTCTCTGGGTATTTTCCTGTGCGTAACAAGAGAAAGGTTCTTTTCCTCATCCTTTGATTGACTTACTGCAGTGTAACGGGGATTCTCTCCACCAATACCAGTGATTGCCTTTAAATATCGTCTGCTACCATCCCAGTCCCAATCCCTCTCTGGTCTTAACAGTTAGCTAAATCACAAGGATTTAGTGAGAATAAATAAAGCAATTTGAGGAAAACTTCCCCTCCCCAAGTTGACTGGATGAATACGCCAATTGTCTGTGAGAAGTGAATTGATTTATTGATCTTGGCCCTAAAGTAAAACATGAGTTTGGATGAGTTAACAGCATTTTTAAGTGTTTGCTCTTATCTGGGATGTATCTAAAGTTCCTGCAAGTAAAACTGCCTACGGACTTTATGAACACCCCTTTTTAATTGATCCTAAATGTTTGGCCTTCTGTTAGGCAGAAACAGCACACCTGAGAGAGACAAATTTGCATTTACTGAATTCTACCAACCTCAGTGTCTTGACAGGTCACGTACCTCATCCGTGATCAGTCAGTTTAATGTGTATTTGACTAAAAGCTTTAGCCCTAGTACAGATTTATTATAAATATTGCAGTATAATGGAGGAGAATGCTGTCATTAATGACATACACTCATATCCAAATAAATGTTCTTTCTCTTTTACTTCCTGTCTTTTACTAGAATACTGTTTGTTCTAAATTCTGTTAGATTTTCCAAATAATCAAGTCACATATCTAAATAGTTGATGTTTGCTAAGTACTGACATTTCTGCTCCTTTAGACATGAGGATAACTTCCTTTTAAGAAGTTAACAAACGTTCATGTGCGTGCACGCATCTATTCTCAATCACTGCACACTAGACACTAAATACTACCACTCCTTTTACAATCTAAGCAAACACTGAGGAGGAAAAATAACTCTGGCTTACAGGCATATTTTCATTCTCCAGCAATCAGCTATACAAATTTCCGAATCAGACTTCTTCCCAACAAGCACATGAACAAACTTTGCTCTGGTTTGTAACAAAGGAGATGGAGGGAAAGCTCGATTCGCATTTTATGTAACGTCACGCTGCATGGTCCAATGGGGCGTAGAACGGCGGCAGAGTTGAACTTGGTCTTCCTTCTGTGGCTGCCTCCTGGGTGCTTTGATCTTTTGAATAGAGGGCCTGGCCAGGCAATGGTGGAGGAGTAGCCTCCTGAGCCAAGTTCAGGGGTGTGAGAGCTCACGACAACATCTCCCCTCCCCACGCCACCAAGACTGCTCCAAAAAGGACCAGGTCCCCAAAGAAGAGGGAGGCCAGCACTCAGGAGTTGTCGGTTAAGGGGAAGGTACAACGGTGAGAAAAGAGAAAAGAAGAAGACTGTAGAAAATATTTGAGGTTTCTTGTTTTAATGAGGTTTCTTGTTTTATGCTGGCTCTGTCAACACCACTAGAATTGCAGCAGAATTCCATGTGTTGTTTCAGCCGGCACCATGCAAACAAGAGTTTGCAGGTCTGCAGATATCAGTTTTTTCCATCTTCTAAGGTAACTTTTATTTTAAAACAAAACTAAAATGCTTCCTCATTAGCTCAGTGCATGCTATTGGAGGACTTTTGCAATGTGGCATCTTCTGGAAGCTCGGCTGTACCAGGGCATGACTCGCCCTCAGCCAGTGCTGGCTCACGTTCATTTCCTTAATGGATCTCGGTCTATAAATGGGGATTTGCAATGTGGAAAGGGTTCGGATGGCTTGTTTGCACATCAGAACCAAAGAAAGAGCCTACACCCCTGCTGTGCCTTCGGAGCTTACCTTTCTGAGGTTTATGGACTAGATAAAATAAAATGTTCTTATTGTCACCAGGCAGGGATACAACAGGGTAATTCTATCTAAAATTAAAAGGTTTCTTTCATCAAAGACAACACCTGCCCCATCCCAACCTGACCCACATTCGTTACCTCATGAAATATATTTTTAATTTAACATAAATAATCATGATATTGACAGAATAGGTTGAACAATCATAACCTATGATGTTCTATCTTTATGAAACAGAAAAGAATTTCTTTTAAGGAACCACACATTAAAATGGGAGCACAATGCTTTGTTTAGTCTAATGTCAATGGGAATTAAACAAAAAGTGGCTCTCGAGCTGACAACATTCAGAGCATTTTGTAAAGGCAGCTTCACAGTCTGTGGAGGCCAGGTGGGACTGGGAAGGAAGCCTCGATTTCCTCTTTCTGCTGATTAAGAGTCTAGCGCTTCAGAGCGCAGTTCCACACGCGGAAGGAAGATCTTATCATGGCCCTTGGACAAGCTCCATGGTCACAGTGGTCCTTGTTTCCTCCACGCCAAAAAGAAAGAAATAACATTTAAAGTTCATTCTGGCTTGTCAGCTGTTCGATCTCAAAGTCCATTCCTTATCAACATTTTTGAACCTATGGGAATATTCCGAAGGATTGACAGCTACCCACCCAGTGACCCTAAAGAAGCTGAGATTCCCCCAATAAAATTTTAAGATCTCAGTTACCTAGTACCCTTGGTTGTCCCAATATTCACAAGCTCTAAATTAACGTAGGACCTAAACCATTTATTACTCCCTGCCAATAAAAATGTGACATTAAATTAGGTTCCACTAGTTTAGGCAGAGCTTTCTTCAAATCAGTATATCTATACATTAGTTTTATTGGAATATGAGCAAAGAGTATGGCCTCCAAAACTTTCACTTCCACTTTTTGGAATTTATTAATGATTTCTTTGTGGCCAATTACATGACTTTCATGTAAATGTCCGCAGACATAAAAGAGCATATATTTTCTGCAGGATATAAAGTCATATACATATAATGGTGAGGGTGTTAATTATATTTTTCATACCTATTCTTCCTTATTTTTATCTGCTTGGTCTGTTAAACTCGGAAAGAGATATAGTACAATGTCCCAGGACAATTTTTTTGTTTTTAAGTTCTCTTTACGTATCTATGAGTTTTTGCTTTATGTATTCAGCTTTTATGTTGTTTTGGCATAAAGGCACATGACTGTAATGAATTCTTGTGGCTTCTATATTTTTATCATTAAATAATATTTCTCTTTGTCCCATTTATTATGTAGAGATGTTTTCATGGAACCTCTATGGCTTCAAATCTCATTTTAAACCATTTGGTTAAATGACATGAAAGTTATCAAATGTAAAAAGAGCAATATTTTCTCTGAATTATTATGGACAAAGACTGGGAAAAATTAAAAGTTGTTATGTTAAGGAAGTGTATTATGAGTTAATTATTCTTTAAATCCATTTTTAAAATTCTGATTATATTTCTGCAATAACTGAAATAATTTTCAAATTAAATGAATGTTTTTCTGGTTTCTAGTCACCATTGATAGGAATAGGATATAACCATCATCCCAGAAGAGAAAACTTACCTATTGTTATCTCCAACTTCCCTACCATCTGTTCTTTATCTGTTCATCATCAAACAATTTAATTTTCAAAATAAAGTAGGTGTCTGGCTACTGCCTCTGGGCAACAATTAATTTCATTAAAGCCACCCGTATCTAGTCAGCTGCATTGCTTCTCACAAGGTGAGGAGTCATCACAACGCTAAAGGAGTTGGAGGAAAAGGCAACCCACTTAATTCTTTGGCTTCTTCTCAGTAACCTCTTTCCTGCCCAAAGGAACAGTATGACTTTGGTCCAAAAAGGTTGGAACAAACCGATCCTTTTTGTAAATATTAGAAATAGGAAGTTGGACAAGACTTTATAGACTAGAAGTACAAGGCGTTCTCTCCATTGATAAGTTAGATAGGCTGATAAATCGGTAAGTCAATGCTGCTTTCCTTTTTGGTTTGACTTTCTGGGAAATGGAATAATGGCTGCTGCAACTCTCAAGCAACAGAATGTGTCAGTAGGAAAATTTTGTCAGTACGTAGCCGTGTCCTCTTCCATCCTCTAGGCGAAGAACCTATGAGAGTTGGTATAATATTTCCAATATTCCACTGCCCTAGAAATAAATAATAAATGCATTTATACCCATTGTATACTTAGGCAGGTCATGCAAAGCAACTATGTCAGTAAATGGACCTTCATCATTTTGGGTGACAGCTGGAAGGAAGTCTTTAGATATTTCTCTAGAGGGTAAAGTAGGATGTCAAAGGAATTGCAACTTTTAGCAGGATTCTCAAAGGTGCCAAGTTCACACATGGCTGAAAGATGTTTAATCCCTGATCAAGCAAATGGAAACAAGGTGGTCAAAAGGACTGCAGAGGGTACCGGTTCTACTACCCCAGACTAAGCTCTTCACATTTCTACAACAAGTGTTTGGAGATTACTTTTTATTTGTTTTAACTGTGTACCAAATAGAAGCATTCTAGATACAGATCATCTAGGGAGGAAAAACATACAGAAAAGAAAGTAATTAGTGCTCAACAATGATAATATCATTTTATTTATTTACCTTCTTACAGAAACCTATAGCAAGGAAAGAACTGCCTGGAACCCTCAGTACATGAAGAGATTTTTTCTGATTGAATAAAACTTCAATGGTCAGAGGCAAATTTTTCCCTCTTAATTGAGGGAAAACAATTGAGTAAAAACAATTACCCATTCTTTTACATTCATTTCTCTATATATTTGATGTTCGGTCTGCTTCCAAACATGCAAAAAGGTCATTTGCATACCCATGCTCGTAGCAGCGTTATTCAGAATAGCCAAAAGGTGGAAGCAAACCAAGTGTCCATCGACAGATGAATGGATAAGCAAAATGTAGTGTATGCATAAAACAGAATATTATTCAGCCTTAAAAGGGAAGGAAATTCTGACATGTGCTACAACTTGGAAGAAACTTGAGGACATTATGAAAGTGAAATGAAATAAGCCAGTCATAAAAAGACAAATACTGTACAAATACTGTACAATTCCACTAATATGAGATACTTACAGTAGTGAAAGTCATAGAGACAGAAAGTAGAACGGCACTTGCCAAGGGCAGGGGGAAGGGGGGAATGAGGAGTTATTATCTAATGGGTACAGAGTTTCAGTTTTACAAGATGAAAAGAGTTACGGAGATGGATGGTGGTGATGGCTACGCAACACTATGAATGTATTTAATAACACTGAACTGTACACTTAAAAATGGTTAAATTGGTAAATTTTATGTTATGTGTATTTTACCACAGTAAAAAAAAAAAAATTGTAGGTAGTTGCCGATTCTGGAAAAGATGGTAAATTTCCTGAGCAGAGGCGAAAAGAGTACAATTCGTGATCAATGTTGTTGGAAGAAAACAGCTTCTGGTCAACCAGACATGCCTCCAAACTGGAGATGCTGAAGAGTCCGTGATGTGCGTGTTTTTAATTTAAACTTAACTGTACCTTCCTGGGTCAAGCCAGGATCCAAAGTGTTCAGAGAAAGCAGAACTTCATGTGATGTTTTGAGTCCAAACAGAAACAGGAAATTCCAGCGACCTCTGGAAAGAGAACGAGTTCCCTTGAGAAGTTCTCACTTGGTTTTCCATATTGAATGAGTTCTGAATGACATCCTGAAACACATGTGAGCTGTCTCAATCGCCACACATCCTCAGTGTTGAGTAAAGTTCAAACAACTCGGAATTGTTTTAAGACTTAGAGTATATAGCATTGCAGATAGGAAAGGTTAAATTCTACCCTGATCACAGAAGAGATGAAAGTGGCTATTCGTATTATTTATGCGATCTTGGCTACCCAAAAAATGCAACCACTGAAGCCATTCTATTAAGCATAATATGACGATGTTCCTTATTGAAATAAGTACATGATAAGTCACAGGAGGTGGCACATGTTACCACCCAGAACTGTCCGGCTAGGTTAATTACTTATTGGTTAATGGACTAGAAATGAGGAAAGGAGAGGAAAAAGAGAAATAACATTTATTTATCTCTTTCTATGTGACTGTATTCAGCTAAATTCTTTATGTAACTTCTTTTATGGAATCCTTGTGACATTTTGATAAAATGAATATTATTATTTTTTAATTTCCACACTTGAGAGAATTGAGACTTAAAGATGTCAAGTAACTTGTCCACAGCTTCCCAGCTAAGAAGAATCTGACTTTGAATCCAGGTCTAACTGGTCCCAAACCCTGCCAAGTTAGTATCCATACAGTGTTTGAAGGAAGAAATGAGTACAGAAGGAACAGGGCAGCACTGTTCAATAGAAATAGAATGGAAGGCATATATGGAATTTTAAATTTTCTTGTAACCACAATAAAAAAGTATAAAGAAGTGATAAAATTAACTTTTGATAATATATTTTATTTACCCTGATACATCCAAAATTTTATCATTTCAACATGTAATTGGCATAAAAATTATTGAGACATTTTATGTTCATGTTTTTCATAATAAGACTTTGAAATCTCGTATGTAATTTATATTTATAGTTCAGCCTAATTCAGACTAACCACGTTTCAAATGCTCAACAGTCATATGTGGCTAGTTGCTGCCATATTAAACAGCATCACTCTAGAGCACTGATATTCTGCAGATTTATACTATTCACAAATTTGGTCATTATAATTTTGTCTTCATCTAAATTACTTATTAAAATATTGACCAAGACAAGTTCCTCCAAAGGTTAACTTAGAGTTGTCAGATGACCCGGCAAGCTCACTTTTACATATATATCCAAGAGAAATGAGATGAAATGAGAACGTTTAGAGAGAAATGAAAACACATCTACACAAAAATCTGTATATGAATGTTTATAACAGCTTTATTCAAAATAGCCAAAAAGTGGAAACAACCCAAATGTCCATCAACTCATGAATGGGTAAGTAAAGTGTGGTATATATGTAGAATGGAATATTATTGAGCAATAAAAAAATGAGGTCTTGATACATGTTACAACACAGATAAATCCTGAAAACCTTGTGCTAAGTGAAAGAAGCCAGTCACGAAAGACCACATATATTGTATGATTCCATTTATGTGAAATATCCAGAATAGTCAAATCCATGGAGACTGAAGGTAAGTTAGTGGTTTTCTAGGGCTAGGGAGGTTGAGGAGATACGGGGGGTAACTGCTAATGGGTATAGGATTATTTAGGGAGGTGTTGAAAATGTTCTAAATTATATTGTGGTTATGGTTACCTGCTCTAAAAACCATTAACCTGTACTATTTAAATGGGTGAATTGTTTGATACATGAATTATATCTCAGTGCAGTTGTTAATTAAATAAACAAACAAATAAACAAACTCATCTGAACCCTTAAAAAAAATATTGAGCAAAGCAAAGGCTCAAATAGAAGCTTTTAAATGGATATTTATCTTCTAAGCGATAATCATTAGATGTGATGTTTCGAAAACTACTAGTAGTCTTCCCTGTACCATTATTGATCCTATTTTCCCGGTCTTGTCTTCAAGGAGAGCATCCATCCAGCAAAATATCTGGAAAAGCAGACATGGAAAGAAACAAACAAATATAAGCCACTGTGAATAGTCCTAAACTGGGAATCAGTACATAAGCTCATTGAATGCTCACAGGCAAAAAAGGTTAGCATAGCGTTTCCTGGACCTACCTGTGCAGTGACTCTACCAAAGGGATTGATTAAAATGATACATCATGGCTTATTTTTAGTGACATTACACCACATCATGGGAATCTCATTTTCTTTGTAAGTACTGTACCCTCAAGTACAGATCACATCAAATTTTCTGCTTCAGAATTTTTCTGAGTTTCCTCATCATGCTCATTGGTCAATAGATTCCAGGTTCCAGTTCTTCCCATTTTTTAAAAATGTTAGGCAGTTCAGTCTTGAGGACTTTTCTCATTTGCTGACGATTCCTCAATGAAAGGGGTCTGGTAAACAAAGAGCTGTCACCATTTAACTGACACTTGTGCACTAAGAAATATGTTTACACATGTGTTCAGCAGCGCCATTCATAAAGGAAGCAATTCAAGTGTTTCTCAACAGTAGGATGATTAAAAGGTACCGGTTTTCCACAACATGGACTATTCCACAGCAGTGGGATGAATGGGCCTGTTTCACACACCAGTATGGCTGAATTTCAAAAACAATGTTGACAAAGAAGCAAACTATACAGTGTGATTTCACATAAAGTTTCGAAACAGGCAAAACTAAATACCTGTACATTATTTACTGGTACACACACACACGCACACACACACACACAAGCAAGGGTATGATTAAGACAAAATTCAGGAGAGTAGTTATCTGGGGGGGTCGGGGGAAGATATACAATCTCGGTGGAGCATGCAAGAAGCTTCTAGGGTACTGGTGATGTTCCATTTCCTGGCATAGATGGTGGTTTAAAAGCTATTTCTTGTGTTGTTTAAACTATACATATACATTTTCACATGCTGCTTGTATATTTTGCAATGAAATAGTGAATCCACATTCTGGCACATGAAGCAGGTTCTCATAGACATCCACCATTTTATGCCCATATTATTCTGGTTTATTGGTCTGTAATAGATCCTGCTTTAAGTGGATTCTGGAATTCAACGCTACTTAAAATATATAGATTTCTTTGTCAGCAAGGAGTTTTAGCGTTGGCAAGATATTTGAGATAGAGGATTCCTGGAACCTCAGAAGGGCTGCGAGGGGGCAAGCACAAGCCTCTCGCTTCAGCCCCCCTCTGGCTCATGGCCCAGCCAGACCACCCCCAATGAAAGCAAGGTCAGGGAGCAAGCAGAAGATATGCAGAGAGGCCTGATACCTTCCTTTATTAAATCGTTATTTTTGGACATCAAAACTCCCAAAAATGGGGAGTGGAAATCATACTAGTCCCTTGGGCAAACAATAATGGAAGAAGCCCCAATCTGCCTACTCATCCTGATCATAAATCACGCTTCTAGACACCTGCCTGAACAGAGGCCCAAAAGAAACTTTGGCGCAGGACTTGCTTTTGCATTGAGTGGGCTGGTTTATCTGCAAGAGCACAGGGCTGTTGGGTTGATGGCTGCTGCTAACTCAAGGATTCTCACTCTTCCTATGGCGAAGCAGCCGGACAGATTCCAAGTGCAGATTGCAGTCAATTCTAAATACAGCGGCAACCACGCCCATTTATATCTCCAGAAATAATCAGAATTCTGCTCCGTAAGAAGTAATACTTTTACAGGATAGAGGTCCACTGAGTAAAGAACAACAAAAGCTTTTAATCTACTCCACAGTAAAGTATTCCCAAGAAAAGACATATAGGAAAAGATAGACAGGCAAAAATGATATTTCAGGGATTCTAAAATTGCTTTTAAGTAAACGAAAGTATCTTTTCTAAATCCAAGTTTGCGTGGGTGTTCATATCTGTGGTTCCCAAAGCTCAGCTGTCTGTCCTAAATCAGCTGTTCCACAATGAATTCATGACCTGGAGGTTTTGCACAAAATACTTAAAATAACCTAATTCTGTCCTATTGTCCTGAAAATATTGATTCTCAAGAAAAAAGGCATCGGGGTGCAGATAGGCTATGACCTCCCATTCCCATCAATCAGGGTCATTGGAAGAACACCTTCAGTTTATAGTGACCCACTGCAGATTCTGATAGGTGTGGTCTATCCTTCCAACTGAGTGTTTGGGATCAGAAAAGGAATAAGAACTATTTAATACTATATTTATATGTGACTTTTGCTTCAATCCTTAGGGTGGCTAAATGGCCACGGTTTTCATGCATTTGAATGTGTTCTCTCTCATAGATCCGTGGTTCTCAGGCCTGTCTGTACATCCAAAACAAAAAAAAACAAAAAACAAAGCTACTGCCTTGGCCTCATCCTCAACGATTCTGACTGAACTGGTCTGTGGTGAGGGCTCAGGACCCGTACTTTTTATTTTTTTAGAGACAGGGTTTCCCTCTGTTGCCCAGGCTGGAATGATAGGATCATAGCTCAATGCAGCTTTGAGCTCCTGGCCTTCAGCGACCCTCCCTCCTTCCACAGCCTCCCAAAGTGCCGGGATGACAGGCGTTTGCCACCGTGCCCAGCCCCCAGGACCTGTACTTTGTTAAAACTCTCCAGGTGTTTTCTTAAAGCAGGGCCAGGGTTGAAAAGCAGGGTTTAAGGGCCAAGTGAAAACACGGGAAGATCAAAAGGAACCATGAACCAGAGATTTTTACTCAAGGTGTTTCCTTATTTATGTTTAAATTTTGGGAAAGGACGAGCGGAAGAAGAGACGCCTTGCTGAATCTCAAAATGACACTGTGGGATAGAACATGGAGCCATGGGCTTGAGGGAATTCCTGAACTGATTTGATTCCACCACTTTGCAGATGTGTAGTTTTGGGCTAAGAAAGAAAAGACATGAAGTGATGAGGAACCTACTTAAGTGTCAGTGAGGAGACTTAGGAGGTCCATCCTCCACCGACAACATGGCTGGGAATGTAGATAACGATTAAGCTTTGGAGTTATTTGGACCTAGATCCCAATCTGAGTTCTAATTTTTTAGCTTCCATGACCTTGACACTATATATTCTCACCTATAAAACTGGAACCTTGACAGTAGGTATCTCCTAGGGCTCTTGTGATTATAAAACAAGACAGCTCCAGGCACATAGTAAATGCTCAGTTAATAGAAGTTTGTTTGTCCAGATACAATTGGATTCCTGTCCTCCCATCCCACCCTGCTCCTCACTCAGTGTGAGAATCCCTGAGAGTGAATGAGGGAATGTCTAAGTGAAGAGTTAGTTGACAAGTAAAAGAAATGTTCTTGTTACAGCCTTAACAGGTTCACGCCCACTGGTGAAGAAGAAGCCAATACACTGAGACAGTAGCGGTTTACAGCAGAGAAAGAGTTTGATATTGCAAGTGTCGTGGGAGGAAACAGGAGGAAGTTCTCAAATCCATCTCCCTGAGAATTTGGGAGAAAGAGTTTTTCAAGATAGTTTGGCAGGCAAAGGGCCAGGCAATTGAGTCTGTTGATTGGCTGGGTTTGGGTGGAACCATAGGGGTGTAGAAATTGTCTTCTTGTGCTGAGTCAGTTCCTCAGTATGGGCCACTGGTCTGGGGTTGGGGGGGATGGCCATTCTACTGGAATGCAGGACCTGGAAGATATCTCAAAAACTAGCATTAGCTTTCACAAGGCTGATGTTATCTATGGGAGCAATGAAGAAAGCTAAGAATCTTTATGACCATCCGCTATGTGACTCCTGAGTAGTGAGCAATTGTGGGAAAGCAAGCTGGGGAACAATGGCTGGAAATATATATATATATGCATTAACTATGCCTATCCTTTGCAGAGTTCAGGATCCTACCACAGTTCCCACCTTGTGGTCCTTTATTAATTTTATAAGGGACAGTTTCATTCTTAGCTGGTTAGGCAAAGAAGTTCTGTTGCGGCCTGATTGCAGAACGGGGGATGGACACAGAAAGAAACACACAGACATACACAAAGACGTACAAGACTGCAGTATCCGATTCCACCAGTCGTTTTATTTATATACTTTTTCTATGTCCGGCAGCTACTTCCTGGTACGTGACTACCTTGGGCGCCTTGAGGAAAACACATTGTCATTCCTTCCAGACGATTGCTCAAGGGAAGCAGATGTTTGCATCTTAACTTCTTTATCTCATTACTGTATGCAGGACAATGAGTCGCCTTGGCTTGTTTGCAAGACCCTAGGTGCTTGGTTATCTGTCATAAAGCTATCTGTCATGAGGAATAGTTCTGTTTGTTCAATAGGCCGTGTCCGGACCTATTGTCCTCTGGCCCTAAGGAGAGCACATCCAGTTTCGTTGACTCTGGGCTTAAGCCAATTTTTGCCCAGGGACGGTCCCTACAAGTTCCATTTATTCATTGACGATATTGAACTAACATTTATCGAGCATCATGCACAACTTTAGGTCCGTTCTGAGGGTAACACTATGATGCTAATATTATTATCATAGCCACTGCACAGATGGAGACGCGGAGTCTCTACGCAGTTGGTTACAGAGCCGTGATTGTTAAAGCTGGAATCTGAACCTAGACCTTCTTCTAGCTCCAAGACTGCGCGTACTTCCTCGGCAAGCTCATCCAGTCTCCTGGCTTTAAACAGCATCAGTAATGCTTGTGATTGCCAAATTCAAAGTCCCTCTAGCTCAGACCTCTGAACTTTCAATTCATGTATACAATATATATATTTTTTATATTTCTGGTAGGATGTCTAATAATTGTCTCAAATTTAATGTATATGAAACTGAGCTACTGATAATTATCCACTTCCTCTGACCAACCAGCTCCTCTCAGAGTCATCAATCTCAGTAAACAGCAAGTACATTTTTACAGTTACTCAGGCAAAAACTTAAAATCATCCTGACTCTCCTCCTATAGCCCACATCTAATCTGTCAGTGAATCTTGTCAACTCTACCGAAATCATCACAGAATCTGACCACACCCACCTCCTCCGTGCCGCCAACCTGGCCCAGGCCACCTCTCTCTCTTGCCACTTTAACTTGCTAGACCCCTTACTAGTTTTCCTGCTCCCACCCTTGTCAACAAATAGTCTATTTTCAACTCTGAAATCAGAGTAATTTTGTTAAAACATGTCAGATCATACTTACCTGGGCAAAAGCGTCCAACAGCTTCCCATCTCATCTCATGATCTGTCCACGATTTGTCCATAATCTCTTCGTGATCCATCCATGGTCTGTCCATGGCTGCCCCCATCCTCACCTCCCTGTCATCTCATAGTCCTCCTCTCTCACTCTCCAGACACATTGAGCATGCCAGGGGCAATCTTGCCTTCTCTCCTTTGTCCTGGAAGCTCACTCCCTCTCGTCCTTTGTGTTCTTGTGCTGCTTGGTGGGCTTTTCCTGATCACTCTATTTAAAATTACAAAGCATCTCCTCACTGCTGCCCACTCCACCCCACCAAGAATCTCTCTGTTACCACTTCCAATGGACCATAGATTTCCCTTGTCTATCCTGTTTGCAGTCTGTCTCCTTGCACTAAAATACAAATTCTGTGAAGGCAGAGATTTCTGTTTTGTTCAAAACTGTCTCCTTAGCACCTGTAAGATTGCCCAGCACACAATGGATGTTTAAAAAGTATTTACTGTCCAGGCACGGTGGCTCATGCCTATAATCCTAGCACTCTGGGAGGCCAAGGTGGGCGGATCGTTTGAGCTCAGGAGTTTGAGACCAGCCTGAGCAAGAGTGAGACCCCGTCTCTACCAAAAATAGAAACAAATTAGCTGGCCAACTAAAAATATATAGAAAACATTAGCTGGGCATGGTGGCGCATGTCTGTAGTCCTAGCTACATGGGAGACTGAGGCAGTAGAATTGCTTGAGCCTAGGAGTTTGAGGTTGCTGTGAGCTAGGCTGACACCACAGCACTCTCGTCCGGGCAATAGAGCAAGACTCTGTCTCAAAAAAAAAAAAAAAAAAAGGATTTACTGAATGAATGAGTAAATAAATAAATGGAGTACTTCCCCTTACAAACTGTACCTAGGAAGACAGCCATGTGAAGACTCTAGAACTCTGATGTTAAGGGAAGGATTTTGTATTCATAAAAATATTCTTAATCATTGATGCAAGCAGCCAAGAGGGCAAAAATACAGGAAATAATTCAGACCACTGGCCTAAAAGCCAGAAGGGAGATTTCTATTCTTAGTTTCATGCCACCCGGCAGCCAGAGCCTCCTTCCAGAGCCTCAAGCTTCTTCGAAAATGGGGATAATAACGAAATTTTCTGTAAGTATAAGCAAAAAAATGTCCAGAAACTGGGCATTAAAAAAATTTTACACCAAAGAATTTATTGGAGAATTATTTAGTCACTTAGCTAAACGCAATCTTTAAGTATAAGATGAGAAAATTGTAATGAAACTTGGTCTAGATATTTGGGCCAAAGTGTCACTCTACCAATGTTAGGGGAATTCCCATAAACTGCCGACGCCTGGGCCCTGGCCAGGAAGGGATGATCTCCAGGAAAGTGTTCCTGAGTGCCTTCCAGCCACACCCACTACCACACAGTGCCCTCCGTATACTCCAAATGCCATCGTCCGCTCGCGCTGATTTTTATATTTTTGGAATATGCTTTTGCAATACAGTTTAGGGAGAGGGGAAAAAACAGACTTTGAGGAAGCAGCTCTCCCTCCACTCGGCTTCCTCAAGGCTCAGAGATTCCTGGCATCTGGCTTAACTTTCAGTCAAGGAAACCAGGACTTTTCTGCTTCAAAGCAAAGCAGGAAGACTTAGATCCTGGCTGTTTGCGAGTCTCTTCATGTCTCCTACAAAAGAACAGCTCTTAGGTCTTATCAGTTATTAGAGTTGCCTTCCTTCAAATGTATATATTTCTTCATGTAGAGGAGATTATTTGCAATATGGGATTTATCTATTTGTATTTTCCCCTCCTGGGAAGTTGCCTAGAATCACACCCCTATTTGGACTTCCTTTTGTACTTTAGCTACACTACGTCCCTGGCGTTGAAATGCAGGGAGAAACACAACCTCGGATGTAGTCTTTTCTCTTGGTCGCATTTGCTCTCTAAGAGTGCAGTCTCATTTAAATCAAAGTGTCCAGGCAACCAGTTTAGCGAGTTTTTTTTTTCTTTCTTTCTTTTGAGATTCTGGTTGCCCTGTAGGGCTGCTCTAGATCAGCCTAATCAAGGAGTTTTAATCTTGTGGCACTAGGTGGGACATTTACTGGCTAAGGCTAGACCCAGTAACAGGCGAGGTTGTCTAGACATTGGCAAATCCATTGGATGACCCTCAAGTTCTTTAACACTTCTATTATTAATACTTGTCTGCTTTGTTATAGTAGCTTTCCTCTGGTTCAATATGGGACAGCCTGTTTGCCAAGGTAAAATGTGGCTAAATTCATTTTATCATAACCAACACCTCAGTAAACCAGAAAATTTTTACTCTTTCCCTCTCAGTGTTTACCTCGAGGTTCTTACTAAATTAAACTGAACTAAACCCAAATCAACGCTGACTAATATACCCCAAACTGCCCAGGAAAAGAGCATAATTTTAATACACTAGTATCAATTTTTCTAGTTTTTTTCTTCTCATTCCACTTACCTACTTTGGAATTACAGAAGAAATTTTCTTTTCACTTGCATTTTTCTATTGAGGCTATTGCTGGTTGTGACTGATATACAATTGAATATTTAAATATTGCATTTAAAACTTCATTTTAATAACTTGCTCAAGTGAGATGAATTATTTCCTTTTATCCTAGTATTTAAATAAACCCATTCCAAAATATTTTAATATTATCAGCATTATTTTTATCAATATTATTTTTAACATTATCAGCATTTGTCCTATTTTTTTTTTTTTTTGAGACAGAGTTTCTCTCTATTGCCCGAGTTAGAGTGCAGTGGCATCATCATAGCTCACTGCAACCTCCAACTCCTGAGCTTAGGTGTTCCTGAGGCTTCTGCCTCCCAAGTAGCGGGGACTACAGGTGCATACCACCACAACCAGCTAATTTTCCTATTTTTAGTAGAGACAAGGTCTTGCTCTTGCTCAGGCTAGTCTCTAACTCCTGACCTCAAGTGATCCTCCTGCCTTGGCCTCCCAGAGTGCTAGGATTACAGGCGTGTGCCACTACACCTGGCCTCATCCTGCTATTTTAAAAATCCCTAGCATATATAAGGACTTTTAATTTAATGATCTCATATTTTTCATGGTTAAAGATAGGAACCTAGAATTCTAGAAGAATCACAAAGTTAAATTCTACTCATTGCTAAAAGGAGCAGAGAGGTAGGTATTGGATTTCAGTAGGATGATGCCAGAGGTGACTTGGGGTCTCTTCCTGACATAACATCACTGGAGGAATTGAAGCGATAGAGTTTTTCACAATGGTGTTTCTTACATTAGGACATTCCAGAGATTTCTTTCAGAGCAGGAATCACCACCAACGTAGGAGACAACCACCACTTCCTGGTTGACCTCCATCTACCATAATGTGACCACTGGCCATGGAGACTTCTTTAAGTAGCAGCCATTCCTCGGATGCCTCGGATGATATGTGTCTACTTGTGTCCCAAAGTGTAAGCTCTTCACCCAATTAACATTGACGCTGAAGAAATAGAAGCCTATAGCTGACACCTATGAAGATTCAAGGTATTCTTGTGATACTTCACTTAGAAGGACTGTCTCCAGCTGTATCCAAGATAATACAAGAGGTGGTAGATCACCATTGTTTTTTGTGACTGAATAGAACTCCGTGGTATACATGTACCTCCACTCACGTATTGATGGGTACTTGGATGTTTCCACATCTTTGCAATTGTGAATTGTGCTGCTATAATGATTCAAATGCAGATGTCTTTATTATAGAATGTCTTTTTTTCCTTTGAGTATATGCCCAGTAGTGGGATTGCTGGATCAAATGGGAAAAACAAGCACCACATGGACTCACCATTAAATTGGTACTAATCGATCAACACTAGTGTGCACATATGGAAGTAACGTTCACTGGGTGTTAGACAGGTGGGAGGAGGTGAGGGGATGGATATAGTCACACCTAACGGGTGTGGTGCACACTGTCAGGGGGATCAGGTGGTGCAAAGGCAATATATGTAACCCAAACGTTTGTACCCCCATAATATTCTGAATTAAAAAAAAGACATCCCGTCAAATAATCAGGTGAAGCAATTTAGAGGGTTTATCTTCCATAAACATAATGCAAACATGAGTGTAGTTCCAAGGTATTTGCATAGATTTACCTAGCTAATATTTAATTTTTTGATATATAGAATTCTTCAGTAAAGTCTATTTTTATAAAATT
>NW_012133859.1:4025469-4026245 GCF_000956105.1 Propithecus coquereli | reverse complement strand
GAGGCCAAGGCAGGAGGATTGCTTGAAGCCAGGAATTTGAGACCAGCCTGGGCAACATAGAGAGACCCCATTTCTACAAAAATAAAAATTAAAAAAAATCTTTTTATCCTTCATAGGACTTAGCCATAGACACTAATTAAAAATGTACACACACAGGCACACATACATACAAACATATGTAAATGTTTATATTTGAAGTGGGCAAAGCATACGGCACTTTAAATACATCATTCTAACTTTAATGGAATAGAGCAGAGCTCAAACGGAGAAGAGAGTGCACTTAAAAGACTACATTGTACGGTTCCAGGCAAGTGTTATAGGAGCCAAGGATTAGGAAAGTAGCCATGGATTTGAAACCAGGATTCAAACCAGATCCTCCAGCTCCAGAGTCACCTCATTATACTGCTTTAGCTTGGGCAACGTGCCTAGAAAATTACAGTTAATGGGGGAAAGTTCATTGTGCTTAATTTTCAGATCTTCCAGATATTCTATATAGTATATTTAATTCTAAACTTGAATGAAAGCCTATTAAATTTTTATAATGTCTTGTGTGTCACAGTGACTAGTTTATCATCCCACTTTAGGTAAAGATTTTCAATTTGGAAAAAACAAAAATGTAGTGATTTACCACGTTAGTAGTCTATTCCAGTTAAGATGTTCTAGGGAGATATTTAGAAGGTGGAATGGATGGGATGAGTGGTTGATTAGATGAAGGAGGGGAGAGAGAGAGAGAGACAGGATGATACTACCCTTTTCTATCCTGGGTAGATGGTGGT
>NW_012133859.1:4006408-4023214 GCF_000956105.1 Propithecus coquereli | reverse complement strand
GGGAGGCTGAGGCAGGAGGATCGCTTGAGCCCAGGAGTCTGAGGTTGCTGTGACGCCCCGGCACTCTAGCCTGGCAACACAGTGAGACTCTGTCTCAAAAAAAAAAAAAAACCCACAAAGAGAAAAAAAGCAGTTTCTAGATGAAAGAAGTAAGTTTATTTTTTTATATTAGATTAGGCACTTGGAAAAGGGAAAAGAAGTCATTTTAATTGACTAGTTAACTTCTCTTTGTTATTTAACCAGATGTCTTCCTAAACGATGGTCTACTCAGTTGAAGAATGTTGCACAAGTCCTAAAACTCTCTGAGGAAATCTCCTAAGGTGAGTTCAAATCCAAAAATTAGATTTAAAAGTCTGTCCTCATATGCATATGGAACACCTGTCTGGACAGCTGTGAAATTTTAGTCACATGCTAATATTGCTGATGACATAATACTCCTCACAATGATTATGAGCCCACCAAGTGCATAACTCCATAAAATCTTACGTGGCAAATGCAACTGCAATCATGGAAAAGACAGCACAGCATAATTGATGCAGAGCAGTAGGGAATGTCAGTATATTCTGTGAAATGTCTGTGAAAATATATTCACAAAAGTAATTGTTGAACACTTACTGGGGAGAAGAGAAGGTAAAATATCATGCCAATTCTGCTTTAAACTATTAGAGTTTTTAATACCTTCCTATGCTGTCCTCCATGTCGCCTCATCATCTTCTTGTCTTTCTGTATTGCCTGCTGGGTTAAGGCCTCAGACGAGTTTCCCGGTCCACAGATTCTCTCTTAGATGCTGCTGGATTTGCTCTTTGATCTTTCTTTTAAGATTTTTAAAGACTTTTATTTGTGGAAGTTTTATTTAGTTCTTTTTCAAACATTGCTACTATTCTTGATACAGTATTGCTTTTTTTTCTCATATGTCCTAGGTACTTTGGTCTTTCATCAATTTAAATATTGTCTTAGTTCATTTGTGCTGTTACGACAAAGTACCACGGACTGGGTACTTTATAAACAGTACACATTTGTTTTTCACAGCTTTGGAGGCTGGGGAGTCCAAGATCAAGGCCCCAGTGTTCAGTGTCTGGTGAAGGCCTTCTAGCTGTGTCCTCACGTGGCAGAAGTATTAGCAGGTTGCCTCCAGCCCTTTTACAAGACACTAATCCATTCGTGACGGTGGAGCCCTCATGACTTTATAATGTCCCAAAAGGCCCCACTTCTTTTTTTTTTTTTTTTTTGAGACAGAGTCTCACTGTGTTGCCCAGGCTAGAGTGCCGTGGCGTCAGCCTAGCTCACAGCAACCTCAAACTCCTGGGCTCAAGAGATCCTTCTGCCTCAGCCTCCCGAGTAGCTGGGACTACAGGCATGCGCCACCATGCCCAGCTAATTTTTTCTATATATTTTTAGTTGTCCAATTAATTTCTTTCTATTTTTAGTAGAGACGGGGTCTTGCTCTTGCTCAGGCTGGTTTCGAACTCCTGAGCTCAAACAATCCACCCGCCTCGGCCTCCCAGAGTGTTAGGATTACAGGCGTGAGCCACTGCGCCCAGCCGGCCCCACTTCTTAATGCCACTAGAATGGGAGTTAGGTTTCAACACGAATTTTTGAGGGGACATGTGCAACCCAATTTTTGAGGGGACATGGCCAATATACTCCATGTTCTCTACCCAATTGTTCTATTGATGGAATTCTTGGCAGTTTGACCCTGATCAGTTGGCTTCACCTGTGGATATTCATTCGTCCAAATGGAGAGTTCCCCTGTGAGATGTGAGCTCATTTTCAATGGGGATTTGCCCTTGGGGATCCAGGGAAGCCCAGGTCAAGGGCAGGTCCCTTCTCCAGAGAGTTACAGACCCTTCCCTCAAAGGTTCACAGCTATCCCTATCACCAGCCTGAGGCCACTGCTTATGTTAATTTCTTGGCTCTGAGTGTCCCTTGACCATGCAGGGGGCATAAATTTAATCCCAAACCCACATGGCAGTAGCCCTGTGATAATAATTCCTCAGAAGACTCAAGAGACTTTTATTGTGGAAAAATTCAGCATTTTAATGATTTTGAAGTATACAATTCAATGGCATTTAGTATATTCAGTGTTATGCAATCAACTCGACTACCTAGTTCTAGAACATTTTTTTGGTTGCTAGACTGGTACTCTCTCCCCTTCCTCTCCCCACCACCTCTCACCAAGCACAGCTGCAGAAATCAGCCCACGTGTTCAACAGCCAGTCTTTCAATTCCTTCTGTGACTTTGGCCCCCGAGGATTTTTGTTACTGTCTTGAGAGCTCAGTTACACATTAAAAAGGATGTTATAATAGTTTATCTGGCATTCCCAGGTATCTAACACTGGGAGGATTTTCTAATTATTTACCCCTCTCGAGAGCTTATTAGCACCCCTCCCCCAGACCTTATGCCTTAATCAATAAATCAGGATTTCTGGGTGGGGCCTAAAGTATCTCTACATTTTTAAAGCACTGTGAGTACTTATAAAGCAGTCTCTGTAGTAAGCACTTAATAAAGCACCGACTGACTAGTTGGAAGAAGAAGCAGGCTGTCCTAGCTTGAACCTAAACCATGTCTAATCCTGAAGTTGAGACCTACTTGGGCACATCTGGTGACCTGATGGGGCAGACCCGCCAGATGTCTGTTGCACAAGGGGCTAAAGAGTGCCAGGGAGATAATACAGCCTTTCCTGAGAAAAGGAAAAACCAGGCACAAGATAAATTCCAAGTAGAGTTTGGTGTCTATGACTCAAACCTATGCAGGGCCCATGAACTCGCCTCTGATTGGTCAGATACACCAAGTTCAAATCTTCTGTGATCTTGGCTTTTACATACCTCTCAAGGTCTCAGCTTCCTACTTGGAAAATGAAGATACCAGTAATATCTATCTCTTGGGGCTTCTGGAAATACTAGACCATGTTTGCAGAGTTACTAGCATGGATTATATTATGTGCTTAGTGAACATTAACTTTATAAATTAAAATGGAAATAGCCCTTTCACTAAAACCTCTTGTTCTCTGATTGATCTTAGAGCAGACTACAAAAGAAGGAGACAGAAAGGGGAACAGAAGGAGTCACCCCTGAATGGCTGAGCCCATCAGCTTTGACACTTCTTAGGCCTCTCTCCTGCAGTAGCCACAGGTGTTACCTGGCAGGACACAGGAGTGCCTGGCACACACCTAGGAGGTCCCCAGCAAAAAGGGTTTGGGCATCTAGTAAAGGCCTCATTGCAGGAGCAAGGACAGTAACAAATTCTCTAACAGGTTTGCTTCGAATCCCAGTGTGAGTATCATCATGACAAGCATAAAGATGAGTGATCCTAAAACAAACAGTATTTTTAAAGATTGCTATCCCAGAGGAGACAAGCTCAGTCAGTGGGGCCTAACTTGAAGTTCTGTATTCACCTAAATCCAGTGGTGTGATATAAACTAGCTCTCAGAAAATAAAAAATCAAAAAGTCTCACTTACAGTGTTTGCCAATTTCCTCGGTGTAAATTCTTCTACTATGGCTAATACCAACATGATGTCACCACGTACTGAGGTGGGAAGAGATGTGTTCAACTGGCTCTCACGCTTTTCTGAGGCAGCACAAGCCAGCTGCAACAGACAACTGTTCGTTCTTCCAATGACAGGACCTCTAAAAACCTCTAAAAGGTGTAATGACACACCTTGTAGCATTGACATGATTATGCCATCCTGGAGAAGGAACATTTCTCTCTGTAACGTAGCTCATCTGTATCCTGAGACTGCCAGATGTATTCTCTCTGCCCGACAGGGACATTTACCACCCACGACACACTATAAATAACCTACACTTTAGCCTGCATACTGTTTGATGGTGCTTTGTTCTCCTTTATTATGGCCCTTGTATCTTTGTCGGAAATAGAATATTTTTTAAGGTGCTATCGGAGAAACAGTTTATCATGCTGTCAAATTATAGATCTATTGCAATATGGGTTCCAGTTGTGGAAGTTTTAACTGAAACTCAAACTATATTGAGGAAACGTTGGTCAGAGGGTTTTTTACCAAGTTTTACATAGAATGAAGATTCGTTAGAATGTGACAACTGCAAAATTTGAAATTATGAAAAGCTTCCATCAGCATGCATCAGAATCCCCTGGGGGCAGTTAAAAAATAGATTTCTGGGCCCCAACTCCAGAGTTTCAGATTCAGCGGACCTGGGACCCAAGAATGTGCATTACTGACAAGTTTATAGGTGATGCTGATGCTGCCAGTCTGGGGATCCCATATAGAGGACCACAGCCTTACACACAAGATGCCTTAGAGCTGATATTTCTCCTGAAGGAGCTACGGATAACTAGCATGTTTAAATTAGTCACACACCACCCATCGAACTGGAGTGGAAGTTTCGTGTTACACAGGGAACTGTTAACACATTTTTTTTTTTTGGTACTGTGCTTTGTTCAACTATCCAGTCTCTGCTTATTAAACAGACTGCAACAAAAAGTTTAGAATCTATGTTTGGAATGATCTGAAACTTCCAGAACACTGATAATATTAGCATCAAGTTTTAAATGACATTCGTTTTAGGAGTTTCAAGGCTATGTTGGGTTCATTGGCTTCCTCCTAGTAGCGATCATTTTATCCTCAGCCTCGGCAAACAGAACAGTGACATAGCTTGAGATTGCACAGCAAGCAGTGGAAGATGGAGTTGTCTCTTTTCTGCCCTTCCTTAGCGCCTAGAGCACAGTAAGTGTGCAAGAAATGTCTATGGAATTGTGGAATTGTTGGAGGAAGGAGGAAAGAGCAAGGGAGACACAATTCCAGCAGCACAAATCTTCAAGGCCATCCATGGGAGTCAGAACTGAGTCCTCACATTGCTGAATTATTTCGCCACTCTCTGAAATTCCCAACTTCCCTTTTCCTAGGATGAAGTCGCTCTGTGTACAAAGGCGGTTGGTATCATAGCCGATGCCCAGGAGAGGCTAAAACAAAAGCCCAAAACAAAAGCTATTTTTAACAGCTGGTGTAAGCAGGATGTAAAGGTCATTGTTTTCAAACCAAATCACCCAACAAAGAAAAATAATCTTCATCAGGCATGTTGTTTTGGGTTTGTTTGTTTTCCCTGACTCACTCACAATACTATCACCTCATTTTCTAACTGGCCTAGAAACTTAATTTCACTCTTAGTATTTTCTTGGGTTATTATGTTTTTAAATATTCTTAAATGGAATTAAGATCCACCAGTTGCTGTTTAATTTTACCCATGTTAGGCAGGACTGTCAAGCAGCATTTCCCTGTCAGGTTTCAGGGTCATTCTGCAAACGCCGCCGCAGAGGTCCCTTTAGTCCAACTTGCACGACCGCGACCGGGATGCGTCAGCGAGCTGGAGCCCAGGCCATGTGCCCACAGTGTATACACAGGCCCACGGTGCTGCCTACACATTTTGTACATTCTTTCCTGTCTTTAGCCTACGAGCTGGCCAGATGTCAGAGGTTTGGTTTCTGTTAGGTTGTATTGTTTGATTTTTCTCCTACGGGTCTGATGGCTTTTAGGGACAGCGATAACAGGTGTTTTAGAAATGAGATGTGCCCAGAGGGCTTAGGGGTGTATAAACCATTCTAGGGGATTTAGTGCAGCCATTTATCCCAGACTCTCAGCTGGCTACAGGACTCTCAGGGTGACCGGTCCCTCAGGAGACTGACCGGGGGGATGGGACTCAGGTCCTTATTTTATCCTCTGTCTAATGAAAAAAAAGGTCCTCTTTATTACAAAAAAAGAAATGGTTGTTTCTAGAACTTGGGATCTTATGTAATAGCTGATATTGCTGATGGCTACTGTTTATTCAGGTTCCCTCACCTGTCAGACGATGTCCTAAGCACACTATCTATAACTACCCCGGAAGGTACGTATGATTAGTTCCGGTTTACATAAAGGAAGCCATGATGTAGAGAAGCCAGGTGACTTTCTCTGTAAGACTTAGTGGCAGCCAGTTCTGTATGTTTCCAATAATAGCTAATGTGTATTGAATTCTGTATGCGAATCCTTCTGTGTGTATTATTTCTTATTGAAGTAAGGAAGGAAGTGTCCAGATCACATAGGGAGACTGAGAAAGCGCCTCCAGTTCCCAGTCCGCTTGTGTTTTCATCCTCTATGACATGAATTTTTCCATGGAATTGGAGTTCTGGGGAGGAGTCGGCAGAAAAATTGGTCTTTAATATCAAGACACTGTCCCTCAGGGGTTAGGTGTGGAATCTGCTGCTTGGTTCAAGTCCTAGCTCTGTACCCATCTAGCTGTGTGACCTGGAGCAGATTACTTAACCTCTCTGTGCTTCCATCTCATTCTCTGTAAGGGGAGATAACAATATCCTCCTCAAAGGGCTGTTGTGAAGATCATTCTAGTAAAAAGGTGATCTTTTGATCAATAATTATTATTTCTTATATATAAGAAAAAAGATATAGCAGATTTTTCCTCATTTTTTCTGTTCTGAAAAAAAAAAAGGATGTCATAGAAAATGTTCTCGTTTTCCTCAGACAGAACTTGATGACATTCAGGTCATTGGGATCAGTTCAGAGAACAGGTAAGATACTAACTAAAGAAATTAGGGTAAGTAGCTAATTAAAGTCTTGAAAACACCACATAGAGATCAGGCCACATTTATAAATTCCAACACCCAGCATCCCTAGGGTTCTGAATCTTCTAGAAACACCACTAGGAAAGGACAATCCAGAAGAATTCTAACCTTAAGAGGGAAAAAAGTGAAGCTCAAATTGAAGAGATTTATTAAAGTTGGGATTGGCGTGAACTAAAGTATTAATAATTGGGCAATGGTATACACAGTGACTTTAACATAATGTTGATGTACACATATGCCATTTCAAGCCTGCGTGACATAGGCTTTTGGAATCAACTGTTAAAACCAAACTAGGGGATAGTGGTTATGGTTGCACAACAATGTGAATTCACTTAATGCTGCTGAATTGCGTGCTGAAAAATGATTAAAATGATAAAAATAAATCAAGCTTGCTCTTGTCTGTTCACGTAGAATTGTACAAAGGAGTTCGCCCTCACAGCACAGATTCTCACACTCAAACGTCCAGCCAGACCTAGGCTTGGGTGTCACGAACGTTGTACAGTAGTGGGCGAACGAATCACAAACAAATCAAGAAGATATTATCAGTGAGTCCACTTTGAAGCAAACAGTTCCTGCAACTCCTCTTGCATGTTTCTGGATGAAGTTTAACTGGACGCTATCCTGAGATTGCAAAATGAAGTGGTTTTAAAATGTTTGTAATTTACTCTTATTTAGCCGTATCAGTCAGGATTTTTCTCAATACTGTGCAACCAGCACAAAACGAAGCAGACCGCCGAGGCTGACAGACGACTGCCAGGGTCTTCCATGGCGCCCAAGTTCCCATTAGTGGGTAGCCAGATAGTCTCATTTTATTATCTGCTAGTTTTATCTAAAGTTGTTATAAATCTGAAACTTTAACGTATGTCTTGTGCTAATAAAATGTCATTTGAATGATTATTTCTGAAACCAAAGTAGGACAGATTAGACAGTAGTTAATTGTCTCTGCTGTTCATCAGATAATGACTTATGTAGTCAAAAAAGAACTATACGTGCTGAAACCCTGTTTTTCACCCCTCAGGATAATCATATGCCCCAAACTTGAGGCACAGCTGTTCCCCAAAACTGCAGTAAAAGGGACCAGGAGGAAATAAGCAGCTCCCTGGGTCATTGGTGCAGAAAAGGGCACAGGCGGAGTGAGCTCTCCAGAGATGCCACCCGGGCCCTGGGAGCGTGGTCCGGTTTGGAAGTCTCAGTCCATGTATGAATTCTTAAAATGGGGATAATAATATTGCAAATTTAAAAACAAATGAAGAAGGAGGGTTTTGAAATTTAATTTCCATATAGAAAAAAAAAAACTCCTTTCTTCCTTTTTTCTTTCTCTCTCTTATTTTCTTTCCCCCTTTCTCTTCCTCTCTCTTCCTCCTTTTCTTTCTACTGACTTTAAATTTCTCTGTGGCAACAAGATGACAGCACATTTACTTTGGATTCTTCAGTGTCTCCAGGTAAATAAACCAGTCACTGGACAATGGGGGATCATTCATACGGCTCATTCTTTCCATTGTCAGTAATGTATGATTTGGGATTATTCTGTAAGCCAATGTTTGTCATTTAATTTTGCCTGGTGGTTAGGTTGGACAGATTAAATAAAGGCGATTTATGACGGGAAATGATGTCGGGGACTAATGCTCAGTCAAGAATCAAGGGTGGCCTTGGAAAGAACTCGAAGCCCTGTCTTGCCCTATTGTACAAGTTTCTGAGGGAAGCATCGAAGGGGCATTTGCTGATGGGGTTGGGGGGATGGAACCATCGAATCATTGCTCTCAGGAGGAAATTCTGGGGCAGGGGAGAGGAAGAACTGGAAGAACCTCCTGATACTGCCCTGATCTCACCTGGGGGGTTGTGGGGGAGGTGGTTTCCCAAGCCTGACTGTGAAGCCTATTGAGTAATCAGGCAAAGGAGCTTGGGAAGAAATTCAAGCCCCTCTCTACCCCTCTCCCCACCCTGAACCCTCTCCTCCCCTGGGTTGAATAGCAAAAAAGATAAATACACTCCACTCCCAAGCAGGAGTGCTGATCAGGATGGGCCAAATGCTAGGAAATTGTATTGCCACCCCCTAGAGCTGGGGTCTTCCAGGTGCATACAGGTGACGGTAGCCGTGGTGGTGTGGATTCTTCCTTTCCCCGAGGCCACATTTTAAGCAAACTTAGCCTTCTTTTCTATAACTAGAGAAAACTTCTATAGCACTTATTTAGCACTCACTATGTAGGGCAGTGTTCTACCCCATGGGATGGAAACCATCATCATCCCCATTTTATAAATGAGGAAATTGAGGCACAAAGAGATGAAGTTGACCAAGGTCGCAGAGCTGGGATGCAGACGCAAGGCATCTGGCTCCTAAGTTTGTAACCCGAACCACTGTGCTATACAGTGGGTCATCACACTTTACTGAAATTATTTTTATTTTTTTATTTTTAGAGATAACAATCTCATTCTGTCACTGACGCAGAGTGTAACTCCGAACTTCTGGGCTCAAGCGATCCTCCCACCTCAACTTCTTGAGTAGCTGGGACTACAGGCAGGTGCCACCACACTCAGCCAATTTTTCTTATTTTTTGTAGGGACAGAGTTTTACTATGTCGCCCAGGCTGGTCTCAAACTTCTGGCATCAAGCAATCCTCCCAACTCAGCCTCCCAAAGTGCTGGGATTACAGGCGTGAGCCACCGTGCCCAGCCGCAAATAAATTGTTCATAGCAGTGTGTCAACATTCACAATAACGACAGCACTCTTCATTCCCCTTCCCTAATTAACGTTTCTGTAGCACTCACCTCCGTGCCACATATTATATATTTTTATGTTTATCTTGTCTATTAGCTGTCCCCCACCACCACTAGAATGTGTGACCCACGGGGGCAGTAATCTGTGCCTGTTTTGTTCACGACTATATACTAAGCCTCAGAACAGTTTGTCACATAATGGTCATTCCATTAATGTTTGTTAAGTGAATGATCTATGTAAACTACTCGGTACAGCACCTCATTTACTACTGTTGATACTATTCACAGTATATTTTGTTTACTGTTCACTACTCTTAATAAAAATAAATGTAAAAAACTAAAATGTTTATGGAAAATATTTACCAAGATGAGATAACCCAGGGGAAGAATGGGAGGTGACTGCTATGGGGAATGGGGTTTTTATGGGAGGGACAAAAATGTTCTAGAACAGGATTGTGGTAGTAATTGTACAACCTGGTGAATATATGAAAAAAAGTAGATTGTACACTTTAAGTGGGAGAATTGTTTCTAATATAATGCTGTTAAAATTTTTAGCAATAGGAACCATTCAGTTCTCCTGACAAAAATAGCTAACTTTATGTTAACTTTAGTTTGTTAACAATTAGTGCCTTCTGGGGAATGGACATGGTATCAGATGGTCATTTCTAGTCCACTGCTCAGAAGAGACCACTTCACTGAGCTCAGCCTCCAACTTCAGCCAGATACATGATTTTAATCCTCCTTTTTAGAAACTGACAAAACAGCAAAGTAAATAACTAAATAAGAAACTGCTTATTGTCAAAGTAAAGTAATTATCCACGAGAGCATCAAATAACGTACACTTGGATGGAAAATGTCCTTCTGAGATCACAGCAAATCCTGTGTGTGACCCAGGGGCCCCTTAATAATACCTGCTGCTCAACTCTGTTCCCCAGGCGTGTTATTAAACATGTTAGTGGAGAGAGACACCCTGGAGAGAGCCTCCCAGGACTCGTACCTCTTTGGTAGTATGTTACGTGCCTGTACAGACTCCTCATCAATCCCACCGTTTATTTTAATGGCCTCCCCTTGCAATTTAATGCCTGCTCAGAGTTGATGAATTGTCACATATATTAACACACACAGAGATAGAGCATGGCATGCCCCAACACTGATACATGGGAGCTCACTAAATGTAATACACCTTTTCATTTGATAATTTTTCAAAATGAAAACTGAAGTCTACGAGCACTTAAACAGACTATTCCAGACAGCTCCTTCAGACAAGGATGTGTTTGGGGATGGCATTGTTTTCCTGGACATGCAGTGTCAGATCACTGTGTTTTTAACTTATGTTTTATGAATGTTAGTTTTTCAGAAACCATGTTTTCTGAAAAGAGTACTATGTCTTCTAATCACTACCACATAGACAGTGCTGCCCTGGAGGCCAGCAGGTCTGGCTCTAAAAGCAACTCATGGTGACTTGTGGACTCAGGCTGTAGCTAATTAAGAATTTCAGTTAAAATATGCGACACTGGATACAGCTCCAGCACTGGCCTCTTTCTGGCTATTGTTCACGGTTGTTAAGGGTATTGCTGTTTCAGGATCGTGGGAAGAACAAAGGTTAATTTACTGGTCCTTTTTCTTTCTCTTTAGTGTCAGAACTTAACAATGACAGGAATTGGGACTAGACTTCTGGACCTTCTATTTCATTTTTAGTTTTTAACTTCATACAGATTTAGCAGCTGTAAAAGTCTTAAAGCGTTTCCCTATTGTTCTCATGAGAAGTGAGGTTATTTGAGCACACCATTGAAGGCAGTCTGTCTCTGCTGTTCTCCAAAAGTATTCTGCTGGGTTGTTTTAAAAGTGAGCATCACATTAAAAGATGCAATTTAAATTGCATCACCTCTCCGCATAGAACATAACTACAGCCTCCAAATTAAGCAGAACAGAAGGATCAGTCATGTTTGCCTGATCCCATGATAGAGTGATCGGTCGATGATTTTCCCCTTACCTTGTTCCAAATTGGATTTTCCAGTTTCCAAGGAGAATCCTTTGAGAGGCAGCCCTCAACTTACCCTGACCTCCTTATTCATTGTGACAGATAAACCAAATGTGCTTAACCTCTGGTCCATAGATAGGACTATGTGCCCCAAAACTAGGTGCAAAAGTTTGTGTGCAGTACCTTTTTCTGGGAAAGGAGTCTGTGGTTTTCATCAGATTCTAGAAAGAGTTCACCAACCAAGAGTTGGAAACCAGTTTGACTGAGGATATCGCTGCTCACACATGGCTAAGAGCAACATCGTCTCTTGGAGTTAGTTTCCTTTCGGACCTTATCACTCCAGACCAAACAGGGGTGAAGGGTTTCTGCATAAATGATGGGGGGAGCCAGGCCACCCCATCTCTCACTGGGTCAGATCCTCTATAGAGCCCTTTTATATGTTGAGCAAAATTTCTCTGCTCAACTAGCCCTTACTCTAAGTAATGGAGAACTCCCAGTTCAGAAAAAATGCAGCTCTTCAAGGTCCCTGACTTGATGAACAACTTCAGATATTAGGAGACTCATTTTGTAGAGACTGGATTCCCCAAGCAGAAAGCCACTCAGAACCCTCCTTCTAGGAGGTAGAAGTCCAGCTGTCTTAAGGGCTGAGTAAGTGTCAATTTCCACCAGTCCATGACTTGGATGCACCATCAGTGTTGTGATGATCCCACCCACTTCTACCACCAGCGTGGACCGACATCACACTCGCTCATCAACATGACACTTCATATGCATCAAAGTCAATCTTCAAGTGGGGAAAATGTCTCCAAAAGACCGCCCAAGGAGCACTACATGAAAAGCAGAACTCAGTGTTGGAGATCAGGAATTCAAAATGGGTGGCTGCTATAGACTGCATGTTTGTGTTCCTCCCCTCCAAAATTTACACATTAAAACTTTAATCCCCAACATGATGGTATTTGGAGATGGGGCCTTTGGGGAGTAACTAGGCCGTGAGGGTGGAGCCCTTGTGTTGAGATTAGTGTTCTTAAAAGAAGCAGCGTGGGAGAGCTTGCTTCTCTTTGTGCTCCCCCCCATGTGAGGACACAGCAAGAAGGGTGGCTGTCTGCAAACCAGGAAGAGAGCCCTCACCAGACACGCTGGCACCCTGATCTTGGACTTCCAGCCTCTAGAACTGTGAGAAATAAATTACCCTCATTTAAGCCACCCGGTCTATGGTATTCTGCTATAGCAGCTTGAACTAAGACAGTGGTTTAGAGATACAAGTTCAGAAATCTCTTTTTTCACAACAGCTGCTAGAGTGTCAGAATCCAGCAGCAAATGGACTTCTCACGTGGCTGGACAGAGAGTCCAGGCACGGAGCCCGAGAAAGACAGCTAACACTGTTTGAGATTAAGAATTCCCACCATCTCCTACTCTTTCTTGCCTCTCTTCTTTCTCCCTTTTAAATGTTACAAGTACAATATGGACTTAAATGTTGCTTCCAATTCTTCTATTTATTTTCATTTAATTTCTCTAGGCCTTTTAGTTTTTCATCTGAAAATAATAATGCATACCCTGCAGAGGTGCTATAAAGGATTATGTGTAACAATGTACATAAAGCTCTTGGCACACAACTTGGCACTGAGTAAGGGCTCACAGAGGCTTGCTATTATATTAAAGCTAACTTCCAGCCAGTTCCAAATTGAGCCCTTTTCCAAATTAGGTATTACCCTGATCCTTCCTCCAGAACAGCTCTACACATCCTTCTTCCCACCCGCCCTTTTCCTGTCTAACCCTGATTCACTTTTCAGCTCTGGGCTTACTTGTAACTTCCTTGGAAAAGCCCTTCTAGAAACTCTAGTCTGGATTTTGCTGCTTATGATGCTAATCCATGGCCATGGGATATCTTGCCATGTTTCTTCTGTAGAACTACAAACAAAATTGTTTGTTTATTGCTGGGTATTCCCCCTTTCCTCTATTCCACTATACTCTCACTGAGGGTAGAAAATAAATCTTCTGAATTACCTCCCCAGCAGTGAGCAGGGTATGTGGCATTTAGTGTTTGCTTAATAATTACTGGTTGCAAGAATGAGTCAATGAATGGATGAATCAATTCTTGCTGAAGACTGGGCTGTTGTGTGAGGCTTAGCCTGTATATGCCCGTTGTCCTTTATGCCTCCCTTGCAGTCCCCTCCCCAAGTATTCTGGGAACATTATTTTCCCATTTGAAGCTAAGACGGTTGATGCTGGACATACACCCAAAAAATCATCACATTCAACATGGATATTTGTTTGTCCTAAGTCAGTCCAGAATGTTTTATTTTCCTCATCCGTAAAAAGGCTCTGTGGACCATTATAAATAGACACAGGTAAGCAACAGGAGACCTTCCTGCCCTCAAGCACAGGCAGAAGGCCGTGCATCTGAGAGCCAGGGGATGCGTCCAGGATGTTATGACCCCCAAGCTTCCTCCAGGGTGGGGATTTTCCTCCACTGCTTCTCAGTTTGTCACATCTCAGTGTGACCAAGTAATCCTCTTAGCTTATAATGAGGGATTTTTCACTGGGCCCAACTCCCGGTAAGTGGCTCAAAGTTAAACTCAGAGTAGACTGGGTATATGCAGTCTCTGGGTATGCCATCAGCGCATGGCCCTAACGAAACAGCGAACATCTCTTTGCCCCCTTCCCTGCTCTTATCGGTTCCTTTCCCCTTTAAGAATGTACTTATTTTTTCCACATCGACACAGAGCAGTAACATATTAAATGAATTACCTGGCTCTTTACTTTTTCTAGGAATAGTCTTCATCCAAGATCTATCCACAAACCCCTTGAGAAATAGCCCTCCACTCACCTGCACAAAGAAGTTACTTTGAAATCTTGCGAAGTAGTATTTGACTGATTCAGTCTATATAGGAACAGTGGATAATGTAGATATTAAAAAAATCCATTTGGGCTATAAGTCATTCAAGGTCACTATTAACATTAATAAAAGTAGATGAAAATAGTCCAGCATCTTAGCAGAAAACTAGATGTGTAAATTTAATAGAGGTTTAAAACTCATCCAGTCTCAATTTACCTGTCTGTAAAACAAGCACAATAATTTAATCGATATAAAGCAACTCGGTTCAGTTCATAACTAATAAGGTTGGCTATTGTTATAATTGTCATCATCCTAATCCTTGCTAAATACCTACAGTTCAAAGGATGCAGCCCACATGAGGAATTTGGCTATTATTCACTGTACAATATGGAATGAGTTTGCAGCTGCCTTGAGTTTTCAACTAAGTAAACCACCATCCATTATTAAATTCCAAATGTTCAAACCGATCACAATTCATAGTTAGGAAACTATTTAACTGGTTGTGCAATATTTAGCAGAAAGGCACAGATATTTTTGAGGAGTGGTGGGTGTAGGAATCTAAGAACAACTCAACAAATCGACACTTAGGAGATGAAAATAGTCCCCCAAATTGTCAGTGCTTTGTTCCTGCATAATTTTAGTTCTAAATTTAGTACTACAAATATTACCAGATGGCATAGATTGACACTAAGCCCACAAAGGCCACGTTCTTACAAAACATTTCTGAATTCTCCGTGGAAGTTGTGGCCACTTCAAGCATCTTTGTTGACCTGCCTGGTTTTGGTTGACTACAGCTAACAGGCATTCATGGACCTCTAGTCCAAATGAGGCTGAGTGCATTAAGGCTGGAGAGAGCTGTCCCGTGTTTAAGTTTTGTTTTTTTTTTTATTCTAATAATTATAACTTTTCTGCATTTAATGTCATTTCTTTTTTTTTTTTTATTTCAGCATATTATGGGGTACAGATGTTTAGGTTACGTGTGTTGCCCTTGGTTCCCCTCCCCCCAAGTCCGTGTTTCAAATATGTCCATCCTTCGGGTAGTGCGCATTGCACTCCTTGTGTATACAAATACCCATGTTTTAAGTTTTTATCAAGAGTAGTATGGAAGTAACATTCATCCGGTGTCAGGCAGGTAGGAGAGGGGAGGAGGGGATGGGTATAGTCCCACCTAATGTGTGTGGTGTGCACCATCTGGGGGATGGGCATGCTTGTAGCTCTGACTTAGGCGATGCAAAGACAATAGATGTAACCTAAACATTTGTACCCCTGTAATTTTGTGAAATTTAAAAAAATAAATTAATTAAAACCAAAAAAGAAGACAAAGACAACATTTTGAACACATGACCCCATACCCTGCTTATCCTATAAACCAGGCAGTTGATATCCTATAAACATATCAATTAACTGAGTAGTCCACGCCATGTGCCTGGGGTGCCCCCCAGCTTCCTTCTCTGACAAACATGTATCCACCCTCCAAGACCCAGCCTAAGTGTGACCTCCTGAATGCCTTCCGCAAGTCCCTCAGCCAGAATTAGCTGCCCCATTCTCATTTCTGTCAAGCCTTTCATAAGTTCCTCTGTTACAAAACTCACAACAGTTACATGTTTTTCTGCCCTAACACTCTGGACCAGCAGTGTGCTGATAAATATTTATTACCAAGCCTATGGCAAATGCCCCTTTCATTCCTAGAAGCTAGCACAGTGCTGGAAATGGTACATTCTCAAAAATTCTGAGCTGTTCTCATTTACTGCTAAAGGGGTCACATTCAAGTTCAGCACTAGGGATACCATGAAGTAGAGCATGGGATTGTCTTTGGGAAACTCTCTACTTTGTATATTCTTTCTTTTACTTGAAGGTTTTACTCTTCCCAAGGCTCATCCTGGCAGTAAAACTGATTCAATAAACAGATTCAAAGAAGATGTTAATGATAAATCTAGGTGTTAACAAGTGAAAATATGCATTACAGTAGTCGCCTTTTATTCGAAGTTTTGATTTTCACAGTTTCTGTTACCTTCAGTCAACCAGCAGCATCATGGCTCAGTGATCCTACTCCTGACACATAGCTAGAAAGTCGGTCACAGCCTAATGCTATGTTACGATGCCTGCGCCATTCAACTCACTTCATCCCATCATGTGAGCACTGTAGCATCTCACATCGTCACACAAAAAAGGGTGATCACAATACAGTTAGATATTTTGAGAGAGAGAGAGACCACATTTACATAACTTTTCTTACAGTATTTTGTCATAAGTGTTCTATTTTATTAGTACCTATGGTTGTTAATCTCTTACTGTAACTAATTTATAAATTAAATTTTATCATAGGTATGTGTGTATAGGCAAAAAACATAGTACGTATAGGGTTTGGTACTATCCACAGTTTCAGGTATCCACCGGGGGTGTTGGAACATATCTCCCAAGGATAAGGGGAGGACCACCGTAACTTAAATAGAATGCCTGCACAAGGCAATGCGTAATCCAAAATCACAACTACTCAGTAGTAGAATTTCATGCATTTTATTTACATCATTGAGGTAGAAATATGGAGCCTAAAGGTATTTTTACCAGAATACCTCAGGTCATATAAAGCAGCGATCGTTATGCTGTATGATAGTCCAATGACTCTGCATTTCAAATCTGGAAACACAATTAGCTTTGTAAACCATATAGTAGAGTAGAAGTAGAAG
>NW_012133859.1:3987232-4005688 GCF_000956105.1 Propithecus coquereli | reverse complement strand
ACACTCAGCACCCTGAGTCACAGGTCTCTACAGAGATTCCCTGTTCCTAACACCAAGGAATGATAAATACTCGAGGTGATGGATATCCCAATTACCCTGATTCAATTAATACACATTGTATGCCTGTATCAAAACATCATATGTACCATATAAATATATATGGCTATTATATACCCATAATAATTAGAAATAAAAATTTTTTTAAAAAGAGCAATTCCTTGCTTTAGTCCTCTTGTTCAATTAAATGAATAGCCTCTGGTTTCGTGTGGTTTCAATCCCACCAGAAGAGAAGTCCTATAAACACCTTGAGCTTGTCCTCATCAACCCAATACTCACGAGAGTCATTCCCCCAGCATTTGGCTATAATGTCTGTCCATTTCCTTTTCACTTTTCTTTCTCACATCCCCAGCCTCCTAAAGGAAGAAAGGGTAGGAAGGGACTTTTTGATTACTTTATTCCTCCAAAGTGTGACTCAGCTGTAGCCATGTCATTCCACACAAACAAGGATGCTTTGGGATTGAGGAACAAGAAAGAGGAAACAACAGAACCAAATGGCTGAGAAAGACAAACCTATTTGGCAGGAAAGTGAAGAGGAGGATGAATAAAGAAGTTGGGAAAAGGGACCCAGGCATACTCAAATGCAAAATACAGATTTAGTGGAGAGGGTGAGAGACTATAATTGGAAGTCGAGAAAGAAAATAATTTTATGTTTTTATGTGTTAAAAAAAACTTTAGACAAATTAAATTTAACAGAGTTTAATTGAGCAAAGAATGACTTGCGAATCAGGCAGCCCCCAAACCAGAATAAGTTCAGAGAGACTCCACGTTGCCGTGTTATCTGAGAGGATTTATGGATAAAGGAAAGTGACACAGAAAAAGGAAGTGGGAGGCCAGATACCGTGGCTCACACCTGTAATCCCAGCACTTTGGGAGGCTGAGGTGGGAGGGTTGCTTCAGGCCAGGAGTTTGAGACCAGCCTGAGCAACATAGCAAGACCCCATCTCTATAAAAAATAGAAAAATTAGCCGGGCATCGTGGTAGACTTCTGTAGTCCTAGCTGCTTGGGAAGCTGAGGCAGGAGGGTTTTTGAGCCCAGGAGGTTAAGGTTGCAGTGAGCTATGATGACATCACTGCACTCCAGCTTGGGCAATGGAATAAGACCAAAGAAAGAAAGAAAGAAAAGAAAAGAAAGAGAAACAAAAGAAAAGAAAAAAGAAAGAAAGAAAATGGAAGTGAGATACAGAAACAACTGGGTTAGTTACAGCTCAGTTTGCCTTATTTGAGCACGGTCTGAAGAGTTGGCACCTGTGATTGGCTGAAACTCAGTCATTGGTACCAGAGTACCACAGAGTAGGTTACAGCCTGTTTACACAGGCAGTTAGGTTACAGCTCACTATGTGCACAGAAACCTTTAGGCCCAACCTGAATTTACAGGGAGATAGCTTTAGGCTAAACTTAATTTAACAAGTCTCACTGCCATCTACCCAATTGGCCTCCTAGTCTTGAAGGATGGGATATAAATGGATCCTAAATTGATACCATAGGCTTCCTTCAGGCTCTTCAAACTCTTCCTTTTACTCTCATTCAGTCTAATTGATAAATTACCATACTTTTGAAGTGCCACAAAAGTTAAAAAACAACATAGTCCCATTAGCACAATTAAACATAAGAAAAGTCTACTCAGGTGGACCTTTAAAAATGGAACTAAAAGTAGAAAATTCTGGTCTGAGAAAAGGCTGAATTCAGCAGCCCACATAGCTTATCTTCTTGGCTGCAGTGGTAACTAGCAAGCCAATATAAGCTCTCCGGGAGGCCTTGCTCATCCTTAGCCATTTGGATCATGTCTTCTTATAATCGTGGCAATGCTCTCAGGAGTCGGGTAACATGCACCATTAGCCCCATTTGTCCAAATTAAAGTTTTACAATTTTTCCAGCATTGAAAACAAGATTCCATAATTGGAGCCCAGCTGATGGACAAGACCCAGGACAACAAGCAGGAAGAGCCAGAAACTTGCCACAGATCAACAACTTCCAGGACCATTCTAGAAGCCTTTCTCTTCCTAATGTATCTTTTCTCAATGACTTGTTTAGGGGGGAAAAAAACACTCCTCTGAAAGTAATTGTCTTTCATATTTCTTCCTCTTTGGTTAAAGTCTTAGGTAATATTTAGTACTACAATTATTGAGATTTATTTTGAGAAATAGTGGATACATATATACAATTGCTAAATATCCATTTTTGGGAAAATGGCTAACTGTCCAACCAAACCTGGGCTTCCTCTCATTGTGTAACTTGGTGGCTAAGAAGTAGTTGGCAACCAGGGACTAGATTCCCAGCCGCCCTCAAATCTCAGCGACTGGAGCTCACCAATGCAATGTGGGCAGAGATGAAAGATGCCACTTCTTCACCAAATTGCTAAGAAGTGTGTGCCTTCTCCTGACCCTGCCCAGTCTGCCAGCTTGATACAGCTGAGCCCAGGGGCCTGGAAGATGAAGAAGGCAGAGCTGCAGGATATACAGAGCCTGGATCCCTGAGTCATTCTTGGAAGTAAGCCACTCGCCGACCAGAAATGTCCACTTTAGACTTTGCATGGGTGAGAAATAGACTTCTATCATGGTTGAGCCATTGCATATTTTTGATTTGTTCATTATAGCAGCTAGAATTATCCTTTCTAAAACATTACTCCTATTTTAAGTCAAAATACATTACTGTCCCTAATGGTATGAGCTTAATTTCTGATCCTAAAAACAAACATTTCAAGGGGAAAAAAGTCATCTGTTAATTGGGAAAGAAAAAAGGTTTTAAACATAATAAAGGAATATTTATTTTAAAAGTAAAAACCTCTCTGTCTTTTCTGTCTAATTATCTATAGGTTTCAAGAACATTCTGACGGACCCTCAAATTATGAAATTATGTTAGCACATGACTTATTCTCAACGTTTATTCAATCCTCTGCCATCATCTTCTCATACTCCTAATAATACTCATGCTAATGACACTTTTAATACACAAGTCTCACAATTCCTCAGTTTCTTATCTAATAACTTTCATGTCCATTCCATGTAAGATACCCGGTAAAGGAGGCCATCACTGGAATCCATCAATCACCAAGATATTATATTCTAATATTCCTTGTCTTCTTCCTTTCTCCCTTCTCTTGTGCTGAATATAGTATATTCTATCATTATGAAATCTAGTCCTTTACCCCAATGCATTATCCGCATCTATCCTTCTAGTCACAAATGCCAAGCTTACAGTTCACTCCAGTGACTATTTTACTCTATGCTAAGGGCTTAAGAATGAGACACTCAGCACCCTGAGTCACAGGTCTCTACAGAGCAAAGAAAGTTCTAATACAAATCCAAGATAAAACAGTATTAGGAAATACTTTCCACCTCACGACCTCAAAAGCTTCCACCCTTTCTCCACCTCTCTCTTTCTACACCACAGGGGGGTGAGTGCTTTATCCAGATGACCACAAGTGAAGAGCAGTCACTCCTCCTGTTCCCAGGTGGGAGGGACACTGGCTCAGAGTCCCAGGCCAGCTCTCTTTCTGGAAACAGACCTGGAGGTCCATGTCTACAGCTCACTCTCTCCAGCACTCAGGGTGGCGTAAGGCAACTGTTGCCCAATATGGAGTAAGCATTACTCCAAACGAGTCTAAGGTCTAGATGCATGGGACTGTGTTTATGTAGTATTAGAGTAGGGGTGGTAGGGTTTAAATAATTTTCTGAACCAAGATGGATTTACTCTGCATGCCCCAACAAAGCACATCAGAAGTCTTGTAAGTGGAGGTAGAAGGTATATACCAGTCTCTGACTCTTACTTGAGGCCATATTTGATTAGGACGCCAAGAACAACAACAAAAAAGAACTGTAGTCCCTGGCCTAATGTATGGTCTTATGGGAGACACAGACATGGAAATCGATGGTTATATTAGCGTGTGTGAGTGTGTGTGTATGTGTATTAGATATGATAATAACATATGCATTCATTGCTATGTAAACAAAGGAAAAAAGAACAGAAATTCCCTTTGCCCAGGAATGAGTGGGGAATAGGAAAGAAGAAAAGATCAAGAAAAGCTTCCAAGATAAATAATACTTGCATTTGAGTCTGGAGGACATGAAAAAGTTAGCAGGGAGAAAGGGAGAAGGACTTACCAGCAAAGGGAACAGTATGTGCAAAATGCAGAATCAAAGGCAATCCCAGCACTTCCAGAAATGTGCAAGTTGTCTTGAATGGGGCAATTTTTAAGGATCGTTAGTAATAATCTAGACATTGTATGGCATTCTTATCAGAATCTTTTTTCAGAAAATGACTGCATACATTTCTTTTTTGCCCCCAAAGGAAATATATAACAGAATATTAAAAGTTATCCAAAGAATATTGCAAAAGTCCCAATTCTCAAGCAGCATTTGGTATTAGTCTAAAAGTATTTACCACCTTTCAGGATGTCTTAGGTCTTTAATTTAAAAATGAGGTCTAATAAGGGTCTGAGCCCATTTTGGCGTTGACCTGCTGACAACTTTCGAGGGCCAGTGCTCCTCTTCCCTTTCTTCCCCATACCTGGGGGAGCTGATGAGAAAGCCAGGCACTCCCTCTTTGACACCGGCAGAAGTTCAAATCATGCGTACTCTGGGATGTGCGTGGAAATCGTTACCCCGGCCACCTCCTAATCATAAAAAAGGCTAAGCTGGTCTCCTTTCCCTGCTCTCTCAAGCCATTCATATCTGCTTGGGGGTTTGCCTTGCCCTGCCCAGAAAGCCCCACTGTGCAAGTGATAAAGCTTTTCCTACCCTCCTGATGCTGATGTGGTGCCATCAATATTCACAGCCAAGCCAAATTTTGAGTGGGGTCCCATCGTGTCTCCACAAGACGGCCACCACGAGGAGAGACTTTTGTTTCTTTTGTTTTCATGAAATACACAAGAAAAACTCATTTGCCAGGTGATCCTCATTTGTAATTACAGTGCCATCTCACAAATCACCCTGACAGGACTGTGCCTGGAAGTCACTTCCTTTGGAAAAAAGAGACCCATCTGCTTTCAACGTCCATTTGGTTCTGGCATAGTTTATTGAGTTGGAACAGTAGTAAGATGGCCTGTCCATTTCTATCTGCTAATACACAAACACTAGAAAGTTTTTAGAGGTTTGTGGACAGCCTGTTAATAGTGCAGGACAGATTCACGACAACCAATCAGTCCTGAAGGAAAACATTTAGAAGGGTCTATGATTGGAAAGAAACTGACAAAGCAAGGATTAGAGCAGGCTCTAACCCTCAGGAGTTCTAAAGTAGAAAAGAGCACAGCTGCGCTTTAAATCATCAGAGTACCTACATTATTTAGCAACTCCTTTTGAAACTGTTTGCAGGTTAATTTTGCATGGCGGGGCACGGCCATTTTGTGTATGTGTGTGTCATATGATTCATTCTGAAAACCCTAGCTTGAAAGCCCTAGTTAAGATGTCTCTGTCAAAGTTAAACTAAAACAAAATACTTTTATTCCATTCCATGGTGAGAGGACACTCTGCTGTGTAAAGCAGAGAATTTTCTCATTAATATTTCTAAGCTCTGTAATGCTTCCATTTTCAGCTGGGCTAAAAATAAAAGACAACATAATAGCGCCAACAAAGTATTTCTATCAGGGTAAGAGTAATAAGCGGTTGGAGAGGCTCTGTTGGGATTATCATATTACATTCATGGAAAACCACCAGCGCAACCCAGGCGACATTCAAGTTTGCTGTTAAAAGTAATATATAGTTGTCTTGTGCTGAGGTCAGACTAATCTGGATAAGAAAGAAAAATGCTCTAAAGAAAATAAAAGAAAGAATGAAAAGAAAGACAATATTCCCCTTGTTGGCTTGTTCCTCGAGTTGGGGCCAGTCCAATATGCACACCCCGCTGCTTCCTGCTCGCATATTCGGAGGGTGAGAATCAATCCACTCTTTGTAGATATTAAGAAATTGTGGAGGCATTAAAAAAGGAAACACTGAATAGATCTAATGTAGTTGGAGACAAAGGATTTAAGTGATGTGGAGGAAGAGGGCAAGAGGAGAGCTGGTCAAGATCTAGGGCGACCCGTGTCCCATTGGAGGGAACCGGGGACTTGAGGTCACCCAGGAGTCTACCCCGCAGCTCAGAGGTGACTCTTATTTCTACTACTATTAATTAATGTTTTGTGTCACCAACTAAATGCAAACAGCTGATATTACTTGAAACTAGAATTAAAAGGGATTTTTACAAAATACCTAAAACTCAATGTTTCTTAAATGTTCCATTTTAAATTAGTTTTTGTGTGTGGGGGGGTGCAGTTCACACATTCTATATACAGTGGTGGGAATATATTCTCCTTTGCCTTTTAAGAAACACAAACTCTGTATACATCAGGTCTAAGATGTACATGTATTTTAGACTTGAGGTATAAAATTGTTTTAATGGTGACTTAACCGTGAGCCAATTTTGACTGTTAAAAGTTTTCACTCTATGCTAGAGAATAAAACAGATTTTTTTCCTAAGTGAACGACCAAAACGTTATTTTTCTATAGCAATAAACCTCACCTGTAAATCATGCCATGCAGGAAGTAGGTCACTGAAAACTAAAATGATATCAGATGTAGTCTAGGATTTCAGTTTAGCAAGATTATCTTTTGTAATTGCTGTAAAAAAAAAAAACCCCTATTTTTACTAAAAGCTTGGGGGAATGCTTGAGTGTTTTTAAAACTATGTTACAGCACACAGATCTTGCCTTTAATTAAAAAAAAAAAAAACTATGTTACAGCAAAACAGTCTTCTTCCCATGACAAGTATTTATAAAAATGCGTCAGTTCACCTTCCCGATTTAGTAAAATTGTGTGCTGGATAGAATTTTGACTTTAAAGGTCATGAGTCTTGGGGTGCTGCAGGGCCACTGTTAATATGGATTTTCAATCAGGGACTGTCATGCCTTTCCTGGAAGTACTATAACATTGAGTAAACAAAGAGTAAAGGAAGGGAGGTTTCTCTTTGTAGGATTCTAGCTAAAGAAAAAATGAGAGAATTTGAGTAGGACCACTTTACAACCCCAATAAATGAATGGCCCATTGAGCACCAATGGCTGAGACCATCCCAAAAGGAAAAGCCACCAGACATATGGCAACGCCCCACATCATCTATGCAGTAGTCTTGTCCCACTCTCCCCAACCTCCCCAGAAAATTGAACCTCAATCTGAACAAGATTTTAGATCTTATTAGATATTTATAGGAAATATAAGAAATAGAGGATAAGATAATATTATACGACACCATGGAGATGCGATCAGCAAAACCCACTATGAAAAATGTACAAGATAAACAAACCAGTTTCCTCAGAAAATAAATTACAAGGAATTAAAAAAAAGATGAAGGGGAAATCTGTATAGATTAAGAGACATACATCCATCACAAGGTGTGCCCTTATATGCATCCTGATTCAAACAAACCAACTAAAAGATAATATGATACATATAAGACAATTGAAAACTGCCTGGATATTTTATTATAGTTAAGCAACCGTAGTTATTTGTTTTAGGAGTAATAATAGCATTTTGGTTATGCTAAAAGAGAGAAAATCTTTATCTTTTAGAGACCGACTGAAATATTTACAGATTTTTTAAATTAATTTTTATTTGACAAAGCAAATATTTTCTGGGATTACTTCCTCCAGGAATTCTGACTATTTTTCCCCTCCTTTCTCCCACTCCAAGCTGAGGTCCCTCTCCATCATGTCTCAGTAATACCTTGTACATATCTCCATCTTTGCACCTGCACGTTGTATAATAATCTCTTTATGTGAGTGTTTCTACCACTAGACTGAGAAACACAAGGTCAACGATCATGCCATAACTGACTAGGTGTCTTCCATGCCTGACAGCATGGTGAATCAATAAATGAATGAATGCAGGAATAATTCATTAAAACCAATATTTTATTTTCAACTCTACATGCTTACAGCAACCAGGAATTTTGAACTCCTCAATGCAAATGCTAAATGTTCTCTGATTCACAAGTTACAGAACTGCGCTATCAGTTTTCACCCTCACTGTTTTAGCCATGTCTTCCTCCAAAGAGGGAACAATAGTCACCATAGCTAACTTTCATAGCCCACTTCCTACATACCAAGCACTGTTCTGAATATTTCACATTTTAAGTAATACTTTCACTATAACCCTATGACATGAGACCTATTATGACCATTCCCAAGTTACAGATGAGAAACTGAGGCACACAGATGTGGGTAAATGTCCAGGGTCTCATTTTATAGAGGCAGACCTGGGATTCATGCCCAATGTCTGGCTCCAGAACTTCTTTGTTTAGCCATGCTCAATGGCGGGACTGAGAGAACTAGATCCCTGCTCACAGAGTAGCTCTGGACTTCACAGAAAACAGCAACTCTGGGCCATGTCAGTTCCAAGCACTTGATTCGTAAATTATCCCTTTTTCCCCGAAAACACTCAGAAAAAAGTCATCCTTAGGAAGGTAAATCGGTATACCATATCAGAATAATTTAAGATTTTCTTCAGACATCTAGCCAATCAAGTTACTTCACACTTCGGTCCAGATACATTGCCCAGCTGGTTAAAGACTGTCTTTTCTCGGACTGAGATCAGATGTGGCGTTGACCCCACCCATAGGACATTCATTGTCTGACTGGGTACAGAAATGGATTCCTGACTTAGCTCTTCCCTTCTCGCCTCTTGTCCTCATCGGGATACTCCTTCTTGCTTGGAATAATAGCACAGTCAGTCAAGGTTACAAAAACACTGAACATTCCTCCCTTACTTGAGGAATTTGGGGTTGGCCAAAATCATTGTTGAACAAAATATCCCAAACAGAATGGAATAGAATTTACTTGATCCTTCCTTTTTTTCTTTTTCCAGGGAAGAAAGAGTCTCACTGACTCCAGGATTCTTGGCTCAGCCATTACTCAAGCCACAAATACTTCAGTTATCCAATGAGTCAGCGGCCTTCAACCACACTTTAAATAAAGGCCTTCTATCATGATATTTTTCACATGTGTTTCACTCCCAATCGTATGCCCTATAAATGCTAAGCTGTTGAGACTTTTTTCATCATTTGTTTCGACAGAAATAGGCCTGGACAGTTCTTTCAAGAGGACTATTGCTTGTTTTCTAGTAAGTCAAACAACAAACTTTCCAGTTAATTCAACTGGCAGCTTCTTGTAGCCAATTCCGACATTAGTCTTTTTTCCTTTTTTCTTTCTCTTTTTTTTTTTTTTTTGCCTATGTTTATTGTGGTACAATATGCATACATAATATTTGCAATTTTAGTCACTTTTAATTGTACAGTTCTGTAGCATTAAGTACATTCACCTCATTGTACAACCATCGCCACCACCCATCTCCAGACTTGTTTCCTCTTTTTAGACTGAAACTCTGTCCCCGTTAAACACTAACTCCCCATCTCCTTCCCACTGGGGGTTTGTCCCAAACAACCACCATTCTACTGTCTATCTCTATGAATTTGTCTTTTGCTTTTCTCGATGGTTTCAATACATATGATAATCAGTATAAGGGCCGTGGGTTGCTAAAACAAAGAAATCTATATCTTTTTATCTTTAATTTTGATTTTTTTTAAACTTACAATTTTTAAATTTGTAAATGATCCTACTTTTGATTCTCTGTTTCAATCCTTTTTTCTGCCAGACTAGCTTAAGTACATTTTTTTGTGGTTCTTAATATAATCGAATATTGGGCAGGAAAAGGAAAGGGCCCTAATTTAAAAAAATAAAATTAAAGTGTGCCGGAGAAACACGTTGCACCATTGGTTTACCGAGGGTTTTAAAATTATATGTATTTTGGTAACATCTCTCTTCGTGGACATTATTAACCATAGAAAATTAAGGGTTTTCTAAGTTTGAGGCAGTCTATTGATTTCCAGCAGAAAATAGCTTTGACTCATTTATCAATGTGAAGAAATAATCACCTTTTCTTTTTTTCAGGTGTCCCTGAGCTGGCACATCAGAAAATGGGCAAAATGGTGAAACTGGGAAGGGAATAAGCAGGAAGAATGAAGTAAGTCAAGAATGAGCAACTGGTAAAGCAACTTCTCAGCACCCGAGGGCAGGTGTTGAGGGAGAAAAGACTCCAGCTCTGTTTGCAGAGCTACGTGGGCAGAAGGCAGAGCGCACAGGAGGAGCCCCTGCCGCGCCGCAGACAGACGCGGGGAGCCCAGCAGGCAGGCGAACAGCCGCGTCACCTTGGTCCTGAGGATCAACTGTCACAAGAAAGAGTCATTTTTTTTCATTCTGATACAAAAAGAGAAAAATAGAGTTTAAATAGTAAAATTTATCCTTATTCCCACCCCCTCAACTCTCTCATAGAGTAGAAATTTTTTAAAAAGTATCACCTAGGGTTAGTGGGGAAGCAGCTCTCCAGTGAGTTCTCAAGAGCGTAAGTTAATAAAATACCTTTTGTTACCATTGGTGTCTTGCTTTAGAAAACTCGTTTCATCCCCAGATCTCATCTGGGTGACAATACATACACATGCTTAAGATCTTTAAACAACCTTTCTATGCATTCTGTGTTATTATTTGCAATAAGTATGATGCATAAATAATGCATTAAATATAGTACATACATTATACATGGCGGGGGGCGTGGGGAGAGAAAGAGAAACCTGAAACGTGACCACTTTAAACGAATGAACAAATGAACCGCTGCTTTTTGGATATTGCTCTTTTGATATGCAAAATATGAGGAAAGGGGATTTTGGCCTTGCTGAAATTCTCCTTAGGATAAGAGGCCAAACACTGATCAATCAGCGGTCCCACGGCCCCTTTAATAAAGGGGAAAAGATGTCCTGAGCACATTCCTAATGGGGTAATGACAGGGACTTTCTACCAGAACAGTCCTTGCTTGTCTTTCTCCACACTAATTATCCTTCCAGGGAGTGGGGTTTGCCTGAGGTCCCTCCACCCAGACCCCCGATTGCTTCCCTCTGAGGACAGCATTCATCATTTCCTTCCCGCCCAGGCCTAGACTGTGTCCTGTTGTACTGCTCAGGGCTCTTAACAAGTCTAGAAATAATCACATTTGTGGTGTGACGATCCCTGGAAGGCAGAGAGGAGAAGAAATGTTACAGAGCCCTCAAGCTCCTTTCTAGCGACAACAAAAACGTCATTGGTCTTAAAAAGTGATGAAAATCCAACAGTTTAAGAGTAACGATGTTACCCAGAACCACGAAACACTTGCTGAAATGAAGCAGAATTTTGAGAAAAAACTCACCAAGCAAACTAAAAATATGAAAACATTTGATGGTGAACGTGGACAAAGCCTAGAGCCCTTCTTCCACTTAGACAAAACATCTGTAAAGATCACTTCAAACACGTCCATTTTTCTTCCGTAAACTGGACACAGCTAAGCTGTTTCTGCCTTCTGGAAGTGGTGTTTTTTTTTCCTCCTTCCTTATCCTAACATCAAAAATGTAACCACAAAGAGAACACAACATCTCAAATCCCAAATGTTGTTTCCCTGAAAGATCCAGCGCTCTCTCCAGCTGAGAAGTTCATCATATCCCGATTTAGTAGCTATTCTTTTTCGATCTGCAATAAACATCGTAATAGACACAAACACACAGTACAGGTAGTGAGAAAATCGCTGCCAAAAATATCACAAGCACCCCTCAGGCAAACTTCCTTTCTGTGACTTTCTTTAGTACTTCAAGGACCTGCGTGCAGTTGCCTGCCACACAACAGAGCACACTGAGGCCTTTTATGGAGGAACGTGCCTCTCTTTCCTGCCCAAACTACTGTGTGTGTCGCTGGAGGCCGGAAGCCCATGACCTGGGCCAACAACAAGCCCTTGTGGCTCAGGGTTGACTGCCCATTAAGAGGAGAGAAGAGGTCACTGGAAAAGGAATTCTGCTAAGTGTCTTGCTCAGCAAGATGTAACGAGTATCTGATTCACCACACGGAGATCAATTTTTACAACAGTTTATTGAAGAACAGAACATTAACAGCTTTGGAAGGGAGGAGAAAATATGTCCTTTCTCCCTCCCGCTATCTGTCAGCACATGTTCTGCCTGTTGGCTGGAGAGGAAGGGACAGTGCCCAGTGATTGTCTCCCAAGCCCTGGGCACCTCCTTAACCGAGGGATCTTCACCAAGCCCCCAGCCTGAGCTGCAAGACAGAAAAGGGATTTACAAGGAACAAAGCAAAAGTTTTAAACATATTCGATTTTTAAAACTCACTTGAAGCACGTAAATAGAGAAGTAAAATACTAACCACTTCTAAAAGCTCTCTTCATATCTCAGGAAACAAGGGTAGCCAGAGACACATGTGTCTTCCTATATTTTTTCATCTGATTTCTACTCTTTATTCTAAATTCTTGAAGGATAGAGACCAAAACTAATTGATCTGTATGGTCCATAGGGTACTGCCAAAAACATTTGCATACAGTGTATCCTAAATCAGTCTTCGTTTTGTTCCCTTCTTGAAAATCAAAGTAAACCTTTTCCTTTTCTTTCTCATTTTCTCCATTTTCCCTTCCATCTCATAGTTCCTCCTCCTGTTTTCTGTCTTCCTTTGCTCCTCCTTGTTCACATCCACCGCCCTCTCCCCTTTTCCTTCAATCTGTATTTCACAAGCTGACTACCTTCTAGAATAAACTCGGGCTTTCAGAACAGATCTGACAAGTTATGAGAGAGCCAGCAGGTGCTTATTGAAGGAATTGACGGGTGGATGAAATTGCCATCCATTCGGACATCGGAGTCTGCTCCTAGACCAGAGACAGAAGAATGAGGGGGGAAAGTAGCTGAAAAGTGAAAGAAGAATGGAATTCTCTTGGGAAAGAAATGGAATTCTGTTGGGAGAGAAGACTGGGCATTTCCCCTCTCTCCTGTTCTCCTCCATGAAGAGGAAGAGGAGCACATTGCCTCATTGAAATAATGGACAACTCATGCCCGGCTGCAGGAAATGAGCAAGCGCGTAAGAAAAAGTCCCGAAAATAAAAACAACAGAAAAAATGGTTATACGCCAAACAAAAGTTGCCAGCTCTCCAGGAAAAACTCATTCATCAATCGGAACAAATTGGTGATCATCTGCTTAAGCGACTAGCAAGAGCCTTCTGTGGGTAACCTGTGCTACGAAGGCCACAAGCACTGCAGCCAGACAAAAGACCAACAGAGGGACATCTGTGAAGTTCCACAACTGAGAATGAAATCACTTCACACAGCCAGGAGGCCACCACCCCACAGGTGCCTCCTGTATACATCCAACGATCTGAACAGATGTTTTAATGTTCCCTACCGAGAAACATGAGTGTTTCACCAAAGCAAAGGCATTATATCCTGTCCAGGGAAGAAAATCTATTTCCCTTTTCTTTCGTTTTCTCATTTCAACGCACTGTTGATTGCATCGCCTTGTTGCGTCTTCACGTCCTGGGCAGTTCCACAAGTGGTCAGCACCAGGTATCGGGGGTCATTTCTGCCTGTCCTGTCTGTATTTCAGCACCACACCCCAAATTAGTCACAAAGCTCAGCAGAACACCAGCCTATTCGGGAGCTGACAAGCAAAATTCATTCCAGGAGGCCTGGTTTTCCCTCCCACCGACAGTCATTGTGGTCACATCTAGCCATAAAATCCTGCTTTTCATCTGCACTGAAAACGAGCCCATGTAGGTTGTGGTGGGGATGAGATTAAGGGGAGAGATGGAAAAAGGAAGAGTGAATGGAAAGAAAGATCATGTGTCTCCATTTTTTTTTTCTATAAGGAAGAAACAAGATAATAAGTAAATAAGGTCTTTTCTGAAAATTCATTAATATAAACCTTTTTTCTTGGCAAAATAAAGATAAAAGTTTGGTAATTCTATGGCATTACCCCCCCACACACACACATACACACATACCTTTTTTTTATTTTTTACTCTCTATAATATCTAAAAGACTCAGACCACGGGCTCCACACAATTTCTCAAATGTTTTTCTTGAGGCAGAACATGAATTTCATTGCCACTTTTTTTTTAAATCATATTAGCTTCGCAGGTTTTCAGATGATGACAATAACTTCCAAAAAATAAATTTTCACGGAAGGAATACACGCTTATCCACCACACTGTACTCTGGGCTGGACTTTTTACTGATCCTCTGTTTCCTAAAGTGTTTACTTTAAAATAAATCTTAGGAGAAAGCTGAACCCGCTCCAGAGGGAGCCCCGCTCTGTAGTTGGTGGTAACTCGTACTTTCTAAAAAGCCACGTCTCCAAAGAGAAACGAAAAGTATTAATCCTGAACCACTATGACATTTTAAATAATTCCATTTTAGGCTAGATTAAGCCCACTCATGGATCATTTTCCTTCTCAAAAAATCAAAGTGCTTTTATAGAGATGAACAAATTAAGCCTCACAAATCTGCTTTTTGAAGGTGAAAAAAAAAATCACACTTGCTTACAGATGGGCAAAATGTTGGTTTCCTCTTCTTTCTTTTTTCTTTCTGGTGGTAAAGGCAGAGGGTGACAGGTGGCCTCAGATCTGTGCTGGAAAAAAGATGGTAGATAAGACCACTCTTTCCTTGTGCTAGGAAATGAGCCAGGCTGCCCCTCACCTTCTCTGTGCACAGACAAGAATGATCCAGAAATTTTCCCAGGAAATCCACTCTGGCTGGCAGTGAAAGTCTCAGAGACATCGGACTCCCAGGTTTGTTGAAACTCAGTCCATTGGGTTCCTGAAGGACTTTTTCCTTTCTTTCATTATCTCAGTCTGCATTTTGCAATTCAGGGCCTTGCTTGCCATTGTGATTCTGTATTTCCTTGTAACTTTTAAGTTTGAAGGCTTCTCCTACCCCCCAACTATATGCAATGTATCCATGAGAGGGAGAGAGGGAATCTTTTAGAAAATAGACCGATTGTCTTCTCATACTTTCTTACTCTTTCCCCTATGCCCTGTACTTAAATAATCCCATTAATTCTCTCAATATTTTAGTGTCATTTAAAAAAATGCTCTAAGAAGAGTTAATATGTTAAGTGCTTGGGAACCTTGGATAAAGGGTCTAAGACGAACAAGAAAAAGGAAATGCAAGCACATCCCATAAATTGTTTCTACATCCATGCTGAGAGATTATGAGCGGGCAGAGAACAAAAGGGCACTATGAAGGATTTAAGAGGACTTGTGTCCGGATCTACAACTGTAGAGTTGTTACAAAGGGTTCTTTAAACATTTCTGATGGGAATGAAATGAATTATGGCTAAGGAGGGGGGAGGAGGATGGAAAGGGCAGATGTCAGGTAAATGGAAGTGCTGCATTTCCTCGTCCACCCCGCCCGCTTCGCCTTGGCAGTGAGTTCTTTTTCCCTTTTTAAGACTTGGAAGCTAATTTTCCTTTGCATGGTTTCTTTCTCACTTCAATATAATCTCATTCAGAATTGCTTCTGTTTTGATCACCCCCAAATTTCATGCATTCATGCACAAATCCCATTTTCATATAATTCATTAAAAGATGTTCATCTTTGGAAGTTCGGAAAAGGCTCTAACCACTCATCATTGATGCAGTCATTAGAAAAGCACAGAACCACATATACAGAACCACATGTATGCCAGGCCCTGTGCCATGGGGCAGATTTACTAAACATCCCTGAATCAATGTTATAATCGCAGTCTTTTTTATGGAGACCTGGGCTGCATAAAAATCCATGCCAAGAATAAATCCAGCATTGTCAGTAACTAACATTTGAGAACTATCTGCATTATCATTTAATATTCACAATAACCCTTAGGAAAATGAACATCTGCTATTCTATGCTGCAAAAGTGGAAACTGAGGCACCGAGTCGCTAAGTAATTTACCTAACGTCACATGGGCATCTTACCCCACTGCGTCTGACACAACCCACGCTTTCCTTCACTGCTACCCACCTCTTTGCTGGAAATAGTGGAGAAAGGCCAGATCCTGGATCTTTAGTCTTTCAATCCAACTTGAAGCAATCCATTTAAAATACTTAGATAATTTTAAATTTCTGATGTTTAAAATTTAAAATGACCATGCCACTACTTGGCATTAGGCTTTTATGGGTTTTGTTTGTTTATGGTTAATTTATTTGTTTTAACCTGGAAAAGGAAAAGCAGTTTAAACTGTATAGTCTTTCTTTCTTTCTTTCTTTCTTTGTTTGTTTCTTTCTTTCTTTCTTTCTTTCTTCCTTTCAAGAGGCCAACAGCAGAATATATGTGTAGAAAACCCCCTGGACCTGCACATACCTGGAGCTGCCCCTCTGGTCACACTTCTGCACATTAATCCAGGAGTCCGGAAGCTTTTTCTGTATATGGCCAGTTAGGAAACATTTTAGGCTTTGCAGGCCATAAAGTTTCTGCCACAACTACTCAGCTCTGCTTTTGGAGCTCAAATGCAACCACAGATAATACATAAATGAACAGGCGTGGTTGTGTTCCAACAACTTTATTTAAAAAACAGCCCGAGGACTTGATTTAATCCACTTTCTACTGCACACAGTTATACTATTATCTCTACAAGATCTCCTTTGATGTCAAAGTTCTTAACATGGGGTCCATAGGCTTTAGGGAGTCTCTAAACTCTGAAATCATTTGCAAGATTTTGTTTATATATCTTTTTGTTTGTATGGTCATTTTTCAGCGGGTGGGGCCTGTCGCTCTCATCAGATTCTTAAAGATTCTGTGACTCAGAAAAGGTTAAACCTGAGATCCACAGTTCCCATACCGGCTGCTGCTTGCAGGGTGAAGTCACACAAGGGCCTCACACTCTGCTGTGTGTTTTAGTTACTTTTCTCTGTGATTTATGGGCTCTGCTCACAGTGCACTATTATCTGCGTCCCCGAAACACCTTGCACAAATTCCTTGTCTCTGAGCCTTTGCAAATGCTTTCCAAGCTGTTTGACACGAACCTGCAATTTAATCCAATTCAATTCATGAACAACCATTTATGAAGCAGCTCCTCCCAGCCAGGCGTGCGTGTGTCTTGGGAGCAGAGACCCAGATCCTGGGTGGGAGATAGTCAGATAAGCAAACATGTAACTACAGTTTGGTATGTTGGGGAGAGTTAAAGGTGCTGTCACGCTCAGGAGAGGTGCCTACCCCAGATCTGGGGGTCAGGAAATGTATCCTGGAGGAAGTCTTCATAATGCAGAGGCCTAAAGAATGCATAGGAATCTAAATCTGGAACAAGAAGTTTGCTGAGCAAAGAGAAAGAGGGTGGGTAGAAGAAGACACATGCCAATGTCCATAGACAAAACACAATTGAGTTTGTCGGCACATAAAGCAGGGTGAAAGTAGCAAAAGATTAGACAGCAGAGGGGAGAGCGTTTGTATCAGCTGTGTACACCAGTTAAGCGTTTGTACTTTACGATAAAGACCATGAGAAGTCCTCTCGTAGAGGTATGAGCCCAATACTCAGTGTGGTCAGCTGGCTAGCACCTTTGGCATTACTGAGAGCTGGTTAGAAATGGAATCCTTCACCCAGCCCAGACCCACTGAATTAAATGTACATTCTAACACACTCCAGGGTGATTCACATACACACAGAAGTTTGAGAAGCTTCTTTATCCTGGGTACACCCTATCCCCCATTTCAAGTGACAAACTTCTACCACTCAGGATTCCCAAATGGCCCTCAGGGTCAAAATTCCCCCGGACATTTGTTAAGTTTACAGATTTCTGGGCTCTCCCCAGGAACTTCTTCAGTAAATCTGAGTTGGAGCTAAGGAATGTGTTCTTCCAGCAAGAGTTCAAAGATGATTCTTAATTGAAGAAAGTTTGGGAAAATACATTTCCTGATCCCCACTCAGCAAAATGAATTGCATCTATGTGCCCCTAGCACTGATGAATATGATTTTACGTATCTGTTTTCCTTGGTAGACTCTTCCCTGTTGACTTGCTTTTGTGTTGCCAGTGCCCGACACAGTGCCTGGAAACTCAATCAATGCCCAATTGCATACATGAATAACCATGACCACCACATGGCCAGTAATGAGTGTGAGTCCACCAGGCGGACCAAAGGTCAAAGGTGGCATTAAAATGAAAGTAGCTTCAGTTGGAATGAGCAATTCATCGGTAAGATTTTGTTTTGAACGTCCAAACCAAGGTCGAGAGTATGCGCCTGTTACCAGTTCAAGCTAAAATTCTTCTTCACTCTGAAACTGGACATTTTGTTCCCCCTAGGAGCTGACAATCAGGGCAACTTCTTCCTGCCACCCAAGGCGACGCTCCCTTCCTCCAGCAATCACCACCTGAAAACGCCCTCATTTCCCTGGCCTTCCAAGCCACCCAAGGACTGCATTTGACCATTTGACCTTCTGTGACAGCAAATTCCTCTTGCTGACCACAAGACACAAGAAGAAGTTATTTCCTTTTATTTGTTCTAAGTTTCCTTTTTAACCCCTTGGCCTCCTATAAAGGAATAACTTTTAAAGGAGAAATTAATTCCATCGTTGTTTTGTTGTTGTGGGGTGGGAGGACCTGGTCAGGG
>NW_012133859.1:3981400-3985861 GCF_000956105.1 Propithecus coquereli | reverse complement strand
GAATTTTCATGAAACAAAGGGAAATGCTAACTTCAACCTCCCTTCCCAAGATTTTGATAGTTATACAATTATATTTTGTTTTGTAAAGGCTTAAAATACTTATTTTTGCCTTTGTAAGCATAATTTTCACAATTCTTTAGTATTAGTCCTATCTTTATATGAATTGAATGCTAATCATAGGATTTATAGGCCAGCATATTCTTCATATTTGAGAAAGACTGCTTCCTTTAGACTTCAATAACAACTTGGCATAAAACATCTGTGTCCTACTTTCCTTCCCTCAGAACCTAGCAGGCATTTCTCCTGTGTCTTCTGACATTACATTTGCTGTCAAGAAACATCAGGTCATATTTCCTCCTTGTAGGGGACTTGTTCTCTACCTGGATGTTCACAAAACCCTTTCTTTATCCTTGAGATGCAATGATTTAATCAAGATATGGTTTAGAGTTAGTTGTTCTATATGAAAATTTCCTGACAAACAGAGCAATTTTCCTAGCTATAGATTTAGTTTTTCCTTTATTTCAGAAATATTGTCTTTTGTTATATCTTTGAATATTTTTTCTATATCACTTTTCAGTTCTCTTTCACTAGTTATTCTTATTTTGAACCATGTTTGTCCTCTGTATCTATTACCTTCTCTTTTAATAATCTTAAAGGTATGTCTTCTCCCTTCGCATTCAATGTGATTGTCACAAGACTTTCCTCCACGTAACTAATTCTGTTTTCAGCCTGGCCTCTTCATTCACTCCTATTTTATTCATCGATGCTGAAATTGTAATGATTTGATCCTCAATTTGTCTTATCAGTGCTGTAGTCTCTCTTATTTTATTCAGTTGTTTATTATTACACTTTTGACAACTTGTTCAACTACTTAAATTATTCCAAAGCAGCATAATAAAGATGTTTAAAACCAGGCCTCTAAGATTGGATTACATAGGTTAATCAACCATGTCTGCCTGTGAGTGATTTACCCTTAGTTGATCTATAAACTTAAGATAAGCATACTTACTTAACAGCATGTGCAAGGACATAATATGTAAAGAACTCGAACAGTGCCTAAAACATATTAGGCACTCAGTCAATGTAAGGTATAATCATAGCGCAAACATACTAGGTGCATTCTCTTGTTTCTTGGGTTGCTTTTCTTCCCAAACAATGGTCAACTATCTTTTCCATGCTATGCCTCTTATGTTCTTCCTGTAGAGCATTTGCCTAGTTGCCTGCCCATGCCTGCTCCTTTTGCTAATGCCTAATTTAGTCAACTCTGTTCAGAGCTCTCATTTTTCTGATATAAGGAAGGTAAATTCTCTGTGTCTTGCCTTCTCACCTTTTCTGAGACTTGTTTGTTTCATGTCCTTGGAGCCGCCAAGGTCTCAGTGCTATGCTAGTGAGATGTCAGTAGAAAACAGAGCTCAGCTAGAGCTGACCAACCTGGGCTCTGCTCTTCCAGGTGGGACATGCCTAGCAGCCCCTGTGGCTCCATATATGATGTGCTATTGAGCCTCTTCATCATTCTGCTTCTCTCATGTGGAAACAAAAGAACACTTGCTTAAGACAGTGTTTTAGTTTTCTATTGCTGCTATAACAAATTACCACAAATGTAATGGCTTAAACCAACAAAAATGTATTATCGTCCATATAGCCTGTTACATAGAAGCTGCTAAATAAATCCTTGCTTATAGGATTAATCAATCAACATCAGAGCTGATTTCAGGGAAATGCCTAGAACAGTTCCATTCCAGAGGGCATTACAGAGACTACCTAGCACCAGTGTCAAGTAACGCAGCCTTTGGATATTCTTACCAAGGTCTCTGGTGTCATAATTTATCCTATTTCTTCTTCCATACTTGGGATAGATGAAATTTATTATATAATTTTTTAATATTATTTGAAGATTTAATCTTTCATACAACTTGCTACATCTAATTGCTTCAAACCAGGAGAGGGATTTTTTTATTAAGTCTTATCTTAGAGTTTATAGCAACAGTAGGTCAAACATTGAAGTATTACAATGCATGACGAAAGTGTTTATTCAGTAGAGTCAGCAATTAAATGTGACTAGATTCAATATGAATTAAGACTGTCAGTTTTCCATGGAGGATGCAACTGCTTAAACTTTCTCCCTATTCTGAAAGACACCTCCTGGAATTTGTACTCCACTCCTTGACAACCATCTGAATGCCCATTTGGAAGATCATGGCTGCTGTGGACTGAATGTTTGTGTGCCCCTAAATTCATAGCTTGAAATCCTAACCCCAAATGTGATGATATTAGGAGGTGAGGCCTTTAGGAGGTAATTAGGTCATGAGGGTGGAGCCTTTGACTTAATTACTCAGAACCTGACCATGCTGCACCCTGATCTCAGGCTTCCAGCCTCCAAAACGATGAGAAATAAATATCTTTTGTTTATAAGCCACCCAGCCTACGGTATTCTGTTGTAGCAGCCCAAACTAAGACAATGGGTGTTGATGACAGAAATCAAAGGAAGAGAATCTTCTGCTCAGTATTACAGAGCACCACAACCAGTCTAGCAGTGACATAAGAACCTGGTTTTAGGAAAGATGGAGTAGTGAATTCAGAGCACAGAATCTTTCTCTTATTTATTTCCTCATGGAATGGATGAAAATTAATAAAAGTCAGCAAAAACAAAAAAATTTACTGCCAACAGTCAAACAAGGACAGAAGTACAGCCTCATGCCATCACCTTCACAATAGGGTTGGAGGCCAAGAAAGGGGACAGAAGATTCTGGAATAGTTTTTCTCAGCCACTAAGAATGTTCATCAAGCCTAAGATGGGGATGGAAAGGGTAGGTCCAGGGACAAAAAAAAAGAGAGAAATTGCAGGAACCAAGGTCCAACCTTACCACTCTAGATTTTAGCAGAGAGCAAAGGATGTGTCAGGTTTTTCCATTTTCAGGGCTTATTACTGAACAGTGGGGCTGAGCTCCATCCTGCAGAAATCTCCATGAACATAGGCCACCCCCAATGAGTGGAGTGAACCTTAACATGGAACATTTAACATGAACTCAGGAGAGCAGAGCCCAGGTTGGTCAGCTCTAACTGAGCTGTCTTTTCTACTGACATCTCACTAGCATAACATTGAGAACTTGGCAGCTCCAAGGACATGAAACAAACAAGTCTCAGAAAAGGTAAGAAGGCAAGTCACAGAGAATTTACCTTCCTTATATCAGAAAAATGAGAGCTCTGAACAGAGTTGACTAAATTAGGCATTAGCAAAAGGAGCAGGGCAGGCATGGGCAGGCAGCTAGGCAAATGTGCTACAGGAAGAAAGTAAGAGGCATAGTGTGGAAAAGATAGATGACCATTGTTTGGGAAGAAAAGCAACCCAGGAAACAAGAGAATGTACCTAGTATGTTTGTGCTATGATTATACCTTACATTGACTGAGTGCCTAATATGTTTTAGGCACTGTTTGAGTTCAGTTCTGGAGGTTAGAAGTATGAAATGGGTCTTACAGGGCTGAAATAAAGGTGTCAGTAGGGCAGGTTCCTTCCTTCCTTTCTTTTTTTTTTTTTTTTTTGAGACAGAGTCTCGCTCCGTTGCCCAGGCTAGAGTGCCATGGAGTCAGCTTAGCTCACAGCAACCTCAAACTCTTGGGCTCAAGCGATCCTCCTGCTTCAGCCTCCCAAGTAGCTGGGACTACAGGCACACGCCACCATGCCCAGCTAATTTTATTTTTTTAAATACCGTTAGTTGCCTGGCTAATTTCTTTCTATTTTTAGTAGAGATGGGGTCTCACTCTCGCTCTTGCTTGAACTCCTGACCTCAAGTGATCCTCCTGCCTCGGCACTCTAAGACTGCATTACCATTTCCATCAACCAAGTCTTTCTTGGCCTATATTGCTTTTGCCATCAACTAAAACAAAACGCTCTACACTATTTTTGACATGAACAGCTGTTGTGCTGGTTTAACCTTTGAGGATCATTAGGGCTATTCTCTCTCTTTCTGGACTCAGGGTAGCAGTGTACTTCCCCTGCTCCCTGTAGAGCTAGGTGTGGTCATGTGACTTGCTCAGCCAATGTGATGTGAGACGAAATGTGTTATTTCACAGGGAGCTTTAAGAGCTCATGTGAGATTTGCTCAGTGGCTATTTCCCTCTATCACCGTGAGAGCAATGTTCAGATGACAGCTTTCCATCAGCCTGGATCCTAGAGTGAGGAAAATGAGGAACGAAGGTTCCAGAGGATTCAGGGTCTTCTGGGATGTGTAAGGTAAATTAGAAATAAAACTTTGTTGCTTACATCACTGGAATTTGGGGAGTTACCGGTTACCACTGTGTAATCTAGCCTATCTTGACTGATATAAACTCTTTCTATAGACAAGTCAATGTTAAAAATCAGAGAATTTCCCGTTTATTCCCATTAAATTTCATATTTTCTATAGTGACCAAGTCTTCAAGGTTTTCATAATGTCTAGGAATCTTGATCCAATTATGCTACTA
>NW_012133859.1:3953868-3979420 GCF_000956105.1 Propithecus coquereli | reverse complement strand
AATTTTTTTTTTTTTTTTGGTATAGGATATCTGTCATTCATTTGGGCAGGAGAATGCTGAGATAGTTCATAATGAAAGCCCGAGTCTCCAAGTCTTGCACCTTTGTACTTATTTTCTGAAGTGCAATCCTTCACAAAATCACTCTCGGCCCCACCTTTCCTGAAACAACACTGTGGCACTTCAAAGTCTGCCTGAGCCCTCCCCCACCACCCTAATTGCACACATAACTACTGTGTTGTAGTATCTGAGAAAAGGGTGCTGTCAGGGCTGCCACATAATTTGCAGGGCCGAGTGCAAAATGAAAATGCGTGACCCTTGTTCAAAATGCAGGGGGAAACATTACCAGTGAATGTTCTGTTATAAATAAAAAGCTTTTTCCTTTCTTCTGCACTGTCTCCCTTCACTTGTCATAGTGTTCTTTATTTGCTCTTTAATGTCATTCCAAGTAAAGAAAAAGTAAACTTTTAAGTTATTAGCAGGAATTTCATCATTCATCTTTGTATCGTGCAATGCCAATGTTAAATGAAAATACCAGAGCATTTAACTCATGTGGAATCACCAAATTATACACTTCATATTCCATTCCTTGTACATGCATGGGATGTATTTTGTTCTTCCAAAAACAGTGGGAACGCCACACAAAACTCACTTGACCCTTTTCATTTCACTTCTTGATGCTCAAGCATTTTCCCACTGCTCTCCACCTTACCGATGAGCAACGAAGGACTCGAGGACAAGAAACCATGCACTGCCCTATCTTTCCTTTCTACACCACTGTCAGCACAAGTACTGCAGGTGGCTAATACAGGGAAGTAGCATGATTAAGAAGGGATATGATGGAGCTCCTTGTTTTTTCGTGTTTCTATTAATAAAAATGCCATTGCCCTCTTTCGGCATTCGAAGCAGTTTTGATTTGAACAGAAGTAGGGCGTCTTAGGGCAGAGCCCTGCTAGCCGTAGGCATCACACACTAACCTTGTGCTCACTTTGAGCCTCAAACTGACTTTCTGTCATCCTGAGTCCTTCTGACTACCATGCTCAGCGGGCATCATGGGCGCTACACAAAAATGGGGCAGCAAGGGGTGGCTGGAAACACATACACTGTGCATTTCTCCTCTGCTCACATGCTCCATCGTCCCATCAGACTTCACTTGCAAAATGCAAGTTCAAAGATAAAACTATCCAGAAATTCAAGCGTGGGGCCCTTATCAACTAGAGTCCTGTGCACAAGTCACATGGCCAAGAAGCCGGCCCTGGGTGCTGTCATGTTGGCACTCCATGGCTATTCATGCAGAACACCATGACCACCAGTTAGTTAGGCTGTAAAAAGAGAATAGAGAATGAGGACACCACCACCTAACCTGGGAGGTCGATGTCTTTCAGTCACAATCACTTTACTTCAGGGCCTCGTCTGCAGCTTGCTCTGTCTCCTGCCTCGCTCTGCTCAGGAGGTGGAAGGATCCACGAGTTAAACATTTTCATCATCCCAGTTATGACGTGTGTGCAACAAGTTTGTGGACATGGATTGGAAATAAATATGGAGAGATCGATTTTGATAGTTCATGGGCTTCTTTTCGAACAGTGACTTAAGTGCCTAAAATAACACTTTCTCAAGTCTAGAGAAAGTTCACTTACTTTAACATACATACAAATCAATACAAATCACCCGAGGAATCTGCTGAAAGATAGTTTTTGTTTTGGGGTTCTTTTTTTTGAGATGGGGTCTCCCTTTGTCCCCCAGACTGGAGTGCAGTGGGGCAACCACAGCTCGCTGCAACCTCCAACTCCTGGGCTCAAGCAATCCTCCCGCCTCAGCCTCCCGATCGCTGGGACTACAGGTGTGCGCCACCTCGCCTGGCAGAAAGGTATATTGCATAAGACCAACTCATACTAAAAAATCACTCATTGCATATTTGAAATTCCAATGTAACTCAATATACTAAATCTTTATTTGCTAAATCTCACAACTCCATCCCTAGCAATTCTGATGCAGATGGGCTGCTTATAAAATCCTAAGTTTTCATGAGATGGAGCCATTTATAACTCCCTGAAAGCTTCTGATAAGCAGATTTGAGATTTTTGACAGTGCTATCTCTGAGGAGAGTGGATCTGAAAGGCATCGTGGTGAAGTCCCAGAGCCAGAGATCTTGTTCCTCAAAATGTTCCTCTCTCTGTCTCTCTGTCTCTCTGTCTCTGTCTCCATCTGTTTCTCTTTCTTGTTTCCACACGTCCTGCTGGTTTCTCTCCTTCCTCACTGGATCTTCCTCCTCAGCCCTATGCAGGGCGGATCCACGTTTTGTGGGGCCCACAGCCACCCCATGCAATTTGGGGGACTCTCTTTCTAAAAAGTAATACACAATTACAAGTACAAAATTAGTTCAAAAGTGAGTATTATGTAGAATGAATAAAGAAATCACCACAAATGGTGAATTTTAAAAAGCTTGTTACTAGTGAACATTCATCTATAGAAACGTTTTCCTACAATTTTTTGGCTGCATATCCCTTAACCACTTCTTCAAACGATAGCTTGTTTTGTAACAACATTTTCTATAGAGAGAACAGAATGACAATTCAGTCTTGCCTCTAGCATGATGACGAGAAATTTGCTTTCTGTTGTTGATAGTGAAGGACAGTTTATCTCTACAAAGAATAAATGGGGATGTCATGTACATTGTTAGGATTGTTGGCAAATCTGGGCAGACTTCACTCAAATTTCTTTTATGTAGGAGCTGTCAGATTTGGAAGAACTTTCTGCAGACTTGCTTTGTTTATCTCAAACCTACTTTCTCCTCCACTTCTGGTGTTTGTCTTGGTAAGACCTCTGGCCATGTGTCCCCAGGTCTCCTCCCTGGTAGCATCACTGATGTGCCAGGCAGGAATGTTCACTGAAGCAAATCCTACACTCAGAACAGCCAGCATTCATTTAAATACAAACACAAAATATTCCAAAACACAAAAATATATTCCACTTATGATAGTTCATTCTATAGGTCAACTTGGCTAGGCCAGGTTGCCCAGATATTTGGTCCAACATTATTCTGGATGTACCTATGAGGGTGTTTTTGAATGAGATTTGCATTTAAATTAGTCGACTCCGGAAAAGCAGACTGCCTTCCGCCATGGGGGTGGGCATCATGCAATCAGCTGAAGGCCTTAGTAGGACAAAGACTGACCTCCCTGAACAAGAAGGAATTCTGCCAGCCGAGGGCCTATGGATTTGAACTGCAACTCTCTTCCCTGGGTCTCCAGCCTCCTGGCCTACCCTGTAGATTTTGGACTGACTAAGCCTCCACAATCATGTGAGCCAATTCCTTAAACCAAATCTCTTTCTATATATATACACATCCTGTTGGTTCTGCATCTCTGGAAAACCCTGACTAATATGCTACTAAACGCCCCCTTACTCAGGTCCCAAAAATCCTCCCGCCCACTCCAACACTCCCAGGATGTGGGGTGAACTTTGAGTGGAAAGATGCAGCAATCTTAAGGTAAATCTATTACAAAGAAAATAGCTCATAAAAGATTTACAAAACCATCGGAACACATTCCTAAGGCCCTGCCTGGAAGCAACTGTACCAGGGAGAGGCCCTCGAGCTGAAGTCAGGGGAGTTCCTTGTTCAATTTCCATCCTGTCCCACCTCCAATGCTGGGGGGCTCTTTCCCTCCCTGAGGCCCTCCCTCCTAGACAGGTCACACACTGCGCAATCTGGAGACCAAATCCCCTCCGCTGTCACCAACTCAAAGGCATTCCTCCCCTCAAGCTTCTCTCCCTTGTCTCTATCCACTTCCCCTCTCAACTAGTTCATTCCCATCAGCCTCCAAACACGGGTGGGTTCTCTTCTCTAAAATTGAACCTTTCTTTGGTGTTTACTTTTCTCTCCAGGTACCTCCCCATTCCCCTGCTTCCCTTTATAACCAAACTCCTTGCAAATCTGTACTCAACATCACCCAGTCTTCTTCTTCCAATGTCTCTTAAATCCATTCCAGTTAGCTTGATAAGAAGTAAAGGACCTGGAGGGTCCCAAGAGCCTCGGAGCCCCTGCACCAATCCTACATGGTTAGTACTTTATTTTAATGAGAGAAGAAATAGGCTTCTACTTATCGAAGCCCTGATTACTTGGGGTTTTCTGTTTCATTGTGTGTTCATGTATGGCTGGGCTTCATCTGTAAGAATCCTCAGGACATTGGGATGAGGACGAATTCTTCCCCAGAGGATCTCCCCCTAAAAGGGCTATCTGTGCTTAAAATTATTTTTTTTGCTTGGGTTTTCCTGGGACACTCGGTAGTGTATTAGTTTGCTATGGCTGTCACAACAAAGTACCACAGACTGGGTGGCTCACACAACAGGCATTTATTTTCTCATAGTTCTGGAAGCTGGAAGTCCAAGATCAAGGTGTTGGTAGGGTTGATTTTTTCTGGGGCCTCTCTCCTGGGCTTGCAGACAGCCACCTTCTCACTGTGACCTCACATAATCTTTCCTCTGTGTGTGAGCACCCTTAATACCCGTTTTTTTGTTTTTTTTTAAGGACATCTCAAGATCACTGAATGGAGATTTACTCTTTTTTTCTTTATTTTTCTTTATTTTTTTAGAGACAAGGTCTTGCTCTGTCACCCAGTCTAGAGTGCAGTGGCACAATCATAGCTCATTGCAGCTTCGAACTCCTGGGTTCGAGCCATCCTCCTGCCTCAGCCTCCTGAGTAGCTAGGACTACAGGCTTTTTAAAATATATATGCATCATATCTTTTTGGTTTTAGTTTTTTTTTCAAGAGAGATGGGGACTCACTATGTTGCCCAGGTTGGTCTCAAACTCCTGGCCTCAAGTAATCCTCCTTCCTTGGCCTCCCAAAGTGCTAGGATTACAGGTATCAGCCACTGTGCCCAGCCACCCCTGGTGTCTTTCTATGTGTTCAAATTTCCTCTTCTTATAAGGACAGGTTGGATTAGGGCCTGCCCTAACAGCTTCATTTTAACTTAATCACACTTTAAAGGTCCTATCTGCAAATACAGTCACATTCCCAGGTACTAGAGGTTAGGGTTCAACATTTGAATTTTTAGCGGGTAGGGGAACATAATTCAGCCCACAACAATATAAATTCCAGCTCTAAACAAGAATAAGAGCTGCTTATGTTTATGAGTTCTTAGGCGATATTCCATTTTTTATACCACATCAAGGCCTAAATTGACAGATTTTCTTGCCAGGACCTTTGACTAGAGTTGGAAAAGTCAGTGCTATGAGTTTCTGGGGATGTCACCCCTTGAAGGTCCCTGCTTTGTGCAAGAATCTCAGCTCCGGCTGGCTGGTCTTTCACTCATCAGCTGGGGAACCACTTGCCATTTCAGGTTTTGTGGTGACTCCCTTTGGGCCTTTGTAGATTCCCCTTACCTTCTTGTGAGCAGATTTGTGGATTTTTTTAAGAACACACTTCGGGGGGAATAATTTTAGATTTACAGAAAAGTGGCAAAGACAGTACAGGGAGTTCTTTTTATTGTACTGACACCCTACATTACCTTGGTACATTTGTCAAAACTAAGAAAGCAACGTCGGTATGTTACTGTGGACTAAGCCCCAGGCTTTATTCAGATTTCACTAGTTTTTCCACTCACGTCCTTCTTCTGTGCCAGGATCCCACATTACATTTAGTCATCGGGTCTCCTTAGCCTCCTCGGTCTGTGATGGTTTCTCAGTCTTTCCTATTTTCAATGACCTTGACGGTTTCAGAAATACTAGCCAGGTATTTTGTAGAAGGTCCCTCAATTTGCACATTTGCACACATATGTGAATTTTAAAGTATGCCTATTGGTCATATCCAACACATCAAGGTGTATGCGAGAAGGGGTGCTATCTAATAATTCAACATGGTACTGGAAGAGGAAGCCTCTCCCGTCTCATTCTGTAAGTTGCCAATAAGCTGCACGTAAATTCATTCTCCCAGCTTACGTATGCCAGGGCTGGTTTTTCTTGCTTAATTCAAAGAGCCTGTGACTAATCCACAACCCATAATATATTACCCATAATATAGTACTACAACCCCGCCCCCGCTCCATCCTCACTCAATATTTTTTGCTGGCAACGCCAAATTTATTACATTCTTAACATTTTAGGATTCCTGCAAAACTCATCAAGACTCTCCCCATTTGCATCATTCCCTGCACTTATTCAAAGGTCAGTGCCAAGACCACAGGTAGTTGCATGGCTTGCTGGTATGGCTTTCTGTTTAAATTTCTGTGCTTGTCCTGGGGCAGTGATTGGGACAAGGGAACTCCTATGCGGAGGTGGAGACAGAAGTCTCAACAGAACTCTATCTCAAGGGCAAAGCAGGTGAAGAGGTGAGATTGCTTCCAATCAAAGTTAAGTGGCCAGGGTCAAAAAGGAGAAAGCTGTTGGCAGTGTGGGGGGTGGGGGGCTCTCTAGGTTTCCAGCCTAGTTGTGAAGGCACAAACACATCCCCTTTGCCAGTCAGGAGAGCTGCCTCGACACCTTCCCCTGCATAAGGGAAAACTTGTCCTAGTCATTGTCCTAACAAAGAGGGAAGGGAACTGACATGTTTGAGCACTCACTCAAACGTGAAGGAAACACTTGTGCAAAGGCCCTGAGGCAGGACCAGGCTCTATGGGTAGGAAGTGGAAGGGAGAGAGGCAGGAGGCAGGTCCTGCAGGGCTTTGTCAGCCTCAAAAGGAGCTGGCATTTGATGGTAAGGGAGTCTCTTGCAGGGTTTAAGTGCAGTAGTAAAGTGTTGCTGGTTCACGTTTTAAATGATCACTTTAGCTGCTGTGGAGCAAAGACATCATTGCTCCCATTGACAGTGGAGAGGAGGAAGGGCTGAGCCAGAAAGGGCAGGAAGGCGCTGGAGACAGCCGGGAGAGGAAACGCTTTGGAACTGGGCGCTGTGAAGACAGTGGTGGGAGCTGGAGGGTGATGCGCTTTAGTTGAGAGGTTTAAAGATGGGGTCGCTAGAGCATGTCGTCTGCTGCTCAGAATGGTGGGGAAGAAGATGATGCTAGAGTGAGAAAGGACAGGACCGTGAGAAAATATGGGACCCAGAGAGAACGGGACGGAGGTGATGGTGTCTGGCTGGAGCTTCGAAAGGAAAGGTAGAGAGAGGAGTCCCATCTGGGTGCTTCTATGAACTCAGGGAAGTGTAGGGTTCCCAGCTGGGTCTTCTGCATCTCCTTCTCTTGAGCCCTTCCCATTTATACCTAACCAGACCCAGTCCTGAATCGCCACGGATATTCTGTCTTTCCCGTCCCCACTCCTCTCACCCAGTGGTTTGTACTTGCCAGAATCCTTTCTTCTCTTACTTACTCCCTTAAGGCTGCATTACTCCAGCTTTCAAGATAACAACTAGTTAACCTAGTACATTGATCAGAGCAAATTATGCAAATCACCTTATCTCCTAGTTGACTAGGAAGCTGAGACCATAAAGGGCATCCAGTTAGAAAACTCCCTCATTCATCTTCCTCTCCATCTCACAATCTCCTCTCTCCCTAACTCTTTGGAGCTCTACATCTTTCTTATCTTCTTCCTGCATTCCCCAAATTACTCTTACCTCTCTTCTTGAAGGCTCCTCTCTGTGATGGTTGAAACCACCACTACAGCACGATCATATCAAGTTCCTTTTTAGCGTGTGTGTGTGTGTGTGTGTGTGTGTGAGAGAGAGAGAGAGAGAGAGAGAGAAAGATCTCTTTGACCAGAAAAAAAGCATTTGCCATGCATTATTTTTTAAGTTCTAACCCACCAAGCACAAGCACAATAACCCATGAAATAGTAGATGTAAACAGGTGTGTGCTCATACCAACTCATGAGAGCAGATTGTTAAATTTCCAGGAATTTTGCTAGCTGGTTGGTAAACACAGCCATTATTCAAAATTAAGTTACATAAACTTACAGTTAAATAAATTCTATTAAAACCAAAGGTTGTAAATACTCAAAACTCATGTTTCCAAATTATTCTAGTACCCATTGCTATTATGTATGCATTCAAGGTTATGACGTCTGTTGCGTCTGTTACGATGGAAATGCTAAATGATGATGGCTAACCGTGCATCTCTTCCCAACTTTGCGTTTGGTGAATCATGTTGGTAGCTTGAAATCAGCCATGGTGAGAATATTTACCCCAAAGAAATTGGTAATGTTGTAAATCAGAGCTATCCTCCCCAACGAGTCAGCTGTTAAACATTTCCCAGCGTACTACTAATTGTAAACTAACTTAATGGAAATTTAAGGCAAACTTTCCAGGTTTGTCTTCTCTAACTCCACACACAGTCTCTCTGCCCTAAGCTCTCTGATCTTGGTACCGTTTGCTGCAAACGCTTATATTTATAGTACCTTTGAGTCTTTCTATACGTCCTTTGCCTAGAATGTGCTTTCCTCTCTGCGATGTCTCATGGACTCCTGCTCAACCACTGAGCCCTGGTTCGAATGCAACTTTCTCTGGGAACTTCTTTCTGACTGCCTGTATTGCTTCAGTAGGAGTGCCACAGCAAAATACCATAATACCATAATACCACAGACCGCATAGCTTATACAACAGAAATTAGCTTGCTCACCATTGTGGAGGCTAAAAGTTCAAGATCAAGGTGTTGGCAGGTTTGGTTTCTCCTGCGACCTCTTTCCTAGGCTTGCAGATGGCCACCTTCTCTGTGTCCTCACCTGGTCCTTCCTCTGTGCACGAGCATCCCTGGTGTCTTGTGTGTCCTCATCTGCTCTTCTTATAAGGACGCCAGTCAGGTTGGATTAGGGCCCACCCTAACAGCCTCATTTCAACTTAATCACTTCCTTAAAGGCCCTATAATAACATTTTGAGGTACTGGGTATTAGGATTCAACGTGTGAATTTGGGGGACACAATTTAGTCCGTAAAACTCCACCAGGCATCACTTTTTGTTTTGCTATCTCTTATATTTTTGTGCTTACTTTTATTACATAAATTTTCGTAGTCATTTTAAAATTGCCTCTCTGTAGTTGGTCTTTCAATTCCCTTAATAGCAGAGAACCAGCCAGGCACAGTGGCTCACACCTGTAATCTCAGCGTTTCAGGAGGTCCAGGTGGGAGGATTGCTTGAGGGCAGGAGTTTGAGACTAGCCTGGGCAATATAGCAAGAGGTCGTCTCTACAAAAAATTAGTCAGGCATGCAGTTGTGCACCTGCGAGTCCCAGCCACTATTTTGGGAGACTGAGGCAGGCAGATCACTTGAGCCCAGGAGTTCCAGTCTGCAGTGAGTATGATCAGGCCACTGCACTTCAGCCTGGGTGACAGAGCAACATCTTGTCTCTAAAAAAAGAACATAGTAGAGACCCTGTGTAACTCTTCTTTATATTTCCTAATGCCTGACATCACAGACACAAAATGAATATTTTTTTTAATTATTGAAAGGAAGGAAGAATAGACAAATGAAGTTCTGCTGTTAGAGAAGAAATGTGTATTCTAATTGACAAAATAAAAATGACTTTATGATTGCATAGGTATCACCAAAAAAATCAGAAATATAGAAGAGGGTAAAAAATAAAATGTAAGTTGCCCTTGTCCCCACCATCTAGAGATGACACCTGTTGGTCATTGTTTGCTCTCACTTCAAGCTCTCTACACATTTAATCTTATTGTAAGGGAAGGGACAGTCAGTTGTTTCCTAATATTTCTTTCCTTCTTTTAAGTTATAGATTTTAGCTGAGTAAATAAAAACTCAGAATAAATGTTACACTTCTCGGTATTCCGTGGCCAATAGAACCTGAGGAGGTGTGAGGTGTGACAGCTTCTCGGCTTGGTCCTTAAGAGACAGCAGGTGGGTTCACTGTCCCTCCTGCTGCCGCGGAAGCAGAGGGAGCCTTCCTGCACTGGGGGCTGAGACCCACACAGGACCACTGCTGGGAGCCTGCAAGGAGCCGCTGTCCCTGAGCACCCGGGGGACATCCAGCCCTCCCAGCTTTGTCTGTGAGAGAACAATAAACATCTGCCTTAGGCCGCTGTGTTGCAAAAAAACATTTCTGTAAGGTACAGATGAAGCATGTCATTCTGTCACTTTTCCTTTACTTACTGATATCTCCACATCAATACACGTAGATGTACTTCATCACTTTAGCTGCTTGATAGTACGTTGGGTTAAAAATGACCACACACGAAAACAGTTTGGCAGTTACTCAAAAAGTTAAACATAGAATTACCGTATGACCTAGTAATTCCACTCCTAAATATATTCCCCAAAGAATTAAAAGCAGGTTATATGAATGTGCATAGCTGCACTATTCAGAATAGCCAAAAAGTGGAAACAACCAAATGTCCATCAACTGATGAATGGATTAAAAAAATGAGATATATTCTTTTAATGGAATATTATTGAACAATCAAAAGGAAGTACTGATACGTGCTACAACATGAATGAAGCTTGAGAGCATTATGCTGCATGAAAGGAGCCAGTCACAAAGGTCACCCACTGTGTCAGTCCATGTGTATGAAATATCCAGAATAGGCAAATCCACATAGACAGCACGTTAGTGGTTGCTGGAGGCCGAGGGTTCATGGGAATCAGAGTGGTGAGTATGGGTTTTCTTCTGGGGTGATGGAAATATTCTGGAACTGGGTAGTGGTGATGGCTCTCATAACACTGTGAATGTACTAACTGCCACTGGACTGTACACTTTAGAATGGTGCCTTTGGTGTTATGTGAATTTTACTCCCTGTCCCCAAATGGCCACGGATTCTTCACAGCTCCTTTCCTCAAGAGAGTCTGGAATCTGGGCTGGCCTTATGTCAGGCTTTGGCCAGTTAAAGGTGGCAGAAGCAACATCCTGTGACTTCTGCACAAGTTCACAGAAGGTCTTGCAGCAGGATTCTAATGGAATCCTGAGACCTCCAAGTGTGAGGAGAGACCACGTGGAGAGAGTGCCCCAGCTGTCCCAGCTGTCCCCACAAGGCTCTGGCCACGTGCGAGAGGCCGTCTGACTGCAGCCACCCAAGAGAGCCCAGCACACCAGTCAAGCCCAGTCAAGCTACAGAATTTTAATGTTAATAATAAGTCATTGTTGTCTCTAGCCACTTGGTTTTAGGTGGTTTGTTACACAGAAAAACTAATACAAAGATTACGCCGCTATGCACATTTACCATAGTTTGCTTAACCAATTTCCTTCAGAGAGGCATTTAGGTTGTGTCTAGGTTTTTAACTATTCTAAACAGTTCTGTGCTAGATATTCTTATATAAACAACTCTGCACTTATCTGATTTTTTCCCCTAGTGCCCTCAGCAGCGGCACACTTGCATTTGATGGAAGCTTTAGGAAAAAGAAAATCCAAGCCTATTCTCAACTCATTCAAGAAATAAAATCAATAGTGGCGATTTATGGCAATTATAGGTGGGGAAAATAAGGCCTTGACAGGTTGCTAAAAAGAGCTTGCAAAAGGTCAGGTACAGGAGCTCACGCCTGTAATCCCAGCATTTTGGGAGTTTGATGTGGGAGGATTGCTTGAGGCCAGGAGTTTGAGACTAGTCGGTGCAGCCGACATAGTGAGACCCCATCTCCACAAAAATTTTAAAAAACAGCTAAGTGCAGCAGTGCATGCCTGTAATTCCAACTACTCAGGAGAATAAAGTAGGAGGATTGCTTGAGCCTAGGAGTTCGAGGTTACAGTGAACTATGATTGTGCCGCTGCCTTCCAGCCTGGGCGACAGAGTGAAACCGTGTCTCTAAAAAAAGAAGAAAGAAAATGTTTGCATAAAATCGGTCCTATGGTGTATTTTATGAATCACACCCCCAGGTACCTCACTTGAGTGGCCAGCATTTTGTTGGGTTTTTTTGTATTGCTCTTTATGGCTTCCCTTTGCGTGTGTGGGACCTGTAGACAGACATAACTTGATTAAAAAACATAACAGAAACATGCCTCTGCCATGACCCGAACCACGAAAGTTGGTGCTCTGAGCCTCCCCATTTCCTCATGTAGTTTGTTCCCGAGATTAAACCTTGAGTGTGTGCATCGATCAATAAATCCGAAGTCATATTTGGAGCAAAGGAGGCTTGGAAATTGTCCGCTGGATTGAAGGGGTTCACAATTCTGGGATAGATTAGCATATGGATAAGATCATCACAAGATTTAGGGCAGTTCTGAATGACAGATAACCTTCTCATCAAGATGACCAAATAATGATTATTCCATTAATAGATATAGGGAAGTTGGCAGAAGTTGATGGAAGAATGAAGAAGGTTTACTCTCAAGAGTGTGAAGTGTGAGCAGAACGTCACTAGGGAAAACTCAACAGATGATTGGAAATGTGGGACTGGGGCTTCTTTGAGCCTATTATCCATGTGGGAATCAGGTATGGAGAGACGGCAGTTGAAGTACAGAGAATTCACGGGCAGAATGTAAGATGAGGAGAGAACACATGCTGGGGATTGACCACATTTTGCAGGAGGGAGGGAGAAGAGGAGCCTGCCAAAGAGACAGAGAAGCACGTCAACGGGATGGGAGAACCGGACAAATGCAGCACAATAAATAACAGCTAAGACGGGACAGCATCATGATTTGTGGGGCCCAGTACAAAACGAAAAGGCAGAGCCCTTCGTTCAACAACTATTGAGTATTTTAAGAAAGCAGCAACAGACTATTAAACCAAGCGTGGGGAGCTTAGGTCTCTGTGCAACTAACCATACGGGTTGCACACCTATGAGGCTGGCCCTGAAGCTAAGAAGTTAGAGAGTTTTGAAAGAGGGGATGCCAAGGAGGATGACCTTTGAGAACAGGCTGTTGAATTTGATTATTTTGAGATCATAGTGACCTTCCAGAGAGTGGGGTAGGGACAATAATCAGATTATGAGTGGGTGAAGGGTTGGTTGCTTGGGGGATGGAGTGTAGACAGTGAAAAGTTAGGAGTTTGGAGAGAGATGGTCTGGAAGTTCAGAGAGCAATGGGGTTAAGGGACAGCTATTTTCAAATAAAGCAGACACGGTCACATTCTTGGCTTTGATAAAGAGCAGGAAAGATTGAAGATGCAAGCAAGGGGACTAAATGACGGCACAAGGTTTGAAGTGGCAAACGTGATTAACAGTGGTGATGGAGAGATGATGGCCCATCAGCCACTCTGGAGTAATGGCGAAGAGAGGGGCATGAAGACACAGGAAATCGGGAGAGAAGGGAGATATCACACATAGTTCCAAGAGGGCTTCATATGTATCATCACAGAGCTTTTCAGTTTTTCAAGAATTTTTATATTATTTATTTATTAAAACTCAACAGGACCACCACCAAGCACAGAGTGGATTACTTTATGACAATAACATGTCATGCCTGTGCGGGGTATCACTTTAGAAAGCATTCTTGCTGTAGTTTGAAGTGAGAGGGATTTAGTTAGAATTAACGGCTCATTGAACGTTCTCTGATGAGGTGAATTACACTCTAGCCTTAGCTGGTCTTGTTAAGAAAAATGACTGCTGGCAAAATGAGTTCTGTGAGTGTCTTATCCCTGTTTTATTTCTGTGTTTATTTTTCTGTACTTAATTAATTCTATTACAATGTGAAACATTTTAGATATTTTCCCCCCAAAATTTATTCTTTCTGTAGAAATCATTCACAATTGTTTTCGGTTTCACAGGAAAAAAAAAATTCCCTTGAGGATTTTTGAATTGTAGGTTACAAGAAGTAAAAGAAATGCTTGTCTAAAAATTTAAAGAACATTTAAAAAGGTCCCTTCATTTTTGTTTGTTCAAAATGGCAAAACCAAGGCCAGGCATGGTGGCTCAAGCCTGTAATCTCAGCTCTTGGGGAGGCCGAGGTGGACGATCACTTGAGGCCAGAAGTTTGAGACCAGCCTCGGTAACATAGTGAGAGCCATCTCTATAAAACAGAAAACCAAAAAGGCAAAAACTTTTGATGTTTTAAACATCTAAGATTATAAGTGAGCAGAAAGGATGGACTGCTGTTCAGTTAAGCATGAAAGGATTTTAGAATGGTCAGTTATTAACTTCTAATTTGTGTGAAAGAAACTTTCAAAACTTTCCCTTTCTGTAACTAGTAATTAACCCATTACTGTGACTAGAGCAATTAAGAGGTGAGTATTTAGTAAAAATAAAGATAAGGGAAAAGGCTCTACACCCTAAATACACATCAAGATTAGGAATGGCAGCAGCAGCAATAACAGCAACAACAAAGGAACTAAATTTGAATCTACAAAGAAAATTAGACAACCCATTTCAACTAAAAACAAACAAACTGTTGGTGGAGAACAAAAACAGAGGAGGATTATATTACTTAACTCATAAATATACACATATAACTCTCTTTTAATGTGGGGAAATGATTCAATCTATATTAAAATAAAATTTTGTCAATTTATAGATTAATTTATGACACTAAATAAGAAAACTTGAACTTTTTATTTTGAAAATGGAACGCTTCATCAGCCTGGTATCTCTGAAAGATAAGTAAGCGGGATATTTGAGAAGGAACTTTGCCTCAGAGAACTGTACCCATCCTGGCATTAACATTCTTGTGTCTTCGTCACTCTGAGAGGACAGGGTTTAACCATTTTAGGCTAAACTGCTTTGTCCTGTGGGTAGTACGACTCCCTCAGAGGAAGCACTCAGCTTCTAAAAAATGGCAACAAGAGTGGATATTCTTAGAAATTTATTGATTTTAAAAACTTCCCTGTCTCTGTCCAATCTTGTCAAAATCCTTGTAAATTTCACAGTCCTTTTCTTTTCTTTTTAAACAGTTCTTTTTAACAACTGATTCAACCCCAAATACTTGAGGGTTAGATACTCTATTTAGAATGCTTAAAATAACACGCACTTTAGCATTTGTTCAGCAAATAGAATCTTACTGCTACAGTTTATCTTTACACCTTTTTGAGAATATGGGTGTATACAGAAAAGTTGATGAATTCTGATAAACTAAAGCAGCCATTCTCAAACTGTGCTTATTAAAATGCAAATTCTTAGGCACCCAACATGCCCCAGAGATTTAGAATTAGGGTTTTTTTTTTTTGGTTTGTCTTTTTAACAGCTGCCCCAGGGATTCTGATAAGGTGGTCTGGGGACTATGACTTGTAAAACATTGATGTAAACTTTTTAAAGAAATAAAATGATTCAGTAAAATTTAACCTTTATATATTGGCTCTGGCTAACAATTCTTTATGTGAGCCAAGTTTGGAGCAATTATTAACCATATCTTATTTGACAGGAAAGTGACTTTTTAAAAATTAATAGACTTTTTTGGGGAACAGTTTTAGGTTTACAGACATATTGAGTGGAAAATACAAAGAGCTCATAGACCCGCTTTATCCCTCACCCTCAGTGTTCTCTGTTTTTAACATGTTGGCATTAGTGTGGTACAATTGATGAGCCAATATTGGAAACAGACTTTTTTGAAATGACATGGCAAGATTGCCCAATATATCAGTGGCGGAGCTGATGGTGGGAATGAGGCCACACCCATACACTCTCTTGAACAAGCTCCCAGGCAATTTCTCTTGCAGAGATGTTGTGTGCAGATTAATACCATAATGACTGTAATTGTTCTGCTCCAGTATCTGATCACAAGTGGCAGCAGGACTCATTTGACTAAGCACTTTGATTGGTGCCTGGGATCCTTAGTATTTATCCTGACTCCATCTTCATTTTCCTTGCAACCTTGGACACAAGCTTTAATGGCTGAGAGCCGTAAGTATTGTAAACTTGTGAAACAGAACAATAGTGTTGCATAATATCATGAACTAATTTATACCTTGACTCTTTCCAAAGGGAAATGAGGTGGAAGCAACAATATTAATGCTGAGGAAATGCACTGGGATAAGTTACAAATATGCTTGAATTTTCATGTAAATAACACGGAAGGATGATTCATTTATTCATTCATGCTCTGACACAGTCTGGGAATACAAATTTTAAGACACAGTTCTTTCCTTCAAGGGGCTTCTATTCTTCAAGAAAAAGACCCTTATAACATGATACAGTTTCCTCGACAGTCTTAGAAATAAACCCCAAAGATTGGGCATATTATATAGCCCACTGGTTAGATGGAGCTTGTGGTAGGGTGAGTGGAATGACATCTTTGGGAAGGCCTCCCCTGGAAGATGTGAATTTCTGAACTGAGTTTTAAAGGTTGAGCAGCAGTTGGCAAATCCCCCAGATGGAGCGTCTCAAACCATTTGTGGTGAAGAACCAGTCATTTTTGTTCCCCATCTGCCAGGTACCAAAATGCTGCAGCGCCAGGTATGACTCACCACGTGAGTCTGACAACACCCAAACTGGTTTATACTAGGTTCAAAGAGTCCACTGATCATGTGCTTGGATGTCGTGGCATTGTTAAACCGCTACTGAAGTTTCTAAACCTTTACTCTTAATTTCTCTCCTTGTCACAGACAGGCTTTATTTAGTTTAGCACTGGGCCAGGTACCATTTGAGGGGCACCTGGAAGCCTGTTATTAATAGAAAGGTTCACCCTACGGAATCCCAGTCTGTGGTCTAACGAGATCCTCAGGCGATTCCTGTGCACGATAAAGTTCGAAGAACCGACCTAGAGGAAACCAGGACTCGTACCAGGGGATCTGATCATTCATCCATCTCAACGCCATCTGCCATCTCTGTTTCCTTGAGGTTCAGGAAAAGGGTCACGTTTTTAAAGGTGCTATGGCTCATGTCCTCTTCCAGTTTACAAAACTACATTTCCCCGCTGTTATGAAGACGTCTTTTAACCTGACTGCAGGAGAGAGAACCTCAACTCGGGAAGGCAGCTCCCAGAAATTCTGATTCGCCCCGGTTTTCGGCTTTGATCTGGCCCCGCGGCCCGGGCTTCCTTCCCCGGCACCGCTCATCTACGGAGCCGCATTTATGAGATCCGTGTTGAGCCAGTGCCAGGGTCGGCTAAACATCAAAGGCACAAAAGAGGCCCCCAACCCTTCGTCCCGTCCGGTAACTATTTAGTCTCTATCAGCAGAGGGAAGAGTCAAGTCCCCCGCGCGCGCCTGGGTGGGGAGGCGGGGAGACCCTGGGGGGCCGCGCGATCCTCCTCCCCACCTAGTCGCCGGGCCCGCCAAGGTGGGAGCCGCAGAGTGGGCGGGGCCTGGGTGGAGGTGGGGGCGGGGCGCGCCGGCCGGGCGGGACCAGACGGTGTGGCCGCGCGGGGAGGGGCGGGGGCTGCAAGAGGGCGTGGCTTGCTCCTGGCGGGGCGGGGCCGGGCGCGGGGGCGGGGCAGTGCGCCGGGCTGCAAGTCTCTGCGGGCGTGAGCTGGCTGAGCCGCGGCGCGGGAGTGCTCGGCGCGGCTGCGCTCGCACCCGGAGAGCGACTCGGGATCGCTTTGTGGCCGGCCGTCCCCCTGCCAGCCCCGAGTGCCCGGGCCGGAGCGCAGAGGAGGGGGCGCGCTCGCCAGCCCCCCGCCGCCCTCCTCCAGCCCGGGGGAAGAATGCGCTACCAGCTGTTCTCCGCTCGCGAGCGCTTCGCCCAGAAGTAAGGAACTTGGAGGAAGAAGAGACAAAGGCTGCAGTTGGGACGGATGAGTTAGAGACTTGGGTTTGGGCAAACAAAAGGTGAGAAAGAAGAGAAGGGATCGGGCGATGGCAGCGGGGCAGCCCCGCGGGGTCGCGTTCCTGGGGGTCGCGCCGTGACACGCATGGTTTCCCTCGACCTGCCGCTGCGCTGACTTCCGCGAGCTGGGAGCCGGACTCGGCAAGGTGGGGGTGCTCCGGAACAATGGACAACTTCTTCCCCGAGGTGAGTGCGCTGCCGGCCGGACCTGGCGTCCCAAGCCCGGGGAGGGAGGGTGGGCTGTGCCCTCCGCGCCGCGCGCGGGGCACCTTTCCGTATGCCCGAGACGGCTCAACTTTCTGGGAGTCGCCTGAAATCAACCCTCCCCACCCCCCAGTCTCCGATGAGTAAGCCGAGGCAGGTTTTGTTTTGTCCCGCGCTCCCACTTTGCTCGGCGAGGTAGGAGGTGCGTTTCCTCTTGCGTGGGTGGCTGGTCTCGGGTGCCCTCGCGGCGCACCTCGCCAGGTGAGGCGGCGGCGCCGGGGCCCGGGGGACATCTGCCCGCCCGGCTGCCCGGGTGCAGGAAGACCCATAAAATGTTCGCCCGGGACATGCCTTTCTTCAAGAAAGGTCTGGTCTGGTATTTCCTTTGCTAAACGTGCCGGCTTCCTGTGCAGGGGTTCAAACACTCGCAGAGGAGACGGCTTAATGAAGTGTGAGAAAGGGAGGTTAGGGTTTAATCGGTCACCGTTTTCTCTGCCCGCCGGACCTCGGCGTCTAAGTTCCGTGCTCACCCAGAAGTGCGCCTTTAGGGCTCGGGCTCATTCCAGAGGGCGGTACCAGAAGACCATGCATTTGTACTGACTGGCCTTGGCAAATTTTGAATTCGAATTGAAAGAAAATTCGTCTATGGCAAACTGGTTATTTTAGAAGATGAAACCGATGCCCTCTTTACGGTTCTGGAGGGCGGGACGCCAAAACTTGAGAGCGCTTTTTTCCCCCCTGGGATGGAGAGTTACTGTGGTTTCTTGGCTCCCTTTCCTTTCTTGGTTGTGTTTATTTAATAAATTCTGTTTAAGTTTGAGGTTTGAAGTGGCTCAAAGTAAACTTAGTTGACTAAGAGAGTCTGATGAGACTTTCGTTGAAAGCCAGGGAATGTTTTGTGAATCCAGAAGAGTCTTGGAGTCTCCCAGCAAATCAGAGGGTGAGGGTTTGCCCCTGTGTTAGCCAACTTGCTTTATCTCACTTAATGGGGTATAATATTTCAAGTAACTCTGCTTTCTGGATGCCCACTTACTGCATTCTCAGACAACTATTTATAAGGGCAAAAGCAACAAATATATTCTTGTGTTATAGTAATACCCAGTTTTTCAAAATGGTGTTTCAGCTGTGATATCCACATTCATTGTGGAGGGAAGACTGGAAAGGAATTAATCATCCATCAATATATATTTCCTCTTTTAAAAAATATATATATATAATTGTGAGACGCTATCATTTTCTAATCCATAGAGCTTTGTTTTTATGCCTGTAAGAAGGCACCAGAACTTTCTGCAAGGGTTGCAGGTTGACTGACTAATGGTAAAGGACCCTGGAGCTCCAGTGTGTTCCGGTGTTTAATTGCTTGCATCTGTAAGAAAACTGAGGTTCTGCCTCTAGGGCAATAATTCTTAACTTTGTGTTCTGAGTCCCTTTGAAAATCTGATGAAAACATAGAATTTGTATTCAGTCTATTGGGGGGTCGCAGTCCTCCTGAGGGCTGTCTGAGCATCGCAGGGGGCCATGGCCTCCCCTTGGGAAGAACTCTGCCCCCTAGTGCAAGTGGGGGGAACTTTAGGATAACGTGCTGCAGTTGCACCGTCCTGACCTCACTCACGTTCCCGTTGGACTTTGAAGTCTCAAAGTACTCTTTTTTTTTTTCTTGCACTATAGCGTGATTTAGTATGAAACCTGGTTGTTGGATTTTACTTCAGTGGTTAATATAATATGGAGTTAGCGATCATCTACTGTATTCTCTTTATTTTGTAGACAAAGAATCTTAACCCAAAGATGTTAAGTCATTTACCCAGTGTTGAAGAGCTTGTTATTGAATCCAGAGCCAATTTCCTTTGCCGCTGGTGATTTTGGTATTTCTGGGACAGTTTCATTTATTTAAGTTATACTTTTAATTTTGTGACGTATTTGCATTACAGTGTTAATTTCTAATCAGCCTTCAAAATTCCACCCTTAAACATTATTACTTTCAATGGGAAGCAAGTAGGGCCTGCTAAACTGGTGTATTAATTGGAGACACACTCCTAACTTAGATCTCCTTTCTTGTCTCTCTCTAATATCTTATAATAGAGCATCCTTTTGTTAAATTGTCCAGTGAAGAAAATATTGTAATGTTCTGTTAGAATAGAAACAGTGAGCATGGAAGTGATGTACTCCCAAGGACAGCTAAATCATAGGGCCTCCTTATCACTAAGTAGTATCGTATTGTTCTTTGCTGACTTTTCCCATTGTGGTTTAGGCATAATGACTTGTTGCTTGTTGGACAACAATTTAAAACTAATGCTAACAATTGGAAAAAAGAAGTAGTGAACAAGATGCTGCATGTATTAGCTTTATGTGTGAATAGCCAAATGATAATGAAATGGAAGCTACTTGCAACTTGCAGCTGCTATTTAGAGCTGCACTAGGGTTTCTCAAACTGGGTACCATTGCCAGATAATTCTTTGCTGTGAGGGGCTGTCCTGTGCATTGTAGGACATTGAGCAACATCCCTCATGAGATATTTCCCACCCCCAAAAGTTGTGACAACCCAAAATGTCTGCAGACATTGTCAAATGAACCGGGGGAGTGAAATCACTGCCATCTGAGAGCCACTGAGCTAGACCCGTGAAGCAGTTGCCTTGTGGTATTAATTCCTGTGCACGTTGCAGACACTGCCTTCTTGTCTGCACTTGCCTGGTTTAAATAGGATCTCGCTGCTGGCCAGCGGGGAGCTTTCGAGGCTTGTGCCAGTCAGCTGACGCCTGCTGACTTTGAAATGTTCTCCAGGATTGGAGAAACTGAGGGTGCCAGACTCCTGTTTCAATTTCTTCATGGTCTTCATTAGATTTTTATGGCTTCTCTTGAGTTAACTGTGTGTGCACTTTGGGGAAACTTGTTTATTCAGTATTTCTAAGTTAAAAAGTGTACTTGAGGCAGAAACTGAATTTAGATATGTCTATTACCAGAAGCAATTTAAAAAAAACCAAACTTTTCTGTTTGGCTCAACCAGCAAAGTGGCAAGATTACTGTGCAAACTTGTTGATGTTTTCAAGTGGACGCTGTTTCCGCACACTCAGGGCCAAGTAAAGTGCCTAGAACACAGTAGGGGCCAGTAAGTACCAAATGAACTTGACTTTTTCGTTTTCCATTTTAGACATAGGTGTGTCATAATGGTTGTTCGAGGACACGATCTTTTGAGGATTATTAATGAGACATAAACTCTTTGATATTCAGAATAAATATGTAAAATGTACACAAATAGGTATTCATAAACACAAATTAGAAAGCAGGTATTAGTGTTTAAGGGATAAATTATCAGTGGAAAATATCCCAAATGTACCTATTTCTTACAGCCTGGTTCCCTCTGGGTTGGAACAAACTCAGCTCTACAGATGTTAAGTGGAAACACCCTCCTCTTTCACTTAATTTGAGAAGGGATCTTAGTTTTGGTTGTTACCTGGAGTTGTTCAAACAGCTTTTTAAGCAAGAAATAGAGTTTTCAAGTATATTTTTCTCCCCATTTTGTAGCATACTTTTTGTTTGTGATTTATTGGCATTTCTTTTCTTGTTAGAAAAAAATTGAGACATCGTTGTTTTTGGCAGCCCCTCCTCCAATCAGCTCTCAAGGTATAGAGAGGAATTGGCAAGGACTTCCTTGTCCCACCAAATCCTGAAGGCAACCCCTTTGACGCCTATACAGTCATTATCAGGAAATTAGCTGGGTCCCTTTTCCTTTTCTCACAATGGAGCTTTAGTGCCTTGCCTTTTCTGTGTAGTTCAAATGATTTCTATTGTCAAGTACTCATTTTTTTGCCATGTTGGGGACAGCAAAGCCGGGGGAGCAGCTGCAGCAGGACAGTTGTTGCTAGCACAGAGTGATGAGCTCCTGGCCAGGGCGGGCACGGAAGGACGGCTTCTCCCCCATATCATGTGGCCTGCTGTTCTCACAGAATCAGGCACAAACCGGCATGGGCAGGGCCTTCGCTGTTTAACCGGAGTGGTGGAGGGAGAGAGCAGAGTGTTTGCTTTTCCAGCTCCACTGGCTTTAAGTGGCTTCACCTTTGAGGACATGAACCTTGAATGTGCTCTTGGCTGTTGTGATTGACAGAACATGGAGTACCTTATTATTAATGAGTTTCGATATTTTGGATTTGAAGTGACTGATATGTAACATTTTCATGTCACTAATTTGCAGGTGGCTTTCAAGAATGAGCCACCAGTGAAATCTATATTAAGCTTTGCCCCTAGCCTAACTGCCCCTAGGCTAAGTGAAAAGCACCCTACCCCCACCCCACCCCCCATCTTAGCAGAAGAGCCAGGCTCCCCGGTCACCTCCTATGGGATGGCAGCCAGGTTGTCTGACCTTCCTGGGCTTTAGTTCTCTGGTCTGTAAATGAGCATGAGAGTGTCTACCTTGCGTAGTTATTAGCAGAATTTAAGATAAGATCTACAGAGCACTTGGCACATACTAGGTAAGTAGTAACAAAAGGTTAGTTGTGGTAACTGTACTTAGAAATTAAGACTGAGTGGCCCTTGATGGTGAATAAAATGCCAGTATTTGTGGGTGCAGGGAAATCTCCACCTTACGGCTGGTTGTTCCCCAGGATTGTTTCCTGTGCTGGATTGCATTTATTTATTTTCTTTCAGTTTGTTCACTTCTGACAGATTTTGTATTTCCAGAATTCTGTCTAAAGCATGTTCTTATTGCTCATGAAATCAAACTCCCATTCCTAAGCCTGATTTCCAAGGCCTCCTGATCCCGTAACTCACTCTGTTGTCTCCCCACACGTGATCCTGTCCGGAGGCTCTGTTACCCAGCCCCGCTCCATCCTTTGTGCCTGCTGTCCTCCCTGCCGATCGGGTGTCCTACCTGTCTGGCTCCTTTTTTGAAACTGTCTCTGACAGGTCTAGTTCATGGTGACCCCTATTCTCTTTCCTTGTTGTCTCTTGATCTCGTTAGATAGAGTTTACCACTGTTAGCTAGAGGCTTTACTTTACAAACTTCTCCTGTACTTTTCAAATGAGTAAATTGAGGTTAAATATCTCATTTATAAATAAGTTTTATCACCTTGTTTGGACTGAAAGGTCCTCAAGGTTGGGATTCAATCTTTGTATAGCAATTATTTCCCCCAAAGTGCAGATTATTTTATGGGGGGAGGAAAGATGCTTTTAATCTTGATTTTGAAGCATTTCACAGTTCTTCGAAGGCAATGATAAATATGGCTAGTGTTTATTGGGTACTGTCAGCCCTTTGTATTTATAGGTTCTGCGTTTGTGTATTCAACCAACCTTGGATTGAAAATAACTGGAAAACAATTGCATCTGCATGGAACACGTACAGACTTTTTCTGTGGATTTTGGTATCTGTGGGAGGTTCTGGAACCAATTCCCCGGGGATACCAAGGGACAACTGTACTTACCATATGCCACGCACCTTGCTAAGCACTTTACATTTAGTAACTCATTTAATCTATTTAACAACCCTGTGAGTAAGGCTCTATAATTATAACCACTTCGTAGATGAAGAAAGTGAAGCACAGAGAGGTAAAGTAACTGCTTGGTGTTACACAGCTAGAACATGATAGGATTTGAACCCAGACAGACTGTCTCCAGAGCCATGGAAAGTTCTTCACTGCCATGCTTTTCTGTCCTGTTGGTGTCATTTGCCTTAAACTTGCATCATTTCTTCTATTACTAGGTTCTTTGATGAAACGCCCTATACAGTAGGCAGTTAGTATTATAAATGATTTTTTTTCAGGTATTCAGGAACAGTAAATGATTTTCGAGTTGAAAACTGCGTGGGGGTTTGGGAAAACAAGTTGTCCGTGTCCCAGAAGCACTGAAAACTCAGCAGGAAAATGTTATTCTGCTTTTGAATGTGCCATTAATTTTTATTTGGTTTGATTTTTACTTAGGGAAGATAAATACCTTCTGTTTCCTGTAAAATGTGGTTTCTAAAGTTGGTGGCCTCAACCTCGTGAGAATAGTAGGAAGATTTACATAATAAGGCACTTAGAAAATGATATTTCTGAGAGGTGTTTATTAAAAGACAAGGTAGGACTCATTTGTCTCCCCAATTCTATCAACTATTGCTGTATTCTTTGAGGTTTTCTGATAGCATCTTCTCTTCCAATTAAAGATTCTGACTGCTTTGCCAGCTTCTTCTTACCAGTTGTCTTTTATTTGTCAGTTTATTAATGCCTGTGGAGCGACCATGACAGCACATCAGATTGTTTCTCAAAGAGCATTCCTTGAATAAAACATTTTGCTGCCTTGCTAAGAAATATTCAGAAAGTATGTCTGCCAGGCCTGAAGTAAATCTAGCATCTCATGTCACATGACATCGTGTCATCTGACTCTGCCAGTTACAGGAAAAGGTGATAGAGTTCTTGGGGCAGAGCTAGGGCACGTCTGTTGACTTACAGCCAGAGCAGGGGAGTAACGTGGGAGTCGTACAGCTAATAGCTCTTCCTTCGTCCAGGCCTCCGTATCTGCTCTTAAGGATTAAAACTTCCTCCATATAAAAGATTTTAAATTATGATAATTTAAAAAAATGACATGCTTATGTTAGAAAAGGTGGGCAAGGTTGAATTTTTGCACTTTGGGGTAGGGATGTTTTACCTTTACTGTCTGTTGGTGCTTTAAGGGCCAAGATAAGACAAGATTTGGGGATGTTGGAATAGAATGGAGGCGTTTTTTTTTTTTTTTTAATGCAAGCATGAAAATGAGGTTTATTGAGGAGAGAAAGATAGGATTATAGGGCAACAGCGAAATATAGGTTTACAGGGTGAGATACATACGCTGTAGATGATGACCCGACCCGCTGTCGCAGCAAAGAGCACCAAAGGAAGGGCTCAAGAAGGCAAAATGGAGGTTTTTAGCTGGCTTTTCACCCAGTATTGAGTCCCAGAAGAATTCCATCATGTTTTAAAATGTCTTTTGTTTGTTTTTTGGGGTGATCAGTCAGTAATATGTGAGTGGTATCGATTGACAATGGCATGCATTGTGGAGGGAGGTGGACTTAACCTCTATGAAGAGTCCATGCTCATGAGATCTACTTTGTGTGTTAAAATTCTGTTTAAAAGAAGTTCATCCAAGAGACTGCATGCTCGTTTCTGTGGCCACCATTAATACATTTTTGCTTTTTATTAGCTTCATCGATAACTTAGATTAGGTTACTAGGAATATATTTAGAATTGACAGTGTTCTTGTTTTAAATACAAAGCTTTTTGGTGAACAGATTTACTATATTTTCTTCACTGAACTTTTTCACGTCATTCTTAAATTCATTTTTTTCTTACTTTAATCCTGCAAAGAATATGTAGTAAGTTTGGAAAATTTAGAAAAATGCCATAAGCAAAAGACAGAAGGAAACTTTCTTGGTAGTGCTCTTAAAGTTTTGTGGTAAATGCTTTGAGACTTTTTTATGTTTATGCCTCTGTATATATGTTTATGTTAAAACACACTTATAATGTTTTTCACTTCATAGTTGATTGAGAAAGCTTTAAATGTCAAGAAACTTGCAGAGGCGTAGGCAGCCCTGGCATTGGTGGGGCCAGGGGCCCCATATCACATATCTAAATATTTAAAAGTTACAAACCAAGCTCACACATTGGTAACTAAAGTATCTTCTATTCTACCTTGGCAAATAAACTTTCTTTAGGATAGAATCGAAAAACAGGTTTAAAGTTATGGGTTTTATTGCTGAAAGTCAGCAAATTATCAAAGATGAATGAATTTAATTATAGTTGCACATGTCTAGGTATTCTGTTGATGAGCCAGTGATGTGTGCATGATTAATAAATATATGTACTCCATAATATATTTTCCATAAATCTATTTTTGTTGCCCCATTT
>NW_012133859.1:3922486-3952718 GCF_000956105.1 Propithecus coquereli | reverse complement strand
AAATGAATATCACTGTCCACCAAAGACCATGATTTGCACTTTATTTGAGGAACTTATGCTTATTTACTTATTTTTTTGTCTTTGTGATGTGTGGGGCACTCTAAAGTCTTCAGCCCAGGACAAAGGTCCTAGGTGTCCGGGTCCAGGAGTAGCTCTATGAATTCTTCCTGGGAATATATCATCAATTATATGAAAATTTTAGGTTATTGCCAGAAAAAAACAGCACATGAACATATTTGTACCTAGATCATTGCACACGTGTTTATTTCTTGAGGATAAAATTTTCCAGGAGTGGAAATGTTCCATCAAAGAGTTTGCAGATTTTTACTTGGATTATTTGGTAGCAGTAGTTTTATGAGAGCTGTCAGTGTAGCTTGTAGTAGGCACAGCTGAGATCCCCCATCATGATTTATTTAAGACCTCATGGATTTTGTAACTTCTTATTAGAATCTTAATGAAATGCATTGATTAGTGGGGGAAGTTAGCTCACGATACTAGATTTATACTTCTACTTTTAGGTCTTCTGTGAGGCAGATTGGAGGAGAGAGGCAGTTTTTTTCTGTTAATTATGAGCAAGGCTGTTGATTCACATACTCTCCATCCCAGCGTGGTTAGGAATATTCATTTAAGGCCAAAGCACACCCAGGGGGCTTGGCTGTGCATTGCCCAGGGAGCCATTGGACATTTATTTGGAGAACTATTTGTAGGGGTTTTCTTTTCATTTTTACTTCTTTGCATTATAGTATCCTTGTGAGTTAACCCTGGGCAACAACAGCTGGCATGTGGTTGCTGTCCTGACTGTGGGGATTTAAGTAACATACAGCAGTGCTGGGGGGTATGTGTGGGTAAGGGTGTGTTTAAGGGTGATTATTTATTAACCCTGGAAATTTGCCCATGGACTTTGAAATAAAAGTGTTTATTACACCTTTGACAATATATATACCATTGTCATTTAATACAGATTTGACTCTATTTATTTCCACCCATGTTTTGTTCTTAAAGCAAGTATTGTAGTGTTGTGATCCCCCGGGGGATTTAGCAACGTGAAGGCTGAAGAAACTAGAACTCACTGTTGCAGAAAAGAACCCAAGTTCTCAAAACCTCCCTGCCATGGGCATGGCTGACTTAACTAGAAGCAAAACTGCAACCCTAGAGCGGACGCATTAACACCTTGCCTTGGCACAGCGTCCCGAAGACGGTGACCAAGTTCCCACTGGCTGGCTTTGCTTCCCCTTTCGCCTGCTGCAGCTCATACTCTCTGTTCTTGACTGTGAAGGCTGCTGAGCAAGTGGCCCTTTGCACACCCTTTTTTCAGACAACAAGTTGAGCTGTTTCAACCTCCCCCTTATACTTCATTTTCTAGAGAGCCACTTATTGTTTTAGATCTTGACTTACAGCTTCCAAAATTCGGGGGTGGTGTTTTTTCAGCCCTCTGAACCTTTGCTGCCACAGGCTAGATTCTCTTTACATCTGATTGTCTGATTACTGTAGGAGGCCAGAGCTGAGGGCCAAGGTGTGCAGCCCCCTGGTAGTTTTCAACCTCAGATTTTTGGATGTGGGCAAGCGTGTCCTCTTTTCGGGTCTTCTCAACTTCGGCACCCTTGATATTTTCCTCTGGGTCAGTCTGTGTTGTGGGTGGGGTGGGGGTAGGGTTGGGCTATCCTGTGCACTGTAGGATTTTGAGCGGCATCTCTGGCCTCTAATCACTAGATGCCAGGAACACCCCCACCCGCCAGTTGTGACAACCAATGTCCTCTGCGAGGCAAAATCGCTTCCAGTTAAGAGACATTGTGCTATGTCTACACTCTTAGGGCTGCAGATTAAACTAGGATCTTAATAGGACTCTTTTCATGCTTCCTCGTCTCTACTCTTTCCTAATAGTCTTGCACATTAGGAAATGCGTGGGACACCACACATTTATCAGTGCTGAATTTTTATTCTATTAGGGGTCCAAACTCTCTCCGTGAGGTTTCGGCATTGACAATCACTATTTACTATCCAAGTCATGTTAAATTGTTCAGCCTAGTTAAAATATTCCCAGCCAGCCGGACCCTCTGCCCTAAGGCTGTCATTGGTCCCCCCTCTGGGACCCCTCACCCACCAAATGTTCTTTGAGATCCTCTCCCTAGAGCGTTAGAGAAATATTTATTATGCTGAGTAATTAAACTGACAGTTGTTCTCCACTAGGAAAAAGAAGGTTGCATTCTCTCATAAAGCTTTGGGGGAATGTCAAAGTTAAGTCTTAGCTACTGTCCTCCCTCTGTGTATTTGTATAATTTTATTCCGGTGTACTTTTAAAAAAAATACATAGACTCAGAAATTGCCCAAACAGTGCAGAGAGGTCCTCCCTATGTACCTGTCACCCAGTGTCCCTGGTGGTACATTTTACATAACAATGGTACAAAATCAAAACCAGGATTGACCCTGGTGCAGTCTACGGGCCTTATTCAGATTTCACCTGTTTTACATACATGCACTTTGTATGCATGCATATGTAATTCTAATTACACATGCATGTATGGAGTTATCACACGTATGGAGTTGTGTAACCGTCAGGACAATCTCGATGCAGAACTGTTTCCTGACCCAGCCTCCCACCCTCCCTCCAACTGGCTGCCACAACTGCCTGTTCTCCTTCTCTGTCATTTTGTCATTTGAGAGAACTGTAAAACTGGAACCAGCCAGTACCTTGAGGTCGGCTCTTTTCGGTCAGTGCATTTGCAACCCAGCTACCTTGTTCGGCGGGCAAAGTTTGTTCCGTTTTACGGCTGAGTACTATTCTGTTGTTCAGCTACACTTATGATACCTTTGCTAACGCCCAGGATCCTTCCGAGACTAACAATTAACTTGCATAATGAGCAACTCTATTTTTGTCCCATGCCTGTTAAGAGCTCAAATTCTCATAGCCCTCCTTGTTTACTCCTTGTAGTAAATTTAGTGCTGTTGTCAAGGAGCTTTTTGATTTGTGACTCTTTTTCTCGAACAGTTTGAGGTAGATTTGGTCAGATCTGGTGCGTCTGGACTCTTGCTCATCATCGTACCAATGAGCAGATTCCTATTCCTGGTCTCTTAACCTGAGATGGAAACTTATGTGAAATAAAACGACTCCTGCACAGCTGGGCTCTTGGGCTTGAGGCCATTTAATGCTGTTGATGTCACAACCCTGATCTGTCACGGCCCCACGTGCAATGGCCAGGTGAAAAAATGGGCTTTGGAGTTCGCTGTAGCCAAGACTTCTTAGGATGCCGAACAAAGATGCGGTAAGATATTCTAATTATCTGTCAGTTTTCAGCAGGACCCAGTGGAAAGTGGATTTCTTTGTTGTAAGCCAAGACTTTTAAGGACATCAAAAGTGGCTTTGACCTCCAGTTTCATCCAAGTTGCTGCAAATGACATTATTTCGTTCCTTTTTATGTCTGAGTAGTACTCCGTGGTATTTATATACCACATTTTCTTTATCCACTCATGAATTGAAGGGCACTTAGGTTGATTCCACATCTTTGCAATTGTGAATTGCACTGCGATAAACATTGGGTTGCACGCGTCTTTGATAAAACGACTTCATTCCTTTGGGGATCTCAGGAATGGAAAACGAAACACCGTGTGTTCTCCCTAAGTGGGAACTAATAGATGGGTACACAGGGGCACAAAGCGATATAAAGGACATGAGAAACCAAGAGTGGGGAGGGCAGGAGGTGGGTATGGGATGGATAAAAACTTACGTATTGGGTACAATGAACACTGCTCTAGTGCTGGACACACCAGAGTCCCTGAATCAAGCATTATATAAGATATCCGTGTAACAAAAACACTTGGACCCCCTTAAATTAATATTTTGAAATTTAAAAAAAAGTGACTTTGAGTTAGTCATAGTGGTGGTGGCAGTGAGGGGATCATCTCAGTAAAAGGTGTGACAAGAAAAACTAGAGTAGGCAGGGGACAGACTCTGCCCAAAGGCTTGCCGCTCTGCAAAGGGCAGTGCCGCTCGGTCCTGAGAACGTGTGCTGTGCTGGGAAGGAGCCTCTGCAGAACACGCGGATAAGGTGCTGTGTGAGGTGAGACGTGGAAAAGTGTCCCTTGGATTCTTGAGGTCACTCTGGTCCTGGGAGTTGCCTGCTTGGGAGGAATGCCCGGTGAAGGGGAGCCGGTGTGGAAGCCAGGGCAGTATTTTTCCCAGTTCTTTCTTACAGGCAGGGGCTCTTTCTTATTGCCCACTTCTGACTGCTCTGGCTCCGTGCCTTTACAAAGAGAGTTGTTTATTGGCCACAGGGCAAAAAACAAACAAACAAAAACAAAACAAAACAAAAAAACTTAGAGAGACACATCCCACTCAAGAGAACTCTAACTTTTTAAATTTCCCAGGTGAGGGCCACTTGCCCAGCCAGGGATCGGTATCCCAGCTATCCCAGTGCTAGAACTCTCTGTCTGACCTACCCTAACCTCACTGCCGATTTCTGAGCCAGCCTCCTCCTCCTTCTGTCTCCATTAGACCTCTCGTCTTGCTTCCTTTCCCTTCGTAATTAAAATCTAATTAAAATCTAAGCCGAGATGGGTTCGAGCCCTAGGGAGACACCCTATATTCTGCTCTCACCGCTAGGTTGTGTGTCAAAGTCAAGTCAAAATTTCTCCACATACTTTTCTTTCTTAACAACTCCCTGTTTTATATGAAACATGCCTATTTGCTCTTGTTTTTTTCCAAGTATGTATATAAAGTGTGTCTGGTGTTTCAACAAGTAGGTGAGCTGTTCTCTTTCAAGTATAAAAGAGATACAGATTTTTTGTTTAAACTAGTTTGTATATTTATGATAAACCTAATATATATCGTGTGTGTGTGTTTGTGTGTGTGTATGTACATGAGATCTGTCCGGAAAGTATCCAGCCATGTGCTATGTTCTTGTTATATTAACAATGGCTGGATACTTTCTGGACAGACCTTGTGTGTGTGTACACACACACGCACATACGCACGCACAAACACATTAGATTTAGCATTGGGGTTTTAGGGTTGCTGACTGAGACAGTCACAGCTGTTGGCATGGGATGTGAAGTCTCTTACTAAGGCCATATTGCCTAAGGGTTTTTGCTCACATCTAGTAGATGTACTATTTGCTGTAAAGAAGTGAACAGAGTCTTTGGTAGGCACTATTTCTGAGTTGCTTATGGTTTTCTAAAAGACAGAAGCAGTCTCCCTACCTTTTTATACACACTCGCTATGTTAGGATAGGGTCATGAGAATACTGCTTTGTCGGTCCTAGGAACTGTGTTTCCAAAAGATTTTCATTTTTTAGGGATTCTCTCCAAAGTAGGTATCAAGTACAACTTCAGGGGTATGAAGTTCAAGTGCAGACTGTAAATTCTGGCATTAATTTTTTCAGAGCTTGAAAACCAATGAAATTCGCCAATGAAATTTTTCTCATGGTGTCTTTTCAACTTTAACAATCTCCTTCTTGCCTTTGGGCTGATCTGGTAGGTTAGCTTACTATATTTTAGGTTCTAAAACCATGTCCACTCAAAGGTTCTCTTAGGAAAGGCCAGTGCATCTTTTATGTAAAATGTTTAAAAGATGGAATCTCCTGTTGTTTTTAAAAGTATGAATCAGAAAAAAAAAATCTGACAAAATGAGCTCTTGGTTATGAAATTAAGAGGATTAGATTCTGCTGCATAATATTTTGTATATGTTGTGAAGGTAATTTCTGCAGCTCTCTTTTCACCATAGTTATTATTTTCCAGTGTTTTACCATAAAAAATTAAAACATGAGTCATCAGTTCTAAGAGTGAAAATGGAAAGCAAAAATAGTTCTAGCATGGCTGCCTTAGACTTGTGGATCGTATGTAGTGTTAAGAAAATGTGCTTCTGAAATTGAAATATGTCTTTCAAGGAGTTCAGAGGGCTCTCAAGGGAATGTAACTTTATCTTTCTTCTCATGTTATCTTTGAGATTTCAAGGAAATTTCTTTTACTCTGAGCCACTTGAGCAAGGTTCCTTTACCCAAGATCCCCCATCAAATGATGGGGTCAGAAATATAACTTAGGTTGTTGTGTCCTCTGAGTCTCTTAAAATCTCCATTGTCACTTGAACCTCCACCAGATCCCTAAATGTGAATCTTTAGAGTTGGCATGTGCCTGTGGAACAATGAAATGAGATATCCTCAGAAGAATTAAAGGCCCATGTGAGGGTTTTCTTTTGCCTTGTTATGAAATGGTTGATGAAGTTGAATAGCTATTCCCTCATGGAAAGCAGAATTTTGGAAGCGTATTTTAAGAGATAGTCTATCCTGTCTTTATCATAACTCAGCTTAGGAAAAATTTCCTTTTTTAAAAAAGATAAAATTTTTGTATTTTAGCAGTACTCTCTAATTCAAGTTAATGGTTTATTTGTCCAGGGAAGGAAATATGGTGTATACTTAGGATTTGATGTAGTATGGGATTTTTGTAGCAGTTTGAATGAATGGAACTGCCTTGTGCTGTCTATTCAGCCTCCATTCATCTGCATTTAAATTTATCCGTTTTTTAACTTGTGCAAATTTATGGAGCACTTACCACGGGCTGGGACTGTACAGAATTTTTTACATGAATTAATTCATTTAATCTGCCTGGTAGTCTTTATGCAATTGTACCATTTTCATCTCTATTTTACATATGAGAACACAGAGTTGTAGAGAAGTTAGGTAACTGGCCCAAGTTCGCACAGTTGGGAAGTGGTAGAACCAGAATAGGGACCACAGAGGTCTGGCTCTAGGGAGCGGGACTTCGTCTGGGGAGGACGGCAGGGGTTCTTCCGGTTTGTGAAAGAGGGGAAGATTCCATCTGTGTGGAAATCTTTAGGAACGTGTGTGTGTTTCTCTGTACGGAGCAGACCAAAGTCATGTAATACAAGCCCAAGAGGAATTATCTGTTTTTGCCAGCAACTGGAAGGGATAGAAATTTTCCTATAATTAAACAAAGCAAAAACAGAACTTCTGCTTGTTATTGTGATGGCAGCAACTGCACGCTCATCTTGAGTGATCAGCAGAAGTAGGAATTCTGTTCTGGGTGAAGATTCAAGGACGAGTTTCAATGAAATTTTTGTATGTTTCCGGGGACTACCCGTTCTGAATGCTGAGGTCACATGGAATGTCCTAAATCATTTTTCTGGACTTTGTCTATTTCTGGTAAACTCCAGATTCCCATGAAGTGATGTTAAGAGAAAGTGTGTTTGCTTTGGAATCTGTGAGCAGCTTGTAAATTTTGCTTGTAATCTGCTGAGCCGACGCTTCTGTCTGCCTTGAAGATGTGACACTCAACTGTCTAGTCACGGCTTTGGGCTTTGGGATTGTTCACATCTTCCTCACCCAAGATGGATAAAAGTGCTGTTTCATTCGAGTTTAGTGATAAAAATTTTAGGAAGCCATTTTGGAAATTGACTCTCCTTCTATCCATGTATGATTTTAAGAGGTAATGGATAGTTTAAAGAGCAAATGGCTAGCGTGGTTAAATCAGCAGATACATTCTTTGCCATAAAGTGTGTAGCCTGGATGTTGCTTAGGATGGGTACCTCATTAGGGATGGGGTTAGAGTTATGTTTTACATAGAAGAGTAGTTCTCAAGTGGGGGCAGTTTTGTCTCAGTGGGAACATTTAGCAATATCTGGAGACATTTTTGGTTGTTACCACTGGCGTGAGGAGGGCACTGCTGGTATCTGTGGGTGGAAGCTACAGATGCTGCTGAACATTCTTGATTGTACAGGGCAGTCCCCGAAGTGAAGATTGATCCGGTCCAAAATGTCGATAGTGTCGAGGTTGAGAAACCCTGATGTAGAAGATTGACTTGCTTCTGTAAGAGTCTACCCTATTGTACTTTGTTATTTTAATTTTCTGTGTTTTCTAAATAAAATTATTACTCCTGAAGTAATTTCCTGGAGTGTACTTCTAAAAGTGTGTGTGTGAATGATGCATTCATCTGATTTTTATTAATTTTAATATCCTCATTATATTTAGCATAACTTGGTTATGTATCTAGATCTATAGCTATATCTTAGTTTTATTAATTCCAACGTTGATTTCTGTGGCGTTAGTGAATAGTTGGGATATAAAGTCACTTTTTTTCTAGGCCTTCTTCTTGAATATGAGGTTTCACTTATCCTAAGAAGCAAAGGAATAGGCAATAGAAATCCGATATGTGTATTTTTGAGATGGAAGAAAAGTGGGAGGCTGGCATTAGCAATCTTATACTCTACTCTCTGCACCTCTTCGTGTCATTTGGTTATTTTAGTTAATTACCAAGTACTCTGGTACCCGCCCTGATAATGCGAGAGGCAGCCTCTGTGAACGGGGTGAGTGAACCTTTACCAACCAGCTCCACACCTTCTCTTTTCTTTTCCTCTTTCCTCAATTTTGATGAGTAAGTGTATGATTTTTCTTTCTGCTTAATTTCCACCAAGCCTGTTGTTTTCTTGCCAGCCACAGTAATGAATCACTCTAAAAGCTTGGTAAGGGCAGTTGAATCAGCAGGCAAAACTCTTATTTGCTGAAAATAAATAGAAGACTGCTTATAAATTCACACCTTTATTGCTCTCATCAAACCTTCAGGCAGGAGGGAAATGAAATTGGACCATCTTAAAGTTCCTGGATTTAATCTATGATTTAGGAGTGAGTTCTTTTCCATGTTTCTCCTTGCCTGTTTTCCCCTCCTAGCAGGGGGAGAAAAAAAGAAAATAATTTAAACTGATTTGTATTGACTTCATGGCTTTTTGACATTGGAAGATGCTAAAAATGAGACATCTTTCTAGGTGAACTTTATTGTCACACACGCTTTGTTGATTGAGAATAATTTAAGTGGAAAGACTCCTTAGGACTCCAAATGGGATATTTAATTTGTTAGAACAAGAATCTGCACACCGTCCATTCATGGTGAAATTAATTTGCTAAGTGGATAATTTGTTGAGCATTAGCTGACCCTGACGTGGCAGAATTAAGGTCTCTGGAGATAGTTCACAATAGAAATCTGGGCTTGATAGGTTAGTAATGAGGTCTCAGTGATGACATCTTTACCATGGCTTGGACTTAACACTCAGGGGACTGAATGATTCTGTCAGTAAGGGACATGCCTCAAGTATTTATCACCAGCTCTGTTAATCCAGATTAATAATAAGAAACGTGAGTATAGCGAGTGATTTCTGTGCTTCAGTGATCACTGCTCATTAAAGACCGATGTTGATGGCATTCACTGTGATTCACTTGTGCCAGGGGACCTCTGATGGACCTGGCGTGCTTTGAGACCAAGGCTGTCCTTGCAGCTGGGAGGACTCCCACCCCCGCCATCTCTGAGACCACGATGCTGTGGAGGGGAAGCCGGATGCCAAGGAAGTGCGATTGATTAACTGATGCACCTTGGAAAGTCCCTCAGATTTGTCTAGAAACTATAAACATCTAAAACAAATAACAGCAACGATAATAATAGAGGAAACCTATGAGGCACTTATTTGGTGCCATTTGCTGTGCAACATGAGCCCTCTTTATACAGATACACAGTATCCCATCGAATCCTCTGCATGTTAGGAATCATCGTTAATCCCGTGCAAGTTGAACAACCTGTAAGTACCTTGCAAAGTCACACAGCTAGATGGGACTCCAGGTCTCTTGGCTCCTCTTGCACCTGTGTGTTCATTTCTCCTCTCCCAAGTTGATATCTCAAGAGCTTATCACAGCTCTCATGGGCACGTGGCTTGCCCTTCCCGAGGACTGCTGGTACCTGTGTTTGGACTTTTTCTAGTGCTGTATGATCCCACACTAGGCAGCAATTATATTTCAAGGTTATTTTCGTGGCGTGGGTACCCAATTGAGGGCGTGTTTTGTCTAGAACTCCCTCAAATGTAGGACAGACCTGTCTTGGGCTAGAAGCTCATTATTTATACACAGGCAAAAGAAAAATAGTAGACTCAGCAGAAAGAACAGGTCTTCAGAATTAACAGTGGCATAGATGGGCCATGTTGGTTTTTTGGACATCACTGGTCCCAGTGAGGTGACGGTTATGGGACATATTGATTTGCTTTTCTGGTGACTGCTGTTTGGTGGTGTAGACTTACCAGTAACGGATATTAGGTTCTCATAAGGGAATGGGTCCTGCGGGCTTCATAGGGTATTCCAGCAGAAGCTCCTGAAGGTCCTGGGAAGGTTGTCACAGGTTGGAATCACGTGGGGTGGCAGTGAAGGAAAGCCACATGGCTGGCAGGTGGGTTCAGCGGAGCCAGTTCTGGGGGGTGGGCGCCCTCAGCCTGGCTGCCTGCACATTCCCGCATGTCCGATAAAGCACCTTGGTCTGTACCCAGCTTCCCCTGGCGTCGTCTTAAACACATGGCCCAGCTCACCATACCATGCTGGAACATTAAGGTCTTTATCATTTGGTCAGGGTCAGACAGAGTACTCATGTGCCTTTGCCTTTCCTGACCCTCCTTGCCATCGAAGCCGATGTCCCTGGGTGCCTGCTGCTGGGCAGGAGCTCATGCTAGCTGAGTGTGTTGTATTGTTTCTTATCTGTACTGAAATCTTATAAAAGGTACAGAGAGTAGTAACCCACATGATCAAGTTCCTCGTTCCTTCTCCTGGTGCCTCTTGGCTCTCTCCTCCTTGTCTTTTTGAGCAACTGTATCCTAACCTCCTCCCAGCCCCTACCCTCCACCCCTTGTTCCCCTGTAGTCTAGCCTCTGCCTTGCCTGTTGTACTTGGACCCCTGATTTTTGACCACCTTATTTCTGAACTTCAGTGTGTACCTGTGTATCATAATTTTAACTTGACTCTCTTGTTCTGACTCGATGTCGTGGGTTCCTGGCCGTGCCCAACCCCCACATCACACACCTGCCCCTGCTCCGGCCACACTGGTCACTGCGCAGGGTTGACCCTGCTTCTGTGCTGGACTGTCCTCTACTCCCTGCCCTCCCGGGCACTCCCAGCCTGGTTACCTTCACAGTCTGTCACTTGCTGCCACCTGGGGTCCTGGTAATGACTTATCTTCTCATCATCCTTCAGCTAAACTGTCACCCTGTAGATGCAATTTTGTAAAAGATTATTTCATTTACAAACCTGCAAAGAAAGAGATTCTCCAATACCAGGGTTGAACTTGAAATTGATCATTCAGTCTTGGGTTTCAGACAGCCATAGGAGGGGAAGCAGAGAATTGTGGTTTATGAGGTTCACAAGCAATTCGTATTCTAAATGCCTGGGTTCCTTCAGAGTAACCGAGTATGCAGCCCTCTGCTTTGTTGCTAGTGAAAGAAGACTTTACTGTTACTCAAGATTTGGCTTTTTTAAAAAATCAATTGACAAGAATTTTAAGAGAATATTGATAGCTGCTTGTACTTTTTTGATTTCACAAGGTTTTAGCACCTTTGAATGCTGAGTATGGAAATGGTTTGTTTTATAACTGAGGAGGAAGAAATGATTTATATTTGTGTCTGACGTCAATCACAAAAGGAGGAAAGCACTGTGAGAAATGTAAGCTCCTTTTTGGTGAACTTTATTAAAACCAACAGAAAGATAGAATCGGCTTTTATTTTTTATTTTTTTGAGGAGTGCGCAGAATTTCCTTGGGTTCTGGTGTTCAGTTGGCAGGTGGCCAGACAGCATGCCTATAGCTTAGGAATCATCCCAAACCAAACTAACGGAAAAAGTCTGACTTGCTGGAGGCTGAAATTCAATATCGAGGAGGTGACATGGGTGTGTGCGTGTGTGTGTGTGTGTGTGTGTGTGTGCGTGTGCAGGTGGTGGGGGCAGGGTAGTAGGTGAACAAAGTCTGGAAGCCTTACCCCTTGGCAGCTATAAATAGAATACTTACTCACTTGGGTGGCTAGGGTTTTTATTCTGCCATTTGGTCAGAATTAAGGTATGATTCAATATATTATGTCCAAGGCTGGCCTAAAAACATACTCATTTTCCTTTTGATTTGAGCCAAGTTTAATCAAGAGCACTGCTCGACAAGCCCATTAAATAACTGAAACTTCCTTTCAAAAGCTTACTCTGAATGGAGGCATTATGTACAAAATAATGCATTTTTTAAAAACCAATGTTGAGACTCAGACTGTGTGAGGCACTGTGTAAAAGGTCACAGCGCCTTACATAGTCTGGCACTGTTACCTTTTTTACAGAGGGGCCAGCAGCGAAGGAAGATGAGTGCAGTGAGCCAGGTTGTGTGCAATAGGGAGCGGTGGGGATTGTGGTTAACTGGAGCTCACAGATCCGGGAGAATTAGGGCTCGGTGTTGCCAGGCCTTCTCTCATTTTTAAAGAGAGAGCAGAAATCTAGATTTCTGTGGACTGTTCCAATTTGTGAAATGTTGACAAGTAACGTAAGATGTTTTGGTTTTTACTGAGTGGGCCAAACAAAACTTGGCTGGGGCTTGAACTCTCTTTAGATGGTGAAGAAGTGCTGCTTCTTAGCTGTGGAGCAAAGGAAAGGAATGGAATGGCTTATATTTTCCTTTGGGTTAGTTTTAGCCTGCTTCCGAAAAATAATTACTGTAGTGTAAAGCCATTTTGAGAGGGTGGTATCTAGGTTAAATTTCTGCATTTTCAGGTCCGTTTAATCTTTTCGCCCATTCTTTATGTTTTATTGGGTAATAAATATTGGGATAGAAATTGGATAATCTTGTCTTTTGAAGGGGGGAAGTTTTATTTTTCTATTTTAGAAGTTTACTCAATTTCTTTGTTTACAGAGTTGTGAGGTTTGGAGGACTGGATGTCGTACTAAGATTCTGTCGCATACTTGTTACGACTGGGCATTGTTTTAACAACTGAGTGCCTCCCGCATAGAATGCCTCTGACAAGTGTAGCATAGATAGGAAGGTTCCAGAAGCAGAGCGCCTGGGTTTGAACCCTGCCTGAATGCTTGCTGGATGTGTGGCCTTGGGGAAGCCACGTCCCCAATCTGTGCTTCATGCTTCCATTTGCAACCTAGGTTTGATCCTAACCGTACCCACCCCATAGGATTGATGAGGAATGAAATAATGAATGCATTTAAAATGCTAGAGAAGGGATAGACACAGAGTGAGCACTGGAAAAGTAGTAGGAATTGTTATTATTAGTTTTTACTAATCAAGAGCAAAATATTTTAATAAAATATTTGGGAGCCCATTTAGAGTAGGACGTTGTTGTAGGCATTTTCACATCATTTTCATGTACTCCTTACATGAACTATGTGAAGAACAAATTATTATCTCCATTTTACAGATGTCACACTAGTTTTTATGGGAAAAGAACACAGGGCAGAAGACCTGGGCGGAGCTCTGATCTGTCAGTTACCGGCTGTGCAAACCCGGGCAAGTCACTGTCTTCCTGGAGCCAACTCAGGTTCCCTGCGTATAAATGGAAAAACCAGACTTGATCACCTTTGAGGATGCTTTCAGTTCTGATTTATAAAAGTTTTTTATTTATTTTTTGAGGTGAAATTCATATAACATAAAATTGACCATTTCCAAGTGTACAATTCAGTGGCAGTCAGCACATTGACATTGTACGGCTACCACCTCTATCAGCAATTTCAAAACAATTTGTTACCCCCAAATAAAACCCCATACCCATTAAGCAGTCACTCCCCATTCACTCCTCCTCCCAGCCCTTGGCCGTCACCAGTTTGCTTTCTTCTCTGTGGATTTACCTGTTCTGGATATTTCATATAGATGGAATCACTGGACAGGTGACCTCCTGTGCTTGGCTTCTTTTACTTAGCACCATAACATTTTCAAGTTTCACCTACATTGTAGTGTGAGTCGGTACTTTATTCCTTTTTGTGGTTGAATACTATTCCAGGTTTGGCTCTGGTTTTATATAATGTATGTAAAACACATTGTAAAAAAATACTTATTTATCCATTTTATATATATAATGTGTATGTTTTCATATTTATGTTGATTTTTATCTGGCAAGAAGGCCCACCTTTAAAGAGATTGGAAAAGATCTATTTTTATTAATGTCATGGTACCTTTTCCAAAGGCTCTACTTTGTACCTCTATTTTCAATGGGTTTACCTACCTAACAAACTTATTTTGAATAGTTTATTCCCCCCCAACAAAAATACACCAGTAGTAAAAGCGGTTTACATAACCTTATCTTTAGAAACTTAATGGTAATTCTGTTCACCGGAGCCTGAAGCTCGTGTTCCAAGGGCCAGCTTAGCGGGATGTGCACGTGTGTGATTTAACACGCAACATCACATGGCTTTACGTCGATTACGTCATTCACCTTAACTGTGTGCCAGCTGATAGGAATATACAGACACTCTTCTTGAAACAGCTTAAGAGAACATTCGGAGATGATTTTTTGCTTTGGTTTTAAGTGATTATCAGTGTTTTTGCTTTATTAATAAAAGATAAATTTTTATAGTGCATTTTCAAGTAAAATGTAAAGCTGAGAAAAAGGAAGTCACCTGAGTGTATGCTGTATTCACCCTCATTTCCTTCTCAACAGCTGAGATCTGGAAATGCCAAAGCATAGAGTTCCCATTTTTTCCATAGTAGTTACATTCAAAACCAAACCATAAGGATACTTTGCTTGCCTTTTCCCACACTGAGTTGTATATTCTGTGGGTTGCTTTTTAAAGAGGAAGTTCTGTGTCTCCTATGTAAATGTTGTAACAAAGTATTTTTTAATATTGTCTGCATAATCCTTTTGGATATGGTAGTACTTGAAGCTCATTTCAGGGTGGATGAAACTGTCCTCTTGCGTAAGCTTTTTGGTTTTTGTTTTTTCTTTTTTCAAGAAATCACTGTAAATGAAAATGCAGTCTCTGGTGACCTGTTGATTGACAGACTTAGAGATGAGTGGTCTTTCTTTGGTCCTCTCTACGGCATTTGATGTTTCTCCTTGGCTCTTCTGAGCTGGTTGGGCTTCCTGTGACGACACCATCTTTTCCTGGTTCCCTTTGTTGCCTTGTTCTCTGTCTCTCATGGAGAGGCAGCGTAGTGTAATTACAAGAGCATGTGCCCTGGAATTACTTCTATTTGGAATTCTGGCTCTACCATTTAATAAATAAAAGTTACGAAGAGGCAAATAGAGAACAGAAACAGAGGAAATGAAGTTTTTTAAATGACTATTAGAAATGGCCGTGTTCTTCAGGGTTCTCGAATGTAAGTATTTTTTTCTTCTTCTCCACATTAGCCAACAGGCTTGAGAGGAGAGGGGATGGATCAGGAGACATTGCCACAGAAGGGCTGACAGGATGGACAGCATCTGGCACCTCTTGGGTGTGGGGGAAGGGAGTGTTAAGAATGTCCCTTTTCTAGCTTGGCCAACTCAGTGTGGGTGGAGACCCTCAAGATGGGTGTAGAGGAGGAGGATGTTTGGAGAGATGACAATGAGGTGGTTTTGGCGGAGCTGGCTTCTGATCCAGCCCTTGGAAGTCAATGATTTAACAGTTTCCTGGTGGGGTGTCGCTGAGTCTAAGGAATCAGCCATGTTTTCTTTAGACCTGGTTCTCTACCAGGTGATTTTGCCCCCAGGGGACATTCGGCAATGTTTGCAGATATTTTTGCTTGTCACAACTCCGGGCAGGGGTTATCTAGTGACTAGAAGCCAGGGATGCTGCTAAACTTCCTACTGTGTATAAGACACAACAAAGAATTATCCAGCCCAAATGTTAATGGTGCCACTATTGAGAAACCTGCTTTAGACCCTTGTTGAACTAAAGGACTCAAGTTCCTTTAGTTCTAGGAGCGACCTGCTGGCTCCCCATCTCAGGAGATAGTGTTGAGGGGTGGAGGGCCCGTTCTGGACCCTACCCCTAGCGCCCAGCAGGGATGCCCTAGAAGTGTGCTGATAGCATGGAGGCTGGGGCAGCAGCTGTCCTGCCAGGCAGTAGTTGCCTTTGGTGCCTGTTAATGGATATGAGTTCTGTATGTATGACACTGTTATCATATTTGTTAAAAATGCCAAGTGTAAGAAATACTGGGCCAGGCACAGTGGCTCATGCCTGTAATCCCAGCACTTTGGGAGGCCAAGGCAGGAGGATCCTCAAAAGAAGCAGACAGAAGAAGATCACTTGGGGGTGTCACTGGGTTCTTGAGAGCCATAAATGTATTTGAAAGTGGGTCGCATCTAAGGCAACCATCTTTTTCTTTGGCAGACCCTGGAATGGAACTTTCTAGTTTTGTGGCACTTATCAGTCAGTGGAGGTCTGAGATGGGTCCGTGGCCTGGGCAGGCTGGGGGCTGTTCCTGTAGGAGGGGCGGTTGGGTTTCTGGGAGGCGGCTCTGAATGCAGGGAGAGCCACTGGCTTAAGGGTGGGAGAGTATTCCTTTTGTTTATCCTTCCCTGCAGCTGTGCCCCTGCCCTCTCTCCTGTTGAGAGCAGTGGGGCTCTGGTTCCTAGAGCATGCTCAGTGCCCCACCGAGATTTGGGAGAAGAGGGCTTCAAGGTCAGTGAGGGAGAATATTACCCTCAGAAGATAGCAGTAAGCTTTGCGGAAAGAGATCAGACTAAGATGTGAGGTTGAGTCTGCCAAGAACACTAAGTCCATTTTTGGAGGGGTGTCCCTGGGAGGGTTTGGAAGCCACATGTGTGTGGGTTAGCTTACAGATCATCAAACCATCTCCAGGACAAGGGATGCAGAATGCTTTCTGTGCGCCCCACACGCAAGACTCACCCTGTTGATAGAGGCACTGAGCTGTTCTGATTTTGTTTGTGTTTTAAGCGATTTAGCCCGATATTAACCTCAACTCCGAGACCATAGAGGAATACACAAACTCAGTTTCTCCTACTGTACTCTCACAACACACTTCTGACACCAGATATGGGGGTGAGGGGGTTTCTCCAGACACCAAGCAAGCAATCAGTTCTGCAGTGGACGCCAGCTGGTGTCCTCTAATTCCGGTCAGTTCTGACACTGTCTACCTTGAGTCAGATCCCACACGCTGAGGGCTTAGTCTCTTAAGACTGCCCCCCACTTCCAGTGTCCACCCCAAGCCCCAGGTTGTTTTACCTGAGCTTCTGACTAACAGGCTGTAAATCGCGATTCCCACGACCCGCTCCCTGGGTTTGATGAATTTGAAGAGCAGCTCACAGAACTCAGGGGAACACTGGCTTCGGTTTACTGGTTTCTTACAAAGGATGTTACAGAGGATAGCAGTGAACACCAGCTGAAGAGGTGCACAGGACGCGGAGCTTCCATGTCTCTCTGGGTGCCCCGCCTTCCAGGAACCTCCATGTGTGTAGCTGTCCAAAAACTCTGACCTTTTGGGTTTTTATGGAAGCTTCCCTGTGCAGGCACGGTTGATTAAATCATTGGCCATTGATTAGCCTTCAGCTCCTCTCTCCTCCCTGGAGGTTGGCGGTGGGGCTGGAGGTTCCCAACCTCTAATCCTGCCTGGGTCTTTCCAGTGACCATCCCTGCCCAGAAGCTACCTGGGGGCTGCCAGACATCAGCCATTCATTAGCATACAAAGGCACCGCTTTGAAGATTCCAGAGATCTTAGGAGTTGGAGGAAGGGAAGTAGACCAAATATTTATTTCACAGTGTCAGGCAACCCAGCCTATCATTTTCAAATACTTCGGCTCAAGGAACTCAGGTCCTCACTCCCATTTAAACACACAATTGCCCTTTGTATTTTATGTGCACTTCTTGTGTTATTTCTCTCTCTCTCCGCATTTTATTATGGCTATTTTCTGTAGTTATGAGTTTTGTTTCTGATTAGATTAAACTCTTTGAGAGCAGAGCTGGCCTCTGTTCACTTTGCAGGCGGTTGAGCAGTTAGTTCTCTGCGCCAGGCTCTGGGCTGGGCGGTCTCACTAGCATTCATTCTCTTATTTAACCCCTGGCTGCTTGGTGGATTCATGCTTATCCTCTGCATTTTGTGAAGTAGGAAGCTGTGGCTCAGAAGAGCTAACTGATGGGAGGGATGGAATTGCCTGGGTTCAGTTAATTTTATGGTATGTAAATTATGCATCAATAAAGCTGTTTAAAAAAACTGAAGAAAAACCAAACCTGTTCTACCGCCTGTTAGCTCTGGGACCTCGGGCAAGTTCTTTAACTGCTCTGTGCAACCTGTAAAATGGGAGCATTATTAGTTTTACTTGCTTATAGGGTATGGTAAGAATTAAACAAGTTAGTGCGTGTGAGATGCTGGGACAGTGGCTTATGCACACGTGTCTGCTGTTACTATTGTTCTCCAAAGTTATGCAGACAGTGGGCAATGGGAGCCTGATCTACTAGATTCTGAAGCCCATGTCCATGTCATTGAATTCTGTGTCCTTCTTGGCCCTGGCACTGTGCCTTGTCATCCATGAGGGCTAGGTAAATATTTGTAGCATGAATGAATGCATTTGGAATTTTTGCTGGTGGTGGTTCTCCAGGTAAAATGAATTTGCTGAAAGAGAAGAACACACCTTGGAATGCATGAAAGAAGCAGAACCCCAGGTTAGAGTTTGGAAAATACTTTTGCATACCTTAGCCTGGGCTGAAAAAGCAAACAGCTTCTCAAATCAGTCATTTTAAATTAACTCATGCCTGTGTGGAAAATATGGCTTCATGATGGTCTGGCTATAGAAGCTGCCAGGGAACCGAGGAGCAGGGGTAGGGGCAGGAATTCCTGTTGCTTTCTCTGCATCTAGTAAGTGAGATTCTGTGCTGGGGGTCGCACAGGAGAGCAGTGCTTGAGTGAATCAGGTGCCCGTACTTATTGAAAGGAACCCTAAAGGACAGTGGACGTCAGTAGATAATTCAGGATAGGGTGTGTTTTTAAGGTGTAGCTATTATCACCTTTACTATTGGTTTCTATAAATGTGAACCTTAGAATCTGTACTAGGAGTCTTCTTACCTATTTAAATGGTGTAGAGTAAGCTTGGGGAAGTGAGTTGGACATGAAAGGTCAAGGTCATTGTTAATAGAGCAGGGCTGGTAAAAGACTAATACCCTCATCTGGCAAAGTGTTGAAGTGGGTGGAGTTCATACTAAAGTCCACCAGGTTCTTGGGTCTTCATTATAAATTCTCCCTCCCTCCCTTCTTCCCTCCTTCCTTCCCCAGGCACTACTCAGTGTGCTGGGATCCAGGGACGAACTAGCAGAGGTGGTTCAGCAGGGAGGGCTGGCATCAAAGGAGTTATTTATTTACAACCGATTTCTCCATCGGGGGACAAAGGTGCAGGGAGCCAACTCGACTGTGGTGGGAAGCCCAGCAGGCCAGCGAGGGCCTCCCAGAGGTGAGGATGCATCAGTGTTGTTGGCAAAGCCACGGCAGCGGCAGCGACTCAGGGCAGGCTGGAGTGAGAACGAGCTCAGCCTGGGTGAGACCTGGGAAAAGTCCCCCGGGAGGGCGGCTGCGACCAGGCTGGAGGGGTGTGCAGGGACCAGGTCGTGCACAGTCTGTAGGCTGCTCCGGAGGAAGGGATTTGGTTGGAATAAAAAAGGCTTTAGGCAAGGGATGGGTATAGGCTTGGTGGCAGAGACTGAGAGGGATGGGGTGGGTGTGGGGGCCTGGGGTAGGGGTTCGACCTGGAAAGTTGGTGAGAACAGATGGCCTAGCTGGCCGGGCTACTCCAGCCAATTGTCACCGGATGGAGCAGTCCCCTTTTTTGAAAGGTTATTTTGTTTTTTTCAATTTTGTTCCCTTCCTTGTTGGGTTTTGGGGGGATTTTCCAGTTTTTTTTGCCCCTTTTTGGGTTCCGGGGCGTTTTTTTTTTTTTCGGGCTCCTTGGGTTTTTTACCTTTTGGCCGTTGGAATTTTCATTTAAAACCCCTTTTGCTTTAACCCCTTTTTCTTAGTTTTGTAGGCTTTTTTCTTTTTTTTGTTTTTGTTTTAAAATTTTCGGGGCTTGGTTGGGGGTTGGAAGGGGCGTTTTTGGGTTGAAGGCCCTTCCTTTTTGTGCTTGGTATATAATTAATTGTCTAGTTTTATTTGTCTTAACCTTGAACCACCAATAACTCAGATAATGAGCTGACATGTGCAATTAAGAGTTCAAGAATTTTAGAAAACATTGCTGCTTAAATGGCTGTGAGCTTTGTACTACAGTAAACATGTATGTTTTTCTGCCTCCCTTTGGTAAAAAATGTCATGGGGCAATTTATGTACTAGGTTTCCCAGAGCTGTTTAAATCATCTTACACAGTGGACATGTGGCATTTACATTATTGGAGCAATTCTGATTTATCACATTCTTGTATCGTTTCAGAGGTACGGAAAAGGTTTTTCTGCTTCTCTTCTCAGGTGAATGCTGAACTAAAGTAGATTAGGGTGAGGCAGGCAAGAAGATGAGTAATTCATACATACCTTTGCTGGTTGTCACTGGGGAATTTGGTACAAACGTACCCTGAAGTGAAGAAAAGCAAACGTAACGAAAATACTGCGTTTGTGGCGAGTATCTTTGCTCATACACTTCCACGTTCGCTCACAAAAGTGCATCTCTAGCTTCTAGAGTCTAGAACTGAGCTGCACAGTACTTTAGCCATGCGCCCCATGGGGCTTTGGGGCACTTGAAGTCTGAATCGAGATGTGCAGGATGTGGAAAATACACACCAGATTTTGAGAATGAGTGGAGGAGAAGAGAATGTCAAATATCTCACTGATACATTTTTCTACATTGATGACATGTTGAAGTGATAACATTTTGGTTCTATTGGATTAAATAACATAACATTAGAAGTAATCTTCCCTGTTTCTTTGTAGTTTTTTTCCAAAAAATGTGGCTACTAGAAAATTTAAAATGACATACATGGCTTGCATTATTTCTGACAGACAGCACTGGTCTAAAGAGGCATTTACTCTGCAGACAAGAAGGATTCCTAGGGAACTGATAAGTGTTGAGCAGGGAGCTCCAGAAAGTTTTATCTCTGGGGCCCTGTGAGCTGCTTGTAATCAGTGGAGCTGCCGTTCCCCCAAGGAGAGCGCTGTGCAACTTCCGTCATGACTTGGCCCAGCTGCTGGGAGCGTCCCTGCCTGCCAGCAGTGCTTCGTCCCTGCCTGCCAGCAGTGCTTCGTAGAATTCAGTTTATCTCCCAGTCTGGGGTCGATGACAGCAAGAGGGCACACACGCCTGTAGGTCAGCTCTTTCTTAGGACAAAAAGAGTTCAAGGAGTTCTTGAGATCATAAGGGTCTGTGGAGTTTTAATCACATCCTTGAAATGCTCAAAACAGTAAGCAGTGGGTCGTTGCTGAGGATGGTTCTGAATTGTTAGCCACCTACGCAGTATTTGTTGTTGCTCATTTTTCTGTGATACACTTAATTTTAAACCTCTTCTGGGGGCTTACTCGCATGAGGGGTTTCAGCCCTTTGGGCTCTGCCTTTCTAAAATCATGCTATATCTGGTAGCCCAGGATAGAATGTCCCCAGGGAGAGCGGTCAGTCTCGCCTATAGATTGAGGCCACGGAGCTGAGTGGTAGTTTCTCTAGATTTCCAGGGTCTGTTGACCAACCTCTGTGGCATGTGTAAGGAGAACAAAGAAGTTTGGATTGTGACTTAAGAGGCTTTCCAGTTTGCTGGTCTTAGCAAGCAAGAGCAGCACATCCGCATTCTATAGAAGTCTGCAAAGAAGATTTACTGCCCTTTGAAAAGCCGAGGTGTGGGCTTACACGCAGATTTACAGTGGACTCATCCAGCGGTGCTTGTTCAAGCACTAGTAGGACACATTTGCATATGTCTTGGAGTAAGATGTTATGGTATTTTGTTGGAATATTTGTAGTGATATGGCAAAGTCCCTAAATCATACTTATAAAAGATATTTTTTTCTTATAAAGGGTAAATTTCAGAGGATATTTGGCACACCAGTTTTGTTATAAGTGTACTCTTGTAGAAATGTCTAAAATAATTTTTAAATGACATGTTTTAAAATACTGTCCTTTCAACTAAACAATTTCAAAACAAATACTTGGATTGCAGTGAGCACTAATTATCGGAGTAAATCATAACCACAGAAGTGTACACCAGCATTTTGTAGTAGATTACCCAGAAGCAGTGCATTCTCTTTTGCAGACAGAAAGTCTGTGTCTGCGGTCCCCACCCCCTGGTACCATCCATGGCATGTTAGGGACCGGGCTGCAGAGCTCACCACCCCCTGCCTGTGGAAAAATTATCTTCCATGAAACTGGTCCCTGGTACCAAAAAGGTTGGGGACTGCTGATCTATGTGATTTCCTTCCTTCCTGTCCTTTCCTCCTTCCTTTCCTTTTCTTCCTTCTTTCCTCCCCTCCCCTCCCCTCTCTTCCCCTCCTTCCTTGATTACTTGGGTGACACCGGACCCCGACTGGGCCCCAGAACGATGGGGAAGCTGCCGCAGACCCAGCCCCTGTCAGTCCACTAATGCCCGTCTGGAGTGGTCCCTGGGCTCAGTCCCCGGGTACTGTTGATTCTGCTGTGAAGACAGGGATGAAGCCTCCCTTCTAAACCATTCCTGTCCCGTGAGAGTTTATTGGAAGTGTGCCTGGCCACTGGTGATTTTGGCATCTGAATCATGACCTTACTCTGCTTGTAGCATCTTTCCTTCCATGAGGCCTGTGAAGGAGAGAACGTCTCCCCTGGAGTATTGAGGCAGAGTATTGAGGGGCCAGGAGCTGGGACTGCGATCCCTGGGCTTACGAGCTGGTCCTGACTCCCCCGTGGAGCTCCTGCTGGCTGCTGTGTCGGCCCTCTCCAGCCCCACCCTGTTGTACGGGAGGATCCCTCTGCCTTGAGGGCTCTCCCTGGGGGGTCTATAGGTTGTCGCGCCCTTGCTTCTAGCCAGGAGTGAGGCTTCTTACGGAGGGGGGTAGTTAGTGCGTGTGCGTGTTGGGGTGTGTGGCTTAAATTGCCACTAGGATGGTTTGGGAAGGATGTGTGGGGTGAGAGGGAGGGCTGGGGGTGCTAGAATCCACCCCTAGGAACCCGATTCCTTTGGGTTCCCCAGCATCTTGCTGGGGAAGGAGCCCCCTTGCTGGCTTGAGTGTGCCGGTAGTTCTTCGCACGTGTCCTCAGGTGGTGAGAGGCTTCGTGGGATCAAGAAAAGGGAAGCAGAAGCCTGATTCATCTTGGGCCACAGCCACTGTGGTCTGGAGGGGCCTGTCCCCGGGCTGGAGGGGAGGCCGAGGGGGAGCTGGAGGGAGGGAGCCGGGAGGAGCTGTCCTTCCTTAGCTTCAGGCCTCAGGGACTCGTTGGACAGGCCTGACTTACACCCCCAGGCTCCACGTAGCCTCTGTTCACCCCAGTGGGGTCTTAACAGCAGCCCTGGTCCCTGCTTCGCCCCCCCAACATCCATTCTACTGAGGGGATCTTGAGAATTTCCAAATTTTGAGTGACTGAGGGTCTTTTGAACTGAGAAACAATTAAAAATTGATCCTTCAGAATGACTCGGCTACTCTGTGTGTGTGTTTTTAAACATAATTTGAAAAAGGTATATTGGATTGTTAAACGAAGTAATTTTGCCCACGTTTTATTGGTAGGGGTGGAGGTGATTTCAGTCCTTAGTGGTTTCTAGAGCTTGGCGGGTTTGAGGCTGAGACGGTTTTTTCTTGGACTGGACAAAGGTGAATGCCTTCATTGTTCAGTTGTCTGGAGCTGTTACTAGTTTATGGCTGGTGATTAAGTAGAGCTGCGCGGGCCGGTTCCCAGTGTGTCTCGGCCTACACTGGCACTGGGCTGATTTGCAGAAAATCGGACCTTTCCACGTGAGACTTCCTTCCTCTACCCGTTCGCCCCTCGGCACCCTGCCCTTGGAAGTCCCCTCCTTCCTTCCTCGCCAACACGTCCAGGCTCCGGTACTCTGTACAGATCCCCAAATTACGGGTATCATGTTTAAATAATCTGTTAAACTTCGTCCCCATCGGACTGCAGGCCTCTAGAAGTAAGATTTTTCTACTTGGAGATCAGTGGCCACCTCTGCTCTCCATGAAGAATTTCTGATTGTCCACTCACCTTCCTTCTCAGGGTGAGCCCATTTAACCCTCACAGTTCCTGGGAGGTAGACTGTATTTATGTTTCCCCTCCTGTTGAAGAGGAAACTGAGGCCCACGGAGGTTAATTTGTCCAAGGCCACGCGGCTAAGCTGTAGTAAAGCCAGGCAGTGGGACCCCCTGGGTTGGGCTGTCACTGAAAACCACCACACTCCAGTCTGGCCATGAGAAAAACTTCTGACTGTCCCCAATGGCTGACAGAGCAACGTTCTACAAAATACCTGACCGGTATTCCTCAAAACCGTCAAGGCCATCAAACAAGGCAAGTTTGAGAAACTGTCACAGACCAGAGAAGACCTAAGGAGCATGATGATTAGATCCAATGTCCTGGAAGGGGGCCTGGGACAAAAAGAGGACATTAGGGAGAAACTGGAGACTGAACGAAGCGTGGCATTGAGTTCACAGTAACGTGCCTGTGCGTTGGTTCCTTAGCGTGACGAATGTGCTAAAGTAACGTAAGGTAAGATGTTAACAACAGGGGAACCTGGGAGAGGGATGTACAGGGGAGACTCCCTGTGTTATCTTTGCAACTTCTCTGTAAAAATCTAAAACTGTTCAGAAATGAAATGTTTACTTCACAACAGCGACACCACCACAGACCCCCGCACCTCATTGTCACACTCCGGGTGTCCTCTCGCTCCTCACTGCCTGGTGCCCACACGCCCTGGAGAGGCTGTGTCCTTGGAGAAGAGTCTCCGATGTCAGTGCACATTAGTGACAGAGAGACACCCAGGGACGGTCACAGGGCTGTCGGAAGTGCTGCCTTTTATTGAAAGCAATGTCAGTCTGTCCCCAAATCTCTGTACAACCCAAAAAGAGATGGAATATGGAGAGAAATGAAAATGAATGTTAGTGCAGGAGTGAAATAATTTTATGTAGATAAAATCTCGGTAGGTTTTAAGAGGACTAAACAGGCATTTATGTCATGTGAATGTTTCCTGTCCTCTTCAGCCTTCCTGTTGGGGGTGGCTTGTATGTGCACATTATTTTTGAATGCTTTGTGTCTGGAAAGCAGCTGAGGTTGTAGTTTTTGGTGGTTTGGAGGAAAGCTTCGGTGCACATCGATAGTTAAATGAGGCCCGTGCATTCTTTGGTTCTGTAGCAAGGCATTCGGAGGGAAGTTAAATTAAAGCAATGCCATGAGTGAAAGCCATCCAGGTGCGACCCAGGAAGCTCCCAGTGGCAAAGACCCCAAATGTAGATACCGCTTCCTTGGGTTGAAGAGCCCTACAGCTTTGAAGCACTTTGTTACACCATCTCATGTGGTCCTCACGTGCTTGTTTGTCAGACAAGGTAGGTGTCACCTCCTATTGTACAAAGAGGTCTTACGTAATTAATAATTGTGCTGAGCTATAGGTAGTAGATCTGGAATTTGAGTACCTTTCTTATGGAGGAACACCCAGTGCCATCTCTGCAACCTCATACTGAAATCTTCCTGCCTGTCTGTGAGCAGCATGATTCCTATAGATGCTACCGAGCATTCACTAGACATTCAGCATTCAGCAGAGACCGAGATAAGATTTGGGACTGAAAATGAGTGAATGAAATACTTAGTCCTCATCTCATGTGTCTGGCCTTGTTGTAAGTGCTGAAGATTCAACAGTAAGTAAAACAAATCCACTTCTGCTCCCATGATACAAATGACATAAACATGGTCTACATACTAGTATAACATACAGTCAAAGCACTGAAATAACTTGTTTTAGTGTTCTAGACAAAGCGTATTAAAAACCAGTTGTGGGCCTTCCAAATGGGTCTCTTGATGAGTGTGAATTGCTTTCCAGATGTTTTCTGAAAGTCGTAATATTTGTGTGTGACAAAAAAATAGCTGATATTCCTTTGTAAATGACAGACACTTAACCATAACTAGTGTGAACTGAACAGAGGACTTCGTGGGCATATGTTAATATAATGCGGAAGGCTGGGGTTGAAGATGGTACTTGGATGACTGAATCCAGGGAGGGGATGAGGTCAGACAGGCGTCTGTTTTCCTGCAGAGTTGTTTGTCTCTATCTCCCTCCCTCTCTCTCTTTTTAAAATTTGTGATGTGATTCAGACATCATGAAATTCACCCTTTTAAAGTGTACAATTCAGTGGTCTGTATAGTATCTTCACAAAGTTGTACGGCCATTACCACTACCTAATTTCATCACACTTTTATAACCCAAAAAAGAAACTACATACCTGTTAGCAGCCACTCCCCATTCTCCCCTCTCCCAGCCCCTGGCAGCCACCAGTCTGTGTTCTCTCGGTGTGGATTGACCTTCTGGACATTTCCTGGAATGGAATCATATAATACGTGGCCCTTTGTGACTGGCTTCTCCCACTTAGCATGTGTTCAAGGCTCATCCATGTCATAGCGTGGATCGGTTCTTCCTTTTTATTGTCGAGTAATAGCCCATTGCGTGGATGGACTGCGTTTACAGAAAACTCTTCATCAGTTGATGGACATTAGGGTTGTTTCCACTTTCAGGCTATAGTGAATAATGCTGCTGTGAACATTTGTGTACAAGTTTTTGTGTGGACGTGTTTTCATTTCTCTTGGGTATATACCTAGCAGTGGAATTCCCGGGTCATATGGTAACTCTATATTTAACTTTTTGAGAAACCGCCAAACCATTTTCCATAGCAGCTGCGCCATTCTGCATTCTTACCAGCAATATAAGAGGGTTCTAGTTTCTTCCACATTCTTGCCAACACATTATCTGTCGTTTTGATTGGACTAGATTATCTTTCACACACCTTTTAATTCAAGAAGTGTGATTTTATGAAAAAGCATTAATTGTTTTTTAAATTTAATAGAATTCTGCAAAGGAATGAATTGATATGGATGTGACAGAAATGAGAAATAGCTGTTTTAAGTATATTTATTTCCTACTGTGTTCTTGGGTCATTCATTTTTATGGAGTAACAACAAACTCCTGTTCTGAGGAAGTTTGTGTATTTTTTCTAAAAACAGATGGTAGCCAGAACACAATCAGGATTTCATTAAAGATAATCTTATCAGTTTTTTTATTTGCAGTTTTATCCCCCCAAAAACATTATTCTTGTTGAGAGTAGGAAAGGACAATAAACCGTAGGAAATAAGAGGTGGAGGGTCTTTGGCATTACATTTCATGCAGAGTGCAAACATCTTGTGAGGGTCTTTTTATCGCCCTTTCTGTTTTGTACCTCCTCCTGCTTCCACTAAAAGAAAGAATGGAATGCAGTTCTAAAACCAGCTGTTTTGTTTCATATCCCTTAAAGAAGGTTTCCCACTAGTTTTTGAGAGTTCTTAAAACTGGGACAGCTTTATGCATTTTATAAAATATGTATGCCATTGCCTGCTTACCTGCTTCACTTTCTTGCCTTGTTCTACTGCTTCTTATGTTACATAATTATTCCCTGTGGAACAAAGAGACCAGATAGGGAAGGAGGTAGAATAGGCTTAGTTTACCTTTGTGCTGTTTAGAGCTAGAACTATTTTATATACTGTCAAATCTTTTCTTGTGCCTTGTACATGATGGGGGTGGGTGTTAAAAAATATTCTTTGGAGCAATGGGTGGAAGGATGAACGGATGGATGGGTCAGTGGTTGGATGGATGGGTGGATGGATGGATGGGTGGATGTGTGTGTGGGTGGATGGATGGATGGAAGGATGTGTGGAAGGATAGATGGATGAAAGGGTGGGGGGTGGGTGGATGGATGGATGGATGGGTGAGTGAGTGGATGGATGGAAGGATGGGTGGGTGGATGGATGGAAGGATGGGTGGGTGGATGGATGGAAGGATGGGTGGGTGAGTGGATGGAAGGATAGGTGGGTGGGTGGATGGGTGAGTCAGTGGGTGTATGGAAGGATGGGTGGGTGGGTGGATGGACAGATGGGTGGATGAGTCAGTGGGTGGGTGGATGGGTGAGTGAGTGGATGGATGGAAGGAAGGGTAGGTGGATAATGGGATGGATGGATGGGTAGGTGGATGGATGGATGGGTGGGCGGGTGGCTCGGGAGAGCAATTTATGGATGGACAAATGAATTTTAGGTATGTTGGCTGATTCTTTAGTTCCATTTTCTGTTTTCTTTTAAACACGTATGTGTTGGCTATATGATGGTTCACTAATAGATGTACTAATTTGATTTTTGTTCCTTGTATGGTCACATTTTTGCAATATTTGAGATGGTCTTGGTAACCTGGAGATGCCTCATTTCTTTCAGTGCTAAATTATATCTGGGATTATTTCTAGTCACTGCAGTTTAAAAGAGTAACTGAAAAGATGTTTTAAGGAATTGTGAGGAAGGTGGGGAAAATCAGAATATAAAAATCAGGGCTGAATCAATCAGTTGGCAAGTTGGAATCCCATAACCATGGGAATAAACTCTTTACGGAATCACGCATTCATAATTGAGGCATCTTGGCGCTGAGCACAGTTAGTTTTGCTTCTTTGCTTTTTACTGGGAGTGTGGGTGCCAGTGGATCTTTGTATCTTTCCTGTGGACATTGACCAAAGGTTAGTTTATTGTTGGTGACACCTTTTACCTTTTGCGTTCCTTTTTTCCCTCCCTTTCCACCTCCTACTATTCATAAACTTTTCATGTTCTCCTCTGGATGGAAGCTGCTCTTCCTAGTGGTGACAGTGTGTGACATTATGGGCAGGATAATGGGAGAGAATGAGGGTGCCATGTGGTTCTTCTCATTGAGTGCACCAAAGATCTGGGACAAAATTGTCTGTGAACTTTAGCAATGAATGCTGGCGGGCCTCAATTTACAAACATACCATGTATTTTAGCTGTGTTTGTGAATTAGTTTGGAACACTACACGTCTTCTGTGGCAATAGTGTAATAAATGATCCTTCAGCCTATGGGCAACTGAAGAAATGATGATGATGTAGCTGAAAGCTACAAATAACATTGTAGCTAAAAATGTGTAGTATTTCAGCAATACCATTAAAGACTTCTGTAGGCCAGAGAACTCACAAATGTTCTCTTGTTCATGAATCTGTAGTTAGAACAGCATGGTATTTAAAGTCTGTCATCATCTCTGGGTAGTTACCCTACACTTGCGGCACAGTCTTTGAGGGAAAACCACGTCCCAGTTCTGAAGCAGGATGGCAGCAGTGTATCTTCTACTGAAATTTAATGGTGGCGTCAGCTCTGGATGGGCACGGGATAGTTGTTCTTGGGGTTGCCTAGATAGAAAACAAACACCTATTGAAACCACCTGTGTTCCATTCTCAGCCTATGTGGCCGTGGCTGAGTGCAAGCTGTTCTCGTTGGAACCTGCTGCAGTTGTTCAGAAATGCTTGCCAGCCCCAGGTGTAAAACCCTGTAGTCAGGAGACAAGGAGATGAGTCAGAGGGGCTCATTAGCTGTCATGAGACTCCGCTGTGTTTGCGTACTGTATGGCAAGGGCATATAAAGGCCACCCACTGCTGTGCGAGATGCCTGGGTGTCCAGGGATGCTTTGGAGAGGGTGACTGCTGTCACCTCTTCTCCTTATTTCCAGGTCCCTTGTTGAGAGTGTCTGTCTCTGCAGGGGAGAGGTCTTAACATTCCACCTTCCCCTTTCATTTCTAAATCTCTTGGTTCTGTCCCCAACAACTTACCCTTCTCTTTGCTCCTCTCTGCATTGCGATCTCACCATGGCCTGGCTTTCTGACAAGTTTTGTGTCGGAGCTTGCAAGCATTTGGGGGTTGAGAGAGCGCCTGAAGTTAAAGAGCACAGCAGACAGGTTCTATACGGTTCCAATCATCTGCATGAAAACCTTAAAAGTCAGTTCTCCATTAAAAGAAAAAAAGAACACAGTGGATAGAGAGGAGGAGGAGAAGAGCATTCCTCTAGCACCACTGGCAAGCCATTGGCTTCTGTGACCTTTTTGCTTATGTTTGTCAGAAGGTTTGAATTATGCTACAGAGGCCGTTCCCTCTCTTCCGTGCACACCCAGCTTTAATGGTTCCTGAAACTAGGTCTGCCCCAGGTGTACTTTATATGGGTTGATTCTACTTCTTGAGGTTATTGAAGTTCATAGAATTTAGATAATGGAGTCCGTTTCCAGTTAATTAGGTCACTACCAATGAATGGTTTTGAAAACTCCTGCAGTTTGACATGGCTCTAGAACTTTGTGTTACTCTAGAATAGAGGTTCTCAACTAGGATGATCCCTACCCTCACCCCCCAAACCCAAACAAAGAATTATCTAGTCTAAAATGTCAGTAGCACTGAGATGGAGAGACCTGTATTAGAACGTGGTGTTATAAAAGCCATGCGTCCCTTCTGTGGCATTCATATATGCCAACAACAGTCAAGCCAAAGATCAAATCAAAAATGCAATTCCTTTTACAATAGCCTCAAAGAAAATTAAATATCTAGGAATATATTTAA